>NC_090322.1:228028057-228350813 GCF_040869045.1 Eurosta solidaginis | reverse complement strand
TTTTAAAATACTCATTACCACCTTTCATTTGATACCCATATCGTACAAACACATTCTAGAGTCCACCTGGCCCACCCTAATGGCGATATCTCGAAAAGGCGTCCACCTATAGACCTAGTGCCTACTCCCTCTTAAAATGCTCAGTAACACCTTTCGTTTGATACCCATACCGTACAAACATTCTAGAGTCACCCTTGGTCCAGCTTTATGGCGACATCTCGAAAAGGCGTCCACCTATAGAACTAAGGATTACTCCCTTTTAAAATACTCATTACCACCTTTCGTTTGATACCCATATCGTACAAACACATTCTAGAGTCACCCTGGCCCACCCTAATGGCGATATCTCGAAAAGGCGTCCACCTATATACCTAATGTCCACTCCCTCTTAAAATGCTCAGTAACACCTTTCGTTGGTACCCATATCGTACAAACATTCTAGAGTCACCCTTGGTCCACCTTTATGGCGATATCTCGAAAAGGCGTCCACCTATAGAACTAAGGATTACTCCCTTTTAAAATACTCCTTACCACCTTTCATTTGATACCCATATCGTACAAACACATTCTAGAGTCACCCCTGGCCCACCCTAATGGCGATATCTCGAAAAGGCGTCCACCTATAGACCTAATGCCAACTCCCTCTTAAAATGCTCAGTAACACCTTTCGTTTGATACCCATATCGTACAAACATTCTAGAGTCACCCCTGGCCCACCCTAATGGCGATATCTCGAAAGGGCGTCCACCTATAGACCTAATGCCCACTCCCTCTTAAAATGCTCAGTAACACCTTTCGTTTGATGCACATATCGTACAAACACATTCTAGAGTCACCCCTGGCCCACCCTAATGACGATATCTCGAAAAGGCGTCCACCTATAGACCTCATGCCCACTCCCTCTTAAAATGCTCAGTAACACCTTTCGTTTGATACCCATACCGTACAAACATTCTAGAGTCACCCCTGGCCCACCCTAATGGCGATATCTCGAAAAGGCGTCCACCTATAGACCTAATGCCCACTCCCTCTTAAAATGCTCAGTAACACCTTTCATTTGATTCCCATATCGTACAAACGCATTCTAGAGACACCCCTGGTCCACCTTTATGGCGATATCTCGAAACGGCGTCCACCTATGGAACTAAGGATCACTCCTTTTCAAAATACTCATTAACAGCTTTCATTTGATACCCATATCGTACAAACACATTATAGAATCACCCCTGGTCCACCTTAATGGGGAAATCTCGAAAAGGCGTCCACCGATAGACCTAAGGCCCACTCCCTCTTAAAATGCTCAGTAACACCTTTCATTTGATACCCATATCGTACAAACAAATTCTAGAGTCAGCCCTGGTCTACCTTTATGGCGATATCCCTAAATGGCGTTCATCCATAGAACTATGGCCTATTCTCTCTTAAAATACTCTTTAATACCTTTCATTTGATACACATGTTATACAACCACATTCCAGGGTTACCCCAGATTGATTTTCCTTATTTTGTCTCCATAGCTCTCAACTGAGTATGTTATGTTCGGTTACACCCGAACTTAGCCTTCCTTACTTGTTGCATTTAGCTTAATCATAAAATGTTCCCAAACGACGTAAGATAGATTGTTGGCTAACGATTTATGCAATTTATACGCGAGCAATAGAATATGAATCCAATAATGAGCTACCGTTTTTGGACCTAAAAATAAAACGCGATATTGATGGAAATATCGAATTCGATATATATCGGAAGGCCACCTCGACTGATCGATTTATTCCGATTGAGTCCAATCATCACTTTTCCCACAAATTAGCCGCTTTCATTTCCATGGCTCACCGGCTAGTAAATGTGCTGCTCAGTGATTCGGCATACAAATAAAATTAAAGAAAAAAAAACTTTTTTAAAAATAAGCTTTTATTATTTTGGTTAATAAAATTAACTAAAAAGTAAACAATAAATTGACTCTAAAGAAATACAACACTTTATAAGTTCATTGTAAGCTTAAACGATAATTAGGCTTTTTCGTCTGCGACAAAAAAATTCTATATTGTACATAATTATATATTTTTAACATTAAAACTTTACACCTAAATTATTAAATCTTACAGTTTATATCACAGTCCTAATTGTTCTAATAAAAAACGTGTTAAATTTTGATGGTATAATTAAGAACATTTAGGATCTCCTTTTCTTGCTATCGCAATGTAACACGCTTTTATTAAAACAATTAGGACTTACTTACTGTAAGATTTAATAATTTAGGTGTAAAGTTTTAATGTTAAAAATATATAATTATGTACAATATAGAATTTTTTTTGTCGCAGACGAAAAAGCCTAATTATCGTTTAAGCTTACAATGAACTTATAAAGTGTTGTATTTCTTTAGAGTCAATTTATTGTTTACTTTTTAGTTAATTTTATTAACCAAAATAATAAAAGCTTATTTTTAAAAAAGTTTTTTTTTTCTTTAATTTTATTTTTTACTTTTTAGTTCGTTTTATTAACAAATAATAGAAGCTTGTTCTTATAAAAGCTTTAAATATAAGTATAGGGGGTGAAACAAAAACACATACATATATCAGTTACATCTGCGTATAATGCGTATTGGAATTTATTAGTACACATTTTATGCGCAGCAACTTCAGAGGTGTATTTAAAGTTTAAAGCATTGTAAATATAAGTATTGAAGTCATGAGCCTGGGCATTCGCGCAATTTTAGTGATGTAAATTGCATGGCGCCAGCGCCAATGCGGTGCCAGCTCAATGGTAGCTCATTGACGAAATTACTCCAAGCGAATTTTTGACGCTTCTTAGTAGTGAGTGCGTAGTACATTTTACTTGCGCTATTGAGTGAAACGACTTTTGTGTGTCAGGCACGAGTTTGGTGTTATTGGCGCTACTGGCAGTGATGACACTGAGCTGTTGACGGTAGCGCTGGTAGTTCAGATTTTGAATCGGAGAAAGAATTGATGACCCGTGTGAATTATTATGGCTTTGGCCGTGTAAATTATTATGGTGTATTTGTATATTTTAGATTTAATGCACAATTAATATTTGTGTGTTTGAGCGGCCAAATAATAACAGTAGTATTGCTAAAGTGCTGCTTAGTTGATGGAATGTCGCTAATTTCTTAGCGATGATCAGCAGATTGTCAATATTTCGTTCAACGGACGCGCGAAATTGCCACATCTGCTCAAATTTTCCAAAGATTTTCCATTCTTGATTTAACTTAAGCTGTTATGCCAATATTTTTCAGCCAGCTTTTTTCAAATAGGTAATTTTTCCAAAAGCAAAATAAATTACAGAAAAGATTACAGGGTTAAACAGCCTTAAAAATTCAGCTATGTTGGTTATACACAGAAATACAACAGAGGGTTGTGTCTCCGCTTTTCGCAAGCGATGAGATTCACCACGCGTGACACGTGATTCACCACGTCCAAATATCACAATCCACGGATAGGTACCGGCGTGTTTGTATGGGACTTAGGCTGTTATGCCAAAGTAAATACAAATCTTTACCGATAACTGTGTTATCGATTAATTTATCGAATTCTAACAAAGTAATATTGCATTGTCATCGGAGTTATACATGTGTGCAAAATTTCAGCTCAATCGGACACCGGGAAGTGTATCAAATTTAACTTGCAAGACTGAAAAGTGAAAGTAAATAAAAGCTTATAAAAAGAAAAGGAAAAAATCGTGAGCATCGCGAAAACAAATGGTTATAGCTTCAGCAGTATATTGCAAATAATTAAAAAGCACCACAACAAAAAGGAACGAAGGGAGAGTAGTTCATTTTTTGACACAGTGGGCGTGGATGATAAGAAGACTTGGTGTAGCATGACTTATGATCCAAACAGCTTTAATGACTTACAAAAACTTTATAGGCAAGTAAATGTAATCTTGGCCCCAAAAACAACAACAAATTTAAAATCACTATTGAAAACAACGAAGGACAGATGTGAAAATTTGGACAAGCCGGTCGTATATTCAATAACGTGCTCGCAGAAAAACGACGAAGGGAATATATGCGGCGCAAAGTACATTGGTCAGTCGTCCCGCACTGTACGAATTCGGTTAAATAAGCATTTAAAATATATAAAGAATATTGACCCGAGAAGTGGAATCGAATAGACGCCCAATAAGCGAAGACGATTGCCAATTAATAAAAGCAGAAACAAATAATAGCAGATTAAATATACTAGAATCTGTACATATATATGTAAACAAAAGTGACTCGGTAAATCGTGATACAGGCCCACCGTATTCGAGTATTTTCACACCTCTTCAGTAATGTTTGATGGTTCCGTTTATTGTTATGCATAGCGAAATATATATGTACATACTTTGTTGTTTGTTCTTGTAACTCTCTTTAACTTGTTACATTGTATTAACTTTTTCTAAATTCGAATGTTTGATTTAGTTAGGCTTACTTTGTTTATTATACTCAGTTCAGCAGAGCTCACAGAGTATATTAAGTTTGATTGGATAACGGTTGGTTGTACATATATAAAGGAATCGAGATAGAAATAGACTTCCATATATCAAAATAATCAGGATCGAAAAAAAATTTGATTGAGCCATGTCCGTCCGTCCGTCCGTCCGTTAACACGATAACTTGAGTAAATTTTGAGGTATCTTGACGAAATTTGGTATGTAGGTTCCTGAGCACTCATCTCAGATCGCAATTTAAAATGAACGATATCGGACTATAACCACGCCCACTTTTTCGATATCGAAAATTTCGAAAAACCGAAAAAGTGGGATAATTCATTACAAAAGACCGATAAAGCGACGAAACTTGGTAGATGAGTTGAACTTATGAAGCAAAATAGAAAATTAGTAAAATCTTGGACATTCGGCGTGGCACCGCCCACTTTTAAAAGAAGGTAATTTAAAATTTTGCAAGCTGTAATTTGGCAGTCGTTGAAGATATCATGATGAAATTTGGCAGGAACGTTACTCTTATTACTGTATGTACGCTTAATAAAAATTAGCAAAATCGGAGAAGGACCACGCCCACTTTTAAAAAAAAATTTTTTTTTAAGTAAAATTTTAATAAAAAATTTAATATCTTTACAGTATATAAGTAAATTATGTCAAGATTCAACTTCAGTAATGATATGGTGCAACAAAATACAAAAATAAAAGAAAATTTAAAAATGGGCGTGGCTCCGCCCTTTTTCATTTAATTTGTCTAGGATACTTTTAACGCCATAAGTCGAACAAAAATTAACCAATCCTTTTGAAATTTGGTAGGGGCATAGATTTTATGGCGTTAACTGTTTTCTGTGAAAATGGGCGAAATCGGTTGATGTCACGCCCAGTTTTTATACACAGTCGTTCGTCTGTCCTTCCGCATGGCCGTTAACACGATAACTTGAGCAAAAATCGACATATCTTTACTAAACTCATTCTATCGATATCGAAAATTAGGAAAAATGAAAAAAAGCCATAATTCTATACCAAATACGAAAAAAGGGATGAAATATGGTAAGGTAATTGGATTGCTTTATTGACGCGAAATATAACTTTAGAAAAAACTTTATAAAATGGTTGTGACACCTACCATATTAAGTAGAAGAAAATGAAAAAGTTCTGCAGGGCGAAATAAAAAACCCTTAAAATCTTGGCAGGTATTACATATATAAATAAATTAGCGGTATCCAACAGATGATGTTCTGGGTCACCCTGGTCCACATTTTGGTCGATATCTGGAAAACGCCTTCACATATACAACTACCAACACTCCCTTTTAAAACTCTCATTAATACCTTTAATTTGATACCCATATCGTACAAACTCATTCTAGAGTCACCCCTGGTCCACCTTTATGGCGATATTTCGAAAAGGCGAACACCTATAGAACGAAGGCCCACTCCCTTTTAAAAATACTCATTAATACCTTTCATTTGATACCCATATCGTACAAACAAAGTCTAGAGTCACCCCTGGTCCAGAAAGGCCCGCTCCCTCTTAAAATACTCATTAACTCCTTTCGTTTGATACCCATATTGCACAAACGAATTCTAGAGTCACCCCGGCCCACCTTTATAGCGATATCTCGAAACGGCGTTCACCTATGGAACTAAGGATAACTCCCTTTTAAAATACTCATTAACACCTTTCATTTGATACCCATATCATACAAACAAATTCTAAAGTCACCCCTGGCCCACCTTTATGGCGATATCTCGAAAAGGCGAGCACCTATAAAACGAAGGCCCACTCCCTTTTAAAATGCTCATTAACACCTTTCATTTGATACCCATATCGTACAAACGCATTCTAGAGTCACCCCTGGTCCATCTTTACGGCGATATCTCGAAAAGGCGTCCATCTATAGAACTTAGGTCCACGCCCTTTTAAAATACTCATTAATACCTTTCATTTGATACCCATATCGTACAAACGCATTCTAGAGTCAACCCTGATCCACCTTTATGGCTATATCCCTAAATGGCGTCCACCTATAGAACTATGGCCCACTCCCTCATAAAATACTCTTTAATGCCTTCCATTTGATACACATGTCATACAAACACATTCCAGGGTTTCCCTCGGTTCATTTTCCTACATGGTTATTTTCCCTTATGTTGTCACCATAGCTCTCAACTGAGTATGTAATGTTCGGTTACACCCGAACTTAACCTTCCTTACTTGTTTTTATTTTGTTTTGGTTAGTGGATCGTAGCAACTGATGAAGACACTAGGTATGTGTCGAAACAATTGTTTCGCTTTTTTATTTTAATAAAGACAAAAACAATAAATATATTGTTTAAACGACTTTAAGGTGTATCAATTTTATATTGTCGTAAGTATTGTATTATTTTCGCAAAGTTTTTTAAAATGTAATTCTTTATTGAAATTTCCAACTTATTTTTGTACTGAGCAAGTGGTCCATTTCTTATTGTATCTGTGTACTGCCTAGATCGTGCAACCGAGTCCACATCATAATTCTGAATTTCAGAATCATCAAAGTATCCGTATTTTAGTTTCGGAATTGGGTTATTTTTCTCAAATGATACCGGGCGCAAATTTTTAAAACGTATTTTTTGTTTTTTGTTTTTTTTGAACTAGGAAAAAGGGCTTGCGAATAGCGTTTCCAATCCTTGAAGTCTGAATGATTCATTACAATAAGTTCGTAGTGTACTGGATTAGTTCTTGCGCCATGTATCATAGTGTACCATTCACTTGGAGCCCAAACCGTCCTATCTCGAAAAATGATTCGATGTTACTATGAATTGAGTCAACGGGCATCATAGTGTGTCCCGGTAATAAAAATTATATTCGTACATTATCTATAAAATTTGCGTTTTCAAGAAAATATAATATTATAACAAGCAAAGCTCGGTTGCGATTTTTGCGTGCACAACTATCGCAGTAAAGACTTATAGAAGAATGTGTTCTTTTTTCATCCACAAGTTTGAGGTATATAATGGTTGAAATTTCGTTACATCCTCGTTTGCCATCAGCTACTCCCCATAAAAAGCAGTAACCATTTCGGGTTCCATTCTCATAAATAAATAAAAAAAAAAATAAATGTAAGGCGCGATAATCTCCGAAGAGATCTAAGGCCGAGCTTCTCTTCCAATTTGCGTCGTGCCCCTCTTGATTTTCCCTACAAATTGGCCGGATGGGACCTACATGTTTTATGCCGACTCCGAACGGCATCTGCAAAGCAGATGAATACATCCGGAGCGCTTGCCAAACACTGCCGAGGGGCGACCCCGCTTAGAAAAATTGTCTTCTAATTTAAAAACCTTATTTCTAAAATTTTGATGTTGCCTTGCCTGGGGTGCGAACCCAGGGCATACGGTGTGGTAGGCGGAGCACGCCACCATCACACCACGGCGGCATACTTTCATTATAATAAACATATTTTCGCGAATAAAATAAAGTTACACTTTTCCCATGTGGCGTGTTTAAAACCTTTTTTAGGTCGAAGCTTGCACATAGAAAGCTCGAACTTGCTTTATTATTTAGTTTCTGGTCCTCCAAAAAAACTTCTTTTTGTCTCTAATGTGGGACCGATATATTTATGTTTACTCTAAAACAAATGTATTAGTGTTTAATCGCTTGTACTCATTTATTTCAAAAACGAAAAAAGACGCATCAGCCACTTCGTGCTCAAGAAAAATGTAAACAAACAAAATCCATGACTTACGCCAAAATTGCTTTTGCTCTAAATTTATAACGGTATATGTCACAGCTATGAAACTTTGAGAAATGATACATTTGATGATAAAGTATCGATTTTCGTAGAAACCTAAAAATCGAAAAACATACTTCGTACGTCTTTTTTGCGCACAGGGCTCGATATGTCTGTAAAGCGGCAGTTAAGCGTCAGTTACCCACGAACGTACGTAGAAAAAACATGTCAGCTGACACGACCTAACTTATGAGTGTCACTGTAAACGAAAACTCACCAACGTTCAACGTACGTACGTACGTAGCCCGGAACGTAGAAATCAAATCAATTTTGATTTTTTCCGTAAGAACGTGTCAGCTGATCGCTCTCTCACATGACAGAGTTGCTTATTAAATATTTTGTGTGCTATGTTTGGACCGTTTGCAGTTAATTACAAAAAGGCCTAATAATTGTTTCAAATTTTGTTGAAAAATCTCAAAATTATTATATGAAATTGCAGGTTACAAACAAATGAACTAGAAATTCTTATTCAGCATTTGTTTCTGCCATTTACACCATGGAAAATTGTAATTCCAAAAGTTGATGTTTGCATAAGCATGCATGCAAACTGGTCAATGGCAACAGTGCTTTGCTGTAAACAATACACACACAAATATGTAATGTACATGTATACAGACGCACACATTGATTCCTACGGGCTTGAGGGTTCGGTCAAACATGTTTCGTACGACAAACGTCCGTACGTATGGCACACGTTGGTGGGTAACTGCCGCTTAAGGTTGTATTTGTTACGGTATGTATGCTCGTGTAACGGTAAGGGCGAAAACCATGCACGGCTTGTGAGTCAAAACCATAAAATTTTGGTTTACTCTTGCTTTTCTTTGGTCTATGCTAGATTAGCGTTTCATTTCGAATTTAATTTGTTTACCAATTTTGACATGTACAATGTACATTGTATATTCGTCGTAACTAAATATGTGTAAATATATATGAATATACTAGCACCAGCCATGTGTGTAAGGATTTGTGAATTATGGAATGTCATTGCCGCAACAGAGCATAAACCTCGCCATCATCACTCAGCGCCATCAGCAGCAGCTAAGCCTGAATACACTTACTAACAATACAATTGTTATTTTCCCTAAATTTGTTCATCATCATTTGTGTACATACATATATGCTGGGTGTGTGTGTGTGCGTTAGTATGTTACTAACAAAAACTGTGAACTTTATGATGTAAGTCTTATGTTATAGAATCGTTTATGAGATGTGAGAGATTTATGAATTATGCAATTACGGATTCAGACTCCGTTCTATAGGAGTTAAATACCGACAAATGTCTTAAATTCGGACGAATATCACTAAATCTTTATCAAACTGGTAATTTTCGCTAAAACTGAAATTATTTTAAAAGCGCGCCATGCTTTTGACATAATCATGCGAGCTATCTCGCGAAATGGTATACTGGACATTTCGTACTGTTGTCAAGCCAAGATAGTCACCTATGCTTCCTTAGCTTGATGGCCGAATACCATGCAAAGAACAGCAATAGCAAAATTAAGCAAATTGCATTGACTAGTTTGGATTGACATAACAGGTGCGATGAGAACGTCCCCTGCTGGTGCGCTTAGTGCTTTTGTGGGAATATCTCCCTTCCCTTTTCTAATGTTGAAAGGGCGACAATTGCTGCATTGACTTAAAAATATTTCTGAGCTAAAGATCGAAAACATGACATGGCATATGAAAGTAATAAAAAAAAATTCACAGAACGTCCCATATTGCAACTACGTAATGCAATGGCCCATACGCTCAGAACCTCACAGAATTTTTAGTTGTCAATTGTGTACAGAACTCTTAGGGGAACAGAAAATCAATATAATGACCCCAGCTCAGAAGTAATGGGTCACGGATCGATCATTTGAAAGAGGCCGAAGAACGCGAGCTTGTATCTATGAGCCAAACTTCATAGAGTCTATACCAATGGAATGCTGCCCTATAATTTTTCAGGCAGAAATCCATTTAATAGAAAATTGCTGGAGAAAATGTGTAAAATTTTCCGCTTACCTTCGAGGAGTATCCTCAATAAATCAGACATCCAGGTAGCCTTACGTGGCTTTCAGTCTTTCACAACTACTTCTAAGCGAGTGGTTGAATGCGTTCAAGTTTTAAATGATCAGGGAGCCAAAAACAAAGGTTTGTTACGATTCGTTCTCGGTCATCAGGAACATGCACGTGATGAACAGGCAGACCACCTTCCAAGCT
Source organism: Eurosta solidaginis (assembly GCF_040869045.1). Classification (NCBI taxonomy): domain Eukaryota; kingdom Metazoa; phylum Arthropoda; class Insecta; order Diptera; family Tephritidae; genus Eurosta; species Eurosta solidaginis. The sequence continues at coordinate 228,340,402 of NC_090322.1, read as the reverse complement.
AGGTGCTGTAGCAGCATTCTGTGGTCAAAAGCCCTTCTGTTGACTCGCAGAGGCACACACTAAGGAAACCTAAACTCACTTTGAAACAAGGTAGTGCAGACAACACTGAATTGAAGGCCAAGTGCAAAGATAGACCAAATTGTTTGTACTCCCAGCAACGAGAGTAATAGCCAAATTCATTAATCTTTACAGAGAGGATTAATGTACTCTCACTGACTAATTTATGGGGCACCATAGTCTACGATATCACCTAAATATACGCAAATGTGTCGCTTTTGTGAACTTAAGGATGAAAAATCAGTTTATATTCTCTGCAAATGCGTTCCTCTCGCAGAAAAATCCTGAAAAGGTTCTTACATACATTGAAAGTCTCATAAACAGTAGTAATCTGAAAGGTAAAGATAAACCTAACTAAAGGTTGCAGTGCATTAGGGCCTTTTAATAATAAATATATACATATTCATGTGCACAAGGATCTTGTTCCAGAGCATTTCCTTTGAGTCATTCAACAGAAGTCAAGAAGTAATTTTAAAGCACGAACCATGAAGGAGCTAGCAGCTTGAAAGACGATTTAAAGCCACAGCCCGAAAGGTTTAAGGAGTCAAAGAAATCGTTCCAGAGGCAGTACCAGAAAGTGCTCGTACCGGATGCATATCCCACAAAGGACTGCCGGGATTAAAGGAGTTGATAAGCGCAATAGAAAGCTTTATAGCTTCAAAGCTTCCGCAACCCAATTGTCAACCTCACCTACGCGAGCGGAGTCCTGTTAAAAATATGAACGTATTATATACATATTTGGCGACCCAACTTCCTCATGGAACTAGGGAGTGAAGGGCGGTATGGCTTAGAAGGTTTAATTTTGTCATATTAATCGTTCCCGAAAGGTCGGACTAGTACCTGGTGCTTTGTTACCGGAACATACCGTATCTATATCCGGAAAAGGATCATTAATATCGGTAACACTGCCCAAAACCTCCGGGGAGTGTCTTTATCGTTCATTTAGCAACAACAAAAAAGGACTGCTGATAACCAAAACACTCCCCTTAGCCTTTTGGGGAGTGGATTTGCGGCTGCAGTACCAACAACATCTGAAAAGTTTTATTAATAGTTTTTTCCTGCTGTCAAAGCTCCAAAATCGATGTATTTTGGAACGATTTTCCGTCATTCTTTGCAAGTTTGATTTCGAGACAAACCGGCTTCGGCGTTGTGCCGTCATCAGTGTCGATGTTCATTCTAAGGTGATGCTTAAAGGTTTTTCTTGATAAAAAGCTACAGACTCACCAATTTCAAACTCCTTTTGCCAATCTCCTTAATTTTTCCACAATGCTACTATTTACGATCTGTTTGGACTTCTGACGACTCACACTAACCAATGAAATTCGTCGGATGCAATTTAATGTTGAATTTTAACCTAGAATAACTACTAAAGGAGTTAGGCTGGGAAAAGATCTTTCTACCTTTTTTGTAGATCGTTCAATAGGATCAAAAAACATTTCAATTTGTATTTTAGGAGTCAGCAACATCTATATTTGGTCACCTTGAGGTATATAATTTCTTTCCCGAAACTTAATCGAATTTTGCTACATACTCATTTAATGTTCGAAATCTCCCTCTTTTATTCTATCTTCATCTTCAAATCATCCATACTTGAGTCAAAATGTTCTCTTTGTACATAATCTCAGCTTGTCATATATCTCTTTTTAAATTCCAGCATTTTCTCCTCCTCAGACCTCATATCCATAACTCTCTGCATTTCAGCATCCAACACCATCTTCATTAGTTTCGCCATCGTTTTCTTGTTCACGTTATTCTCCTTAGTATTTCTGGCTTTATATCCATTTCCACCAGTCTTCATCTTATCTTTATTTCCCTAACCTTTTCTATATAATACTTCTTTCAATCACACCCTTCTGCTCAGTGTCCTTCGCTGTCATTATCCCTCACCTTCCGCTTCTCTTTTTTTCGTTATTTTTCATACTATACTTCTCAATTGCCGTGCACCCTTTACCATCGTCTGTCTCTCTTCTGCCCTCTTCTTCTTCCTCTTAAGATTTCCAACCTTATCTCTATACACATCCCTCTCCCTTTCTTACAAATCTTTCTGCCACTGTCTTTCCCTGTGCTTGCCCTCTCTTCGTCCCGACCAAGTGCCTCTTCCATCCCTGTTGATGTTCCCTCCCTTTGCCTATATGTCTCTCTGTATCCATTCCGTTCCCTCCCCCAACTCAATCGACACTTTCGAACGAATTTGAGCATATCTTACTACTTATAGTCCTTCTTCTGATATTTCTCTCTTGGTTCTCCCATAGATGCTGGATGCGTTGAGTTGCAGTGACTGCGGAAGGTGATCTAACTGCCGGGGCGTAATAGAGCATCCGTTCTTTGACCACTCCCGCAGTGTGTTCGGGATCGTTGCCTTGCTGCAACTAGCATGATTACTCCAAAACCAATTATTTCATGGAACTATACATTAAACCCATATTTCTAACATCGCCTAAGGTCAAACAAACAATTGCGCGCTCCACGCTTCACAGTAAATATAACATTGCGTATCGACAAGTTTTTTTATTTTATGTGTTCCATATTTTCTTGCTTATTTCTTCCCTGACACCTTAAATTTGCTTTCCCAAAGAAGATTGTTTTTACTATCTTTTAGGAAATTTTAAGCGTTTTATTTGGTGGGGGTTGAGTATAAGGAGTTTTGAAGTCTTTAGGTTGCCTGCCTTGGGAATAAATACCACTTTAGCGGTATGTGGTTTAGTGCCACGACACCTCCTATTATTGCGTATAGTCAGTTAGTGCTGCATTCCAGTGATTGTTGTAGTTGTATAGGTGTAACTCCGTCCGGCCCTGGAGTTTTGAATGGTTCAAAAGATTGGATGGCCCAAGATATCTTATCGATCGATATGTGAATTCCAGGATGGTTGCTTCTTTTTACCCCTTTGAGTTCTTTGGGACAGAATTTATCCCGTGAAGTTATTTACCAGTGTTTCCAGTTCTGGTATGCTACCTGGCGTTTCGGGTACGCTCTCAAGTGGCAACATCTTAACTAGTTCCCTATTGTATTTTTTCCAGTTCGTATTTTTAATATTTCTGATGGCAGCGCTCTGCTTTTTCAACCAAGTCTAAGTCGAATTTGGTGTAACGATGGTCAGAGAATGAGTGGTCCTTAAGGACCCTCCAGTGACATCCAGAACTTCCCTTCTTGTTTTTATACTCAGCTGAGCAGAGCTCACAGAGTATATTAACTTTTTTCGCATAACGGTAATCCGTAACGGCATAAACTAATCGAGATAGATATAGACTTCTATATATGAAAATGATCTGGGTGAAAAAAGAAATTCATTTAGCCATGTCCGTCCATCCGTCCGTCCGTCTGTCCGTCCGTCTGTAAACACGATAACTTGAGTAAATTTTGAGGTATCTTGATGAAATTTGGTATGTAGGTTCATGGGCGCTCGTCTTAGATCGCTATTTAAAATGAACGAAATCGGACTACAACCACGCCCACTTTTTCGATATCGAAAATTTCGAAAAACCGAAAAAGTGCGATAATTCATTACCAAAGACGGATAAAGCAATGAAACTTGGTAGGTGCGTTGACCTTATGACGGAAAATAGAAAACTAGAAAAATGTTGGACAATGGGCGTGGCACCCCCCACTTTTAAAAGAAGGTAATTTAAAAGTTTTGCAAGCTGTCATTTGGCAGTTGTTGAAGATATCATGATGGATGAAATTTGGTAGGCACGTTACACCTATTACTATATGTGTGCTAAATAAAAGTTTACCTAATCGGATGAGGAACACGCCCACTTTTAAACAAAATTTTATTTAAAGTCAAATTTTAACAAAAAATTTAATATCTTTATAGTATAAAAGTAAATTATGTCAAAATTCGACTACAGTAATGATATGGTGCAACAAAATACAAAGATAAAAGAAAATTTCAAAATGGGCGTAACTCCGCCCTTTTTCATTTAATTCGTCTAGAATACTTTTAATGCCATAAGTCGAACAGCCATTTACCAATCCTTGTGAAATTTGGTAGAGACATAGATTCTATGACGTTAACTGTTTTCTGTGAAAATGGGCGATATCGGTTGAAGCCACGCCCATTTTTTATACACAGTCGACCGTCTGCCCTTCCGCTCGGCCGTCAACACGATAACTTGCGCAAAAAACGATATATCTTAACTAAACTTAGTTCACGTACTTATCTGAAGTCACTTTATCTTGGTGTAAAAAATGGCCGAAATCCGACTATGACCACGCCCACTTTTCCGATATCGAAAGTTACGAAAATGAAAAAAATGCCATAATTCTGTACCAAATATGAAAAAGAGATGAAACATGGTAATTGGATTGGTTTTTTGACGCAAAATATAACTTAAGAAAAAACTTTGTAAAATGGGTGTGACACCTACCATATTAAGTAGAAGAAATGAAAAAGTTCTGCAGGGCGAAATCAAAAGCCCTTGGAATCTTGGCAGGAATACTGTGCGTGGTATGACATATATAAATAAATTAGCGGTACCCGACAGAAGATGTTCTCGGTCACCCTGGTCCAAATTTTGGTCAATATCTCGAAAACGCCTTCACATATACAACTAAGGGCTACTCCCTTTTAAAACCCTCATTAATACTTTTAATTTGATACCCATATCGTACAAATACATTCTAGAGTCACCCCTGGTCCACCCTTATTGCGACATCTCGAAAAGGTGTCCACCTATAGAACTAAGGCCCACTACGTTTTAAATAATCATTAACACCTTTTATTTGATATACATGTTATACAAACACATTCCAGGGTTACCCTAGGTTCATTTTGCTAAATGGTGTATTTTCCCTTATTTTCTCTTCAAAGCTCTCAGCTGAGTATGTAATGTTCGGTTACACCCGAACTTAGCTTTCATTACCTGCTGTAATAAAGGTTGCATGTCCGAATGTACTCCATAAAGAAATCTTCAATGAACACACGTGACTTTGGTAGAGTTTTCCTATACATATTTAATTTAGTTGAGTAATTTAATTTAGCTAAGTTTATTAAGTTCGCATGTATACTTTTACACCTTTTTCAATGTTTCTTGAATGCCTAAATGTATGCTATGTAAATATAAGGTGGTTGCTCCATTCAAAAGGTTACTCATACGCCTAGTGGCATTGGTTGCACAAGATAATTTATTCTTACACCGTAAATGCTACGAACGGCATTATTGCATTGCCGTTGGTGCACGTGCCTTTTTAACGTGCTCAGACGTAGAAGTGGAATAGCTTTTATTTTAATTTAATTTTCGAATTTGTATAATTTAAAGTTTTAATTGACGTACGATGGAAAAATCGTAATAGAACGAATTTGCATACAATAAAAAAATCTTCAATCAAGCGTTACCACTAATGCTGACAAATTGCACATTGTGGTGTTGTGTGTGTGTGTACATAAGTAACACATGATACACATCTATATATGTATGTATATATGTATCTGTGGCAATTTGACAAAACAACCTATTTCGAGTTAGGTAAAACGGCGCTAAATTTAATTATAACTCAAAAACTATCCGCAACTCATCACTGTGACTTCATATATTTTGTAGTAGCCATTTGGCGATAGGGTTATGAATAAATAATATTTGAAGTTTTGTTACGGATTTCTGTTAAAGGCCAAAATTTAACTTAAATCCTAACTTGAAAGAGGTTGTTTTGTCAAATTACCACAGATATATAAACAGCAAATATTCTTTCACATGTATGCTTCAAATAAACGAGGAAACTCACAACCAGCACAAGTAAATAAATGCCACTTGACAGCATCGCTTGGCTAAACACCGTCGCATAGTGGCATTTTTGCATGATTTAGACGCGAAAAATTAATAATAAGTCACTGAAAAATTAATATATTTCATTCAAACCAAGTGTATATGTTTGTACGCCTTACTCCCCTTCAGTGAGGATATGTGAAGGGGTGGTGGGGTTTGGGGGGCTAGACCTCCTCCTCCAAAAATTTTGAATTTACCCCAAACAAAAACTTTCTTATAACCTTATCTTGTTCTTTTGTTCACAATTGAACATACCTATATTTAAATTTCTTATCTTCTTCAAACCATGAAGCAAACTTTCCAAGAAAATTATATTTGGTGTAATTCACTTGAATCCAAATACAAAGATTGATAAAAAATTCGAACTTTACTGCAGCATTCATCATACAATCCCTCGTCTATATTTATACCCTCCCTAAAACAGTACACACGTGTTCTAAAACGACTTCATCCTTTTGCTTTTGGCCACGTTCTGCAACCCACACCTCATACAACTCCCTCTTTTTGATCGTCATTATATCAAAAGGGGGACATACGGGGATGAAGGATCATTTGAGTTATATGCAATAGTATTGAATTATTGTAGAAATTCAAAAATTATTGTGGTACAGCGTAGTTGAAACTTTTGGCAGGCTTTTCTTTTCACGGTTTTATATATTTTCAGCACAAAAATAATACACATTAAAAAACTCATAATTTCGTAAAAAATACTCAACCAAAAAAAATTTTGGAACACTTGCAAAATAAAAAATTACGTGCAGATTTTAAATAACCAAAAAATATTTTAGCTTTTGCTTAGCCACAAAGTTTTATTTATTTTTAAACAACGCGTTATTTCACTTCTGTAAATTGCACTACTTAACGTGTCATCAACAACTCACAGTTTGACAGCATATTATTCAATGAAGAACAATAATTATAAGAAATGATAATTACCGTTATATACTGTGGAAAATTGCATTCAAATTTAAAAAAAAAAACATATGACTTGAAAATGTTTACTTTTTCGCGCCTAAACCAAGCAAAAATGCCACTGTGCGTCGCACAGTGGCGCCTCTGCCATCAAAGCATGGCAAAAATCAAAAAAATCATGAAAGCGTTCGCTGAATCTAATACATGTTTCTAATAGAGAATTTTCCATGGATCAAGAATATACAACTATTTTTTCACAGAAAATTATAGTTTACCATGTAGATCCGCTCAAAATTGTCCAATTTTCAACATTGGGAAAAATTTGAAATTTTTCTTCTTTTTCGTTGTATTTAAAATGGTTTTGTGAGTAAAGAGGGCGGCCGGTTGTCGTTTTCTTATATAGCTGTTAAAGACAATTTAATTTAGGATTGAAACAAAAAAAAATTTTTTTTTTTTGGTATAAGTTGGCGGATATATCCGTGCTTTTCGAAATGCCTATTTTTAGGCCCTTTTTAAAACTTTGATGGAAAAATAAAAAAATGTTAAAATATGAGCTCTGTCAAATTAACAGTAGTTATTTGTGAAATATTCAGTTACCTAAATTCATAAAATCTACCTGCGTCCAGCTGCAACTTCACTTTTACATCAAATAAAGTTAAACAACCTTGGGCATAAATACGCGCCTGAGCAGGTATATATAATTAAGTACGGCCGTAAGGTCGTTTTTGTTATAGGAACTTGTTAACAACATACGTTTTTTTAGTTACGAATTGTATACCTGAAATTAATTTTAATAATTTGAATAGGTATATAAAGTTATCCATCATACAATGCACATTATCATTCGTCTTTTGGAGATTAAGGAACTAAGTATTCTGTTTACTTATATAAAGTGAATAGTATTTTTATACTCAGTTGAGCAGATATTAACTTTGATTGGATAACGGTTGGTTGTACAGGTATAAAGGAATCGAGATAGATATAGGCTTCCATATATCAAAATCATCAGTTTCGAAAAAAAATTTGATTGAGCCATGTCCGTCCGTCCGTCCGTCCGTCCGTCTGCCCGTTAACACGATAACTTGAGTAAATTTTGAGGTATCTTGATGAAATTTGGTATGTAGATACCTGGGCACACATCTCAGATCGCTATTTAAAATGAACGATATCGGACTATAACCACGCCCATTTTTTCGATATCGAAAATATCGAAAAACCGAAAAAATGCGATAATTCATTGCAAAGGCGGATAAAGCGATGAAACTTGGTAGATGGGTTGACGTTATGACGCAGAATAGAAAATTAGTAAGATTTTGGACAATGGGCGTGGCACCGCGCACTTTTCCAAGAAGGTAATTTAAAAGTTTTGCAAGCTGTAATTTGGCATTCGTTGAAGATATCATGATGAAATTTGGCAGGAATGTTACTACTATTACTATATGTGTGCTAAATAAAAATTAGCAAAATTGGATAAAGAACGCGCCCACTTTTTAAAAAAATTTTTTTTTTAATTCTAATTTTAACAAAAAATTTAATATCTTTACTGTATATAAGTAAATTAAGTCAAAATTCAACTTCAGTAATGATATGATGCAACAAAATACAAAAATAAAAGAAAATTTCAAAATGGGAGTGGCTCCGCCCATTTTCATTTAGTTTGTCTAGAATACTTTTAATGTCATAAGTCGAACAAAAATTTACCAATCCTTCTTAAATTTGGTAGGGCCATAGCTTCTATGACGGTAACTGGTTTCTGTGAAAATGGGCGAAATTGGTGGAAGCCACGCCCAGTTTTTATACACAGTCCACCGTCTGGCCCTCCTCTCGGCCGTTAACGCAATAACTTGAGCAAAACCGATATATCTTTACTAAACTTAGTCCACGTACTTATCTGAACTCACTTTATCTTGGTATAAAAAATGGCCGAAATCCGACCATAACCACGCCCACTTTATCGATATCGAAAATTACGAAAAATGAAAAAAATGCCATAACTCTATACCAAATACGAAAAAAGGGATGAAACATGGTAACTGGATTGGTTTATTGACGCAAAATATAACTTTGGAAAAAACTTTGTAAAATGGGTGTGACACCTACCATATTAAGTAGAAGAAAATGAAAAAGTTCTACAAGGCGAAATCAACAGCGTTTGGAATCTTGACAGGAATACTGTTAGTGGTATTGCATATATAAATAAATTAGCAGTACCCGACAGATAATTTTCTGGATCACCTGGTCCACATTTTGGTCGATATCGCGAAAACGCCTTCACATATACATCTAAGGGCCACTCGCTTTTAAAACGCTCATTAATACCTTTAATTTGATATCCATATCGTACAAACACATTCAAGAGTCACCCCTGGCCCACCTTAATGGCGATATCTCGAAAAGGCGTCCACCTATATACCTAATGCCCACTCCCTCTTAAAATGCCCAGTAACACCTTTCGTTATTTAGCCATATCGTACAAACATTCTAGAGTCACCCCTGGTCCACCCTAATGGCGATATCTCAAAAAGGCGTCCACCTATAGACCTAATGCCCACTCCCTCTTAAAATGCTCAGTAACACCTTTCGTTTGATACCCATATCGTACAAACATTCTAGAGTCATCCCTGGCCCACCCTAATGGCGACATCTCGAAAAGGCGTCCACCTATAGACCTAATGCCCACTCCCTCTTAAAATGCTCAGTAACACCTTTCATTTGATTTCCATATCGTACAAACACATTCTGGAGTCACCCCTGGTCCACCTTTATGGCGATATCTCGAAAAGGTGTCCACCTATAGAACTAATGCCCACTCCCTCCTAAAATGCTCAGTAACACCTTTCGTTTGATACCCATATCGTACAAACATTCTAGAGTCGTCCCTGGCCCACCCTAATGGCGATATCTCGAAAAAGTGTCCACCTTTAGACCTAATGCCTACTCCCTCTTAAAATGTTCAGTAACACCTTTCGTTTGATACCCATATCGTACAAACATTTTAGAGTCATCCCTGGCCCACCCTAATGGCGATATCTCGAAAAAGTGTCCACCTATAGAACTAATGCCCACTCCCTCCTAAAATGCTCAGTAACACCTTTCGTTTGATACCCATATCGTACAAACATTCTAGAGTCATCCCTGGCCCACCCTAATGGCGATATCTCGAAAAAGTGTCCACCTATAGACCTAATGCCTACTCCCTCTTAAAATGTTCAGTAACACCTTTCGTTTGATACCCATATCGTACAAACATTCTAGATTCACCCCTGGCCCACCCTAATGGCGATATCTCGAAAAGGCGTTTACCCATAGAACTAATGCCCACTCCCTCTTAAAATGCTCAGTAACACCTTTCGTTTGATACCCATATCGTACAAAGTTTCTAGAGTCACCCCTGGTCCACCTTTATGGCGATATCTCGAAAAGACTTCCACCTATAGAACTAAGGATTACTCCCTTTTAAAATACTCATTACCACCTTTCATTTGATACCCATATCGTAAAAACACATTCTCGAGTCACCCCTGGCCCACCTTAATGGCGATATTTCGAAAAGGCGTCCACCTATAGACCTAATGCCCACTCCCTTTTAAAATGCTCAGTAACACCTTTCGTTTGATACCCATATCGTACAAACATTCTAGAGTCACAAACATTCTGGCCCACCCTAATGGCGACATCTCGAAAAGGCGTCCACCTATAGACCTAATGCCCACTCCCTCTTAAAATGCTCAATAACACCTTTCATTTGATTCCCATATCGTGCAAACACATTCTGGAGTCACCCCTGGTCCACCTTTATGGCGATATCTCGAAACGGCGTCCACCTATGGAACTAAGGATCACTCCCTTTGAAAATACTCATTAACACCTTTCATTTGAAACCCATATCGTACAAACATATTCTAGAGTCACCCCTGGTCCACCTTTATGGCGATTTCTCGAAAAGGCGTTCACCTATAGAACTAAAGCCCATTCCCTTTTAAAATACTCATTACCGCCTTTCATTTGATACCCATATCGTACAAACACATTCTAGAGTCACCCCTGGCCCACCTTAATGGCGATATCTCGAAAAGGCGTCCACCGATAGACCTAAGGCCCGCTCCCATACCCATATCGTACAAACAAATTCTAGAGTCAGCCCTGGTCCACCTTTATGGCGACATCCCTAAATGGCGTCCATCCATAGAACTATGGCCTACTCTCTCTTAAAATACTCTTTAATACATTGCATTTGATACACATGTTATACAACCATATTCCAGAGTTACCCTAGGTTCATTTTTCTACATGGTGATTTTCCTTATTTTGTCTCCATAGCTCTCAACTGAGTATGTAATGTTCGGTTACACCCGAACTTAGCCTTCCTTACTTGTTAAATATAGTTCACAGTTTAATATTTAGTCAGATACAATCGAAGCCAATTCTAACATGTATCTAGAAAACTCGAAACTGTTTGCGGTTTTTAAATCTACAAAGTTAATACGGGACTTCGTTGAGGCTATTATGAGAGAATTAGCGAGTGAAACAAGCATTAAAGAAAAGGAAGGCCTGGAAGAAAAAATTGGTTTACAATACATTATGATAGAAAGAAAATGGAAGGACGTCTATCGTAACAATTCAAAATTTCTAAGTAAGCATGAAAAGTGGCTAGCTGACAAAACTTTTTTGGACGAAGAAACGGTTAGCACGTCAACCAATCCAACTAGAGAGAGACCAACAAAACCCATAGAAGAGTGTTCTACCTACGCAAAGAAAAGGAAGCTGTCTGATACCACAAAAGCTATGGCCGCGACTCATCTTTCAGAAGCACTGGCTATTAAATATAAAAAAGACGAAGAAAACGTGAAGTCTCATATAACAGAAGCAGTTGCGGTAGCAAGTCCAGTGCGACTGATGAGGATCAAAAATAGCATTCCCACACCACCAAATGCGCTATCTAGGAAATACACTCCCGAAGAAGCTTTAGCGCTGTTTATAGATCTCGGTTTAACGAAGAAAAAATATATTATATTGCGTAAGTCATTACTGCAACTTCATGCCGATATTTTACCTGGATACAAACAAATTAATCAAGCCAAGAAAGAAGCAGTTCCTCTAAATCCCAAAATAATCGAAGTATCAGCTGAAATTGAGCTACAAAACCTTACGTCTACATGACTCCTTCAAAGTTTTACTGAAGAAAAGTTGAAATCACTGCCAAAGGAGCTAGCCTTGATAACTAAGTGGGGCTGTGATGGATCATCAGGACAAAACGCAAATAAACAAGGAATAAATGTAGACGATGACCCAATTACAGATAGTAATATGTTTGTGGCTTCTATTGTTCCATTACGACTAAAAGATGAAGCTTCAGAATATTGGAAAAATCCACATCCGTCATCAACTATATTGTGCCGCCCGATATTATTTAAATACGAGAAGGAGTCTTCGGAACTCATAAAAGCTACAGTGAGTGATATAAAAAATCAAATTGCCAAATTAGAACCAACAATAATTGAAATTGAAGAAGGGAATGTTATTACAATAAAGCATGATTTTCTTCTAACAATGGTCGATGGAAAAGTTTTGAACTTAATAACAAATACGACATCTACAATGAAATGTCCAATTTGTAAGAAGAGCCAAAAGGACTTTTGAAAATCTTGATGATTCAATAACTGACGAACTAAATTATGAGTATGGAATATCTCCTTTGCATGCTAGGATAAGACGTATGCAATTTGTTTTGAAGCTGGCTTATACACTACCACAACATGGAGAAGTTTTCGACGACAGTACAACATGTAAGGAGAAACAAAACAGTAAAAAAAAAATAATTCAGGATGCATTCTATAAAGAGATTGGCCTTAGTTTAGACTGTCCAAAGTATTGATACGGAAATACAAATGATGGTAACTCCGCAAGAAGATTTTTTGAAACGGTGAAGTGACTGCTCGCATAACAGGAGTTGATAGAGATATTGTGAAAAGATTGGGAGAAATTTTAAATATTTTAAACTGCCATGAACCAGTTAATGGACCCAAATTTGGAGAATATGCTTCTAAAACTACAGAGATGCTGCATCAAAAGTATCCTATATATCCAACGGTATATAAAATTTTAGCACATGGAAAAGATTTAAAAGAGTACCAGTGCTTACCATTAGGAGAATTGTCCGAAGAAGCTCAAGAATCTAAGAACAAAGACTACAAAAGATATAGATGTATGAACACCTGCAAAGTATCACGAGTTAGAAAAAACGAAGACCTTTTCAACATGTTAGCTATCTCTTCTGATCCAGTCATATCATCTATGAGGTATGCAAGAACACAAAAAGATCTTGCAGATGCGTATTGCTCAGAAATGGTTGCTTTGTTAGATATATGTTCCAGTGACGATGACTATGTTAAGATAAAATAAGTTTCTCATTTCTTATCACAACAAAGAAAAACAGATTTTACTAAACAATTTTGTTACTTTATTGAAAAATAAGGTATCTATGTACAAGTTAATTTTTTATTTCAAATAAAAGAATTAATTAATTTAGTAATTTATAAATATATACTTTTCGTTATTGCATTTCTCCAAAGTTTATCAAATTTATTTTAAAGCTTAGACATTTCGCCTTCAAACGAGTATTAAATTTTTATAGAAATCAATACGTCTCTCGAGTTTGGTACAAATTGGTAAAGCGGTTACTAAGATCAAACTTTTTAGCATAAATGGGCAGTGCCACTTCCCTTTTCCAAATTTCGTTGGCTGTTTAATCTTGAGCTCAAATAAAATTTCATTGAACCACTTTCAATAGCTTTTAGTTATTAATAAAATAAATATTTGGCTTGTAAATAAAAAAAAAACATGTAAAATTTTACGATGAATTTTGAAGCAACTTGGTATTGTGGCACCAAAAACGGACATTTGGGTTTTATAAGAGTATTGCCATTTAAAAGAAACAATACGTCTATCGATTTTGGTAGTTAGTGACTACTTAGATACAACTTTTTATCATAAGTGGGAAGTGCCACGCTATCTTATCAAAATCATTAGTTTATCTTATTTAATGCTTAAATACGTCATTATAAGACAAATCTCATTTAATTTTTTTATTTTTTACTAAAAACATTTTGTTTTTGCATTTTTCAAAAAATTTTCGAGTTTGACGAATTTTTTTGAAGCACCCTGTATCTGTGACATTCTGAGCTTTCAGACAATAAAACTTCAAAAAATTAACTTTCATTTGCATTTTAAACTTTTAAAATATCTTCATCTTATTGCACTTTGGTTCAAAAGTTATGATTTTTGCAAAGAAAAAACTCAAAAGGCGCCACTGTGCGTCGCACAACAGACAAAATTTGGATAAAACAAAAAGTGATTTCAGAATTTACTGATAACAATGCATGTACGTACATATTTATTGCTTTACCAAAAACACTCATAATAATAACTACAAAAGTCATAATACATACAAACTTATGTAATCATATAGATGTACATGTGGTAATGTGACGGCATATCAGCGAATGAGTTCACTGATTGATATTAAACAAAAAAAGGAAGAAAGTTTTGATTGGGTTTGTTGATTTTTACGCAACACAAAATCCTTTGTACATATGTATGTACAAAAATATTTTTTTGATGAGAACATAATTTCATACACGAATATATACAGTGGCGGATCCCCGTGGAGGAGAGATAGTTCCTCCAAAACTATCGTGATTCTGAAAATCCTTGACCAGATATCAATTCTGTGCTCAAACAATTTTTGTTTTTTAATGGGAATGATTATTGGCTAAAGCAATTTCTTTCTCAACACAATATCTACAATTTTTATTAAAACAAAATAACCTATTCAATATCTATAGAAATTTATTTCATTGTTATAAAAAATCCTTTAATAAATTGACGAAAAATTTAAAATTGCCTATTGGGAAAAGTCGCCCCAATTTTTTGGTTCTGGGGCTTCGAACGTGCCTTACCTTCAAAAGAGATTTCGGGAACAGATTTGAGCCGGAGGGTTGGTGCCGCGCTGCAGAGCATACTATACACGTGCATGCGGATGGTTCCAAATTAATGAAAAGGGGCGTATGCTGATGACATTGATATCATCGGCATAAACACCCACGCCGTTAGTTCTGCTCACTCCAAACTGGGAAAAGAAGCGGTAAAGATGGGTTTTATGGTGAATGAAGACAAAACGAAGTACCTGTTGTCATCGAGCAAAGAGTCAGCGCATACGCGCCTTGGCAACCACGGTACTATTGGCAGCCATAATTTCGAAATAGTAAAAGACTTCGTTTATTTGGGAACCAGCATTAAGACTAGCAACAACATCAGCTCTGAAATCCAGCGAAGAATCACTCTTGCCAATAAATGCTACTTTGGACTAGGTAGGCAATTGAAAAGTGAAGTCTTCTCTCACAGCAAACGAAGATCACATATCTACAAGTCACTTATCATTTCCGTCCAGCTATATGGTGCAGAAGCATGGACCATGACAACATCAGATGTAACGGCTCTGGGAGTGTTCGAGAAAAGAGTTCTTCGAAAGATTTATGGACTTCTACGCGTTGGCGATGGCGAGTACCGAAGAAGATTTAACGATGAGCTATACGAGCTATACGCAGACATCAACATAGTCCAGGGAATTAAAACGCAGCGGCTGCGATGGATGGGCCATGTTATGCGAATTAAATATGACGCTCCAGCCAAGAAAGTGTTTCTAACCGAACCCACCTATGGAAGCAGAGGTAGAGAGCGGTCCCCACTCCACTGAAATGACCAGGTGGAAAAGGATTTAAACTCCATTGGTGTGACGCATTGGCGCCGGTTGGCAGAGAGAAGGAGTTACTGGCGCGCCTTGTTGGACGTCCATAACCGTTTAAACGGTTAAGCGCCAATTAAGTAAGTAAGTAAGTAAGTAACATGCTACCAAATGTCTTTCAGCCGGAAATTATAGCCGTGAAGATTAAGGCAATATAGCATTAGGAAAACTTTGCTCAAGCCGAAGAGATAGAAGGTTACGCAAAGACCGATGAGTTTACAAAAAAGGGTGCAGTACTCGCTGAATAGACGGTGGACGTTCCAGTTCGTTTGTGAGAAATAAATACGATCCATCAAGCCAGAAAGGCGTGGACAGAAGCACGAGACTGCAAAATGTCTAAAATTATGTGAATATCCTACGACATTAGACTCACAAAGTGGCTCATATATCTGAATAAATAATAATAATAATAATAAACCCAACGGGTAAATACCCTCCAAAGCCGACACGAGGGGCGCATCAGCATGACGCACGGATTTTGTTTTTGACGAGTCGTTGATGGGCGGAGATGTGTTAAGCGTTGAGATCTTAAACTGCTCAGCTGCAGAATAAATATCATCAGCTGAGTATTATACATAACAGTTGGAAATAATACATATACTACATTTAAGTGAACATGTTATATAAAAATTTTTTTTTTTTTATTTTTTTGTTATTTTGTTACGAGTTAAGATAGGATAGGACAGTTTTCTTTATAGTAAAAAGTGAATCTGTTATATCAAACGAGCTCGAATGAGAGCTAAAGTCATGATACAAACATCGAAAAGGTTCATTTAATTCGAAATTAGTTCTGCACTGCCTCAAAAGAAGAGGTTTGTAATGTCTTGACGCTCGTGATGGGACATTGAAGTTTACTTCATTCAAAATAAAGGGGCTAGAAATCAGTCCATTCAGTAGTTTAGCCATGAATAATATGCCTACCATTTCTCTACGACTTGCGAGAGTTGGAAGATTGATAAGCTTTAACCGACTAGCCCTATTGACAGTAGCCATAATATGAAGGTTGAAACTAAGTTTAGCATCCATCGTAACTCCCAAGTCAACAAAATAATTTACTGATGCAAGGAAAAAATTATTAATTACGTAAGAGGCTGCTGGCCAAGATCTTCGAGAGAGGCACATGAACTTACATTTATTGAGTTTCAGCGGTATTGAGTTTGCGTTGCACCAAGCAACTAAGCAGTTTAAATCCGCTTGAAGCCAAGGACGTTCATCAATAGACGCATAGGACCTAAAAAGTATGCCTGTCGTAAGAGTCGACTAAAATACCAGATTCAAGGGGCTGTGTAGTGCAACCCTTCAGGTTGCCAGCGCAATATATAGCTTCTCCGAATCCAATTGTCAACCTCACCTATCCGCGGCGAATCCTGTTTCACTAACAGACGAGGCTCTGGCGACCACAAGCTCCTCATGGAACTTGGGGGTGGGGAGAGGGGAATGGCCTGAAGGTTTAATGTGGCTACATAAATCGTTCCCGAGATGGTCGGGCTAGCACCTTAATGGTGCTGTGGTACCGGAGCGTACCGGATCTTTATCCGGCAAAGGACCATCACATCGATAACACTCCCCAAAGCCTTCGGGGAGCAACCTTATCGCTACAACAACAACAACACAACCTAAAAAGTTTTACATCATCAGCGTACAATACAATTTTGGAATATTTTGTTATGGTACAGATATCATTAATAAATAGCAAGAACAGAATTGGACCGAGATGACTGCCCTGTGGGACTCCAGAGGAAACATTAATAACATAGAGTATTTTTAAAAATTACTTTTAGCGTTCTACCGCAGGGCTAAGAAGAGATACACTGGGTGAGACTAGGTTGGAAGCCAAGTCGATCAAGCTTGTGAATAAGCAAGGGTGGGAAACCTTATCAAATGCTTTACTGAAATCACTGCCTTTTGTTGTCACTTGCTTATTAGTCAGGCCCCGATTGTAACAGCAGATGTAGCAACTGCGATCTGCAGGAATAAACAATTGAGCACGTCCTGTGTACGTGTCCTGCGCTCACTAGTACAAGGCTCTAGCTTTTAGGGGCGGCAGAGTTGCCAGATCTCAAGGCAGCGATTCATATAAGCGCTAACTTAAGTTCTGGTACCTCATTGAGGTTCTTCCTTTAGTCGTCAAACAAATTCTGGTAACACTGCGGACATATGCAGTTTATGTAAGGTCTTAATTCAACCTAACCTACGTTCTGGGGAACATTTGTTGTAAAGAGTGAGTGGAATGTTGTCATCTTCACTGGGTACTTCATCGCTGCGTCCATTGTAGAGGACAGCACTTTTTGAACGTTGGTTGCCAGGTAGGGTTTTTCCTTCTGACAGAAACTGGGCCGGTGCTTGAAACCTTTTCGGCGAAATTTGGGTAACATTTTAATTGTTGCCAACGCCCAGTAGGAATAAGTTCGATATTGTGACTAGGACGATAGCGATGCAGCTTTGTGGATCTATTAATGCTTAAAGTTAAGCGGGATATGACAATATATCAGGCAAGCTGATTGTCCTCCCGCTGTTAATTATTACATAGGCATATGAAATTGTATTTTCTCATAGCAAGATATCTCGGCAGACCTACAGATCGCGAATTTGTATGTGTATTTTTCATTTGTATATAGAAAGTGGGCGTAGCAATCAACAGTTGTTTTTAAGTAATTAAATACGAAATTTAAATCATCTTTACAAAGTTGTTCCCATAAAGTTTTAGCTTTGTAGCTTTATAAATAAGCGCTCACTCTCTCAACCCCAGGTTCCTTGCGTCGACCACTGCTCCTAGGCGCTAAACAATTTTCAATGCTGCACCGTTCTAAAGGAGAGCTCTCTTATCTGCAGCCTTCTCCACTTTACTTCTCTGATTACATTGAATTGCCGTCCCATAGCGGACCTTGTTGATTGTCTACTACTTTGTTCGCCGAGCCCGCCGCATCGCTTGTAGCACTTTTATTCCTTCCAGCTTATGACTCTGTTCTCCTCCTCTCCTACTTATTATCAACACCCCCGGCTTCAAATCATCGAATAGCCACAGTTCTTGGTGACCGCAATCCCATCGCCCTCCTAATAGGAAGAACGACGTCGATGAAATGCCCTTAAACTCTGAGATACAAATTTGGAAACTATGAAGTTAGGCTAAGCCATCACACCATCGATAAGGTGCATAATTTTCTATACATTTAATATGGTGTCCAGAAATGTAGATTACCGCCTGAGAGATGATGTTTTTTTTTTTTCAAAAATAACAAATATATGCAAGGCGCAATAATCTGCGAAGAAATTAAGTCGAGATCCTCTTCCGATTTGCGTCGTGCTCCTCTTAACTTTCCCTCCAATTGATGGAGCGGGACCTACATTTTTTACGCTAATTTCGGACAGCTTCTGCAAGGCGGACGAGTGTTCACTGAAAAGCTTTGCATGACAGAAATACACTAGAAATGTTGGTAAAATCAATGCCGAGGGGCGACCCCAAAAGCTTCGGTGTGGTAGGAGGAGCATGCTACCATGGCAGCCGCTGTTCAGGAAAAAATTCTTTTGTTTTCATGTGCTATTTATTTTATTTGATTTATTTTCCAAATTTCCTACAAACGTAGACTAACCGGGATATAAAGGTTAAGCATTGAGTTAACACAGAATTATATTTTGTTTTCAAATAAAAAAAGTTGGAGTGATTGCTAACCTTTTATGCCCATTGTTGGCAGAAGACTTAGTCGATGTCAGAAGAAGTAGTGTATTGAATTTCATCACAGTACATTTTCTTGGATAAAAGTTATAGCAAAAAAGCATGTGATGGTGACTCCTCGGATAGATATGGTGACGGAAGGTGATGAATGGATAAGCAATGCCAATATTTTTATTCGGTTGACTTAAATTGACTAGCACTTTGTGCTCATGCCCTGCGCTCGCTAGGCTAGGTTAGGTTAGGTAGAAGTGGCTGCCTCCGCTGTCCAAGCGGAGACTCACGTAGGCCGTTGTGGCCCGTTGTGCTACCACGCGGGGGTCCCTATTTCCTATTTCCATACTTCCGAAGAATGTTTAGACCACAGTGAGGCTAAACCAGCGCATTTGCCTGATAAAACGCAAGATGTCGTTTGTGTGTGCAGACCCAAGCTGCGCAAGACCCCGAAAGGAGTGTCTGTGGAGGCATCGGTACCTGGTTTCTGACAGTGCGGGACAGAGGTACAGATAGTGCTCTACGCTTTCTATCTCCTCCTCGTCCCTACAGCTGTGGCAAAAGTTATTTGTTTGCAGGCCCATATAGGCACCAAGAGTGCCCATGAGACCTGTAAGAAGGCCCACTAGTGGGCTTATAGAGATACAGTTTAACAGTATCACCGATTGTGATCTCTTTTCATCCACCTTAGGCCAGATTTGCTTGGATATTCTGCACGTAGATTCCATGGCCCATCTGGCGTTTGCTTGATGCGTGAATAGAGATCGCAATCAGTGCTTGCAGGTGTTTAGGCTGGCCGAACCAGCGGAGGTTATTGTTTGCAGATTTGTGCCTTCCCTAGCTAGCTCGTCCACAGCGCAGTTTCCTGAAATGTCACAGTGGCCAGGAACCCATATAATGCTCAGGTTGCATTTTTCAGCTAGCGTGTTGAGGGTTTCTCTGCACTTCAACGCCACTAGTGACGAGGTGCTGCTGCATTGCAGGGATTTTATGGCAGCCTGACTGTCCGAGAAAATTGAAATAGAATTGGTCACCTGCAGGTTAGCAAGATGGAGGGCTGCTTCCCAGATAGATATAAGTTCAGCCTAAAAAACACTGCAGTGGTCGGGTCAGCATAACCTTTCACTTATATTGAGCTTCTATGAATATATTCCGCTGCCGACTCTGTTTTTCAGTTGAGAGCCATCTGTAAAAACGGAGATTTCGTGAGATCCCGGCTCTCTGCCGTTTGCCCACTCGTACCGCTAGTAAGCATTGCCGCCATCTTCTGCACTCTCGTTAGATTCGATATCGAGTGGCCTCCACCATACGGTGACGGCGTAGAAGAGTATTGGTCTCGCCACTGCCGTGAAGACCCAATGGACGATGCGGGGCTGGAGACCCCACCTTTTCCGGTATAATGCGTTTGCGAATAAAAAGCACCATCTCAGTTTTTTCACTGCTGATGCTGAGTCCGCATTCTCTAGACCAAGTATTTGTTAGATTAAGAGCATATTGCAAGAGTTCGCCAAGCACCGGAAAGTGTTTGACGGCAACTGTCAAGGCTATGTCATCGGCATATGCAATGACTTGGCATCCGGCGGGCTGTAGTATAGATAACAGAGTGTTCACCGTCAGGTTCCATAGTAGATGAGAAAGAACGCCCCTCTGTGCGGTTCCTCTGTTAGTATACCTTATTAACGAGGAGCTAACCAGCTCAGAAATAATGGTTCTCTGGTTTAGAAGGAGCTCGACGAATTCCACAAGAGGCTCTTCTACCACTAGTGAACGTAGAGATTTTGTGACCGCTGCTGGGAGAACGTTGTTGAAGGCTCCTTCTATGTCGCGAAAGATACCCAGCGTGAATTCTTTAAAGGCAAGTCCCTTCTCTATCTTAGTAATGATAGCATAAGAGCTGTCTCTACGGATTTGCCCTTAGAGTAGGCATGTTGGTTGTTGGAAATTAGTGATAGATTTGCCGATCGTCTAATATAGGCGTCCAGCAATTTTTCCAGAACTTTTAGGAGGAAGGAGGTCAGACTAATTGGTCTGAAGTCCTTTGGACTGTTGCACGATATCCTGCCTCCTTTGGGTATGAATACTACCTTTGCCTTCGTGTATTCCATGGGGATATAGATCATGTTGAGGCAAACCTTGTAGATTTTAGCTAGCAGCAGGCTTATAAGATCGCTTGCAGCTTGTAATTCAGCGGGAAATATTCCAAACATTCCCGGAGATTTGAAGGGCTTAAAGGACTTGATTGCCCAGATAACTCCTTTTTCGCTAACAATGTGGTCCAGGGGTCGAAACGGCCCCGGGATAGATTGCGTGTTTAAGAGGTGCAGCCTGGAAAGTGAGTGCTGACCAGGGTATCTAGAGTTTCAGTACTAAAAGTGGCCCATTCTCCGCTCGCTGTGCGAATGCAGCTGGGGGTATGGGGTTTTTGGAGAGGACCTTTCGTAGGCGATTGGCCTCTGAGACTTCTTCGATGTTGTAGGACATGCACTTGTTAAAATGTCATTGTTGAAGTTCTTCCAGGAGTCCCTTTTGGCCTTCAGGATTGACTTCTTAAAAGATTTTAAGGCGTCCTTATAATGGGACCAGATTTCCGTGCGCTTAGCCTCGTTAAAAAGATTTCTGCTGTTTTTCCTCTGCTCGGAGATTTCTTGCTTCCACCAATGGGGTTTTTTTTTTGCCCCTTACCTTAATCTCCGGGCAGGCTGCTGTGAAAGCGGCGTTAAAGGATTTGGTAATAAGATCTACTGCTTCTTCTATTTTTGACGATGAGTCTAGCTCACCGAGAGAAGCAAATGTTGTGTCTAAAGGAGGCGCTTCATCTGTTCTTAGCGGTAGGCTCGACCTACTGTGATAAGCGTTTCTTAGGAGTAGCCTAGCCTAGGTCGCAATTTTTTGATTGGATTTTTCAGTTTGGTCGTAAAATAAACTTCTGGTATCACTTCGGACTCATTCAGTCTATGCGAGGTCCTCATGGACCGACCAGTTTCACCTAACCTAACCTAAATCGACAATCGAAATAAAATCGCTAGACGTTACCAGCGATCAGGTCGATAGAGGTTACCGAAATAATCGTATTTTTTCGTGTAGTTACGTCTCCCCCTCTAAATATATCTAACTGGAGTTACATTTATAACAATTTTTAAGAGCAAAAACTCGATGAAAATATAATTCGCAGTCAAAAGCATTTATTGAATTGCTCATGCCATAAAGGATGTGTTTGCAAAGTCCATATCATTATTGTTGTCAAGTCGTTGTGTTAAGCAGCTGTCGTCAAGCTTCCATTGAGATGAAATTGCTTTTCCTTTTTGTTAACTTTTTTAGGTCTTTATTTCTATTTGTTGGTGTAAAGTTACACCACGTGTGTCTTTGGTCTCTTACGATGTTTTATTGTATTTTTGTTGTGTGCAAATGTCATATTGAATTATGTTATGAAATTTGGACAAATATTAAGATATTTTTAAGAGCTTTATATTAACATTTCATATTTTTTCAAAGGGTTCATGGCAACACTTAATAGTAGAAAATAGGGAAAGGTTATTGTGTGGGTTCCATGTTACACTTTAAAGTCATGTCTGTTTGCTTTAAAATAATGTGCGTTCGGTATTTGTTGTGATCGGATAGCTTTGCTACCAAGTGTTTTGCGATTGTGATGATCCCGATATAGTACTGATTGCTGCTACATGTTTTATGGACACGCTCTTTTCTGGTACACCAAAGAACCGGCAACAGGTGCCTTGGCTTCTTCAAGTAAAAATAATAAAAAATAATACAAGGCGCGATATAATTTCGAAGAGATTAGGCTGAGCTTCTCTTTCAATTCACGTCGTGCTACTTTGTAATTTTTCAGGCCGCAAACTGAATTTTCGCCAAGAAGCTTTTAGTGCAAGAAATACAATATTAAACAAGTAAGGACGGGACTGTCTTCGGCTGTGCCGAAGACTTCATGCCTTTCATGAATGTGGCTGAACAATAATCTTATCCCGTTCGTAATCTCCAAATAATCGGATGTATAAGATAGGAAATATATAGTGAACAGATGTACATACCTAAACGATTTTTAAGATAAATACAAAATAAAACATGCCAAAAAACCCCCTTATCTGAACGATCGGTTGTATGTGATATATATTATATATAGCTCCGATAGACATAATTTTTACAGGAAATCTTCTATGATATATTAGAATAAATATCACCAAGGTTAACGTTTTTATATTGGAAATTAAGGGAGAAATTGCTAAAAATCATTATATCTGAACGATCGGTTTTATGAGATATATACTATATATAGCTCCCATCAAACTGATTTTTTAAGGATATCTTCTATGATATATTAGAATATCTATCACCGAGTTTCACGTTTCCACTTTCTAAATTGCGGCAGGAATGGCCAAAATCGTCTTATCTGAACAATCGGTTGTATGGGAGATATATGTTATAGTGGTCCGATCCTACCGGATCCGACAAATGTTTAATATAATACAAAAGTACATCCTTGTGCCAAATTTCATTGAGATATTTCAAAATTTGAGGGCCTAGTTTGCGTTCAAACAGACAGACGGACGGACAGACGGATATGGCTATATTACCTCAGTTCGAAGCGCTGATCAATTCGGTATACTTAATGGTGTGTCTATCTTCTATATTTCTCAACGTTACAAACATCGGACCATATATGCCGACTCCGAACGGCATCTGCAAGGCGGATGAGTTTTCGCTGAGAAGCTTTTCATGGCAGAAATAAACTTGGAGTTGTTTCCAAACACTGTCGAAGGGCGACCTCGCTTAGAAAAACTTTCTTCTAATTAAAAAAACTTATTTCTAAAATTTTGATGTTGCTTTTCTCGGGGCGTGAACCCTGGATCTTCGGTGTAAATGGCGGAGCACGCTAAGATCTCACCACTGCTGAGGGATGACCCCACAGACAATTTTTTTAAATTGAAAAAACTATTTTGTAAGGCTTGTGGACCGTTGTTGGGCGAGAATGGTACCACCAACACCTTGGCTGATTTTGTTTTTGTTATTGTTTTAGCGATTAAGACAATCCCGAAAATTTTGGCGGGTGTTATCCGGTAACAAGTACCATTAGAGTACAAGCCCGATCATCTCGGGAACAATTTAATGTGACCACATTGAACCTTCTACACCATTGTCCTCCGCATCCTCTAGTTCTATGGAACTTGGGGCCACCAGAGCCTCGGCTTCTAAAGAAACAGGATTCGCCACAGGTAGGAGAGTTTGACCCCTTGAAGCTACACAGCACCTTGAATCATTTGGGTATTATGTAAGTCACCTTTTACAACAAGCATACCTACCGCGAGTATATTCTAAAATTCCTTACCCGCTGGGGTCGACCACGGCTGAACTAGAAGTGGTGAGTGAAATTATCTATTCCATGCTCGCAGAAAGCTATAAAGGTTACCTAGGACTTTTACAAATTGCAAAAGGAGATAAATAGGCGCAAAAATTATCGTCATCTACCATCTTTTCTCTACAAAACTCTGGAGAGACTTCTGCATGTGTATATTAGATATAATTTACACTAGCCAAACCTTTCTAGCCCTCAACTTTCATATTCCAAATGCAAATCCGTTGAGACACTTCTCCACGATATCACCGACAGGACAAAGAAAGAAATTGTATTCAAGGATTTTACTCTAGTCATCGTCTTTCAGGCTGAACTCAAAGACTCAAAGGAGGTTGCTCGATGGCTACTCTATCTAAAAATCCTACGTCTGCGTACAGTCGAGCTGCGATCAAAGCTCCAGGACCACGTTGTCGAATGCAGTAATATATTGAGGTGAATATTCTATATGTATCTTGAGACTACTTTGATTGTTAACTAACTGAACAGATCAAGTTTGAACAATTCAATGCATACATAGGCTCATGTATCACGCAGGCACTGGAACCCATATATGAAATGATTTGACGAATTTGGCCTTGCATAAGTGAGAGCCGAACTTGATTCCTTATTAACTGATTCATCCCTTCTTAGGCCCCTATAATAAAATATGAAGGGTACACTATCCGATGTGAGTACTGGCGAAAGCATGGGAATCCCAAGTCCGAGCTCAAAGATCGCGGAGGAGATAGAAAGCTTTTAATATTCCCTGGGGGATATTCCGCCCTAGTCATAACACTTATAAAATGTATGAACAAGCACTTCAACGACTGTTAAGCGGAGCTTGAATATGCTGAAATCGCTGTTTTAAACTTTTACACATATAAAAGATGAAGATAATTAGCTCACTAAGTGGTATTACAATAGGCCAGCCCGTTGAAGCGTGCTCCTCGGCTTCTCTGCGGAGCAGCTTGATAGCTTGACCTAACATAGCCCCATAGGGTCACAATTGATAACGCTACCGATTTCTAAATAAAACTAAAACTATATTGAAATGGCTAAAATCAAAGACCAACAAATTTGAAGCTTTAACAATTTAGGAAAGGGGGACGCTGAGGAAATGGTGTTGAGGAAATAACTGGAAGAAGACTATGTCTCCGGTTTAGTTGTTCTCATTTCCTTTCGAAGTATGTCGTTTGCCGGCGCTTTAATTTTTTTAGGTGGGATAGGCCCAATATTGTTTACATTCTTCATCAATGACATAGTTACTTGTTGCCACAATGGCTCCATACATTTATATGCAGACGATACGCAATTATACATGTCTCGACCTACCGGTCTTTCCGAAGAATTATTTGCTAGACTGAATGAAGATTTAAGACGTATAGCAAACTGGGCTAACCTAAATAAACTATCTCTCAATGCAGCTAAATCTAAGGCGATTGCGTTAGCAAATACATCAAATGACGTAAGCAACCTTCCTGATATTACAATGGAGATATAATAATTTTTCATGATGTGGTAACTAATTTAGGTTATAAAATCAACTCTAAACTGACTTGTGTTGACCATATCAACCTTGTGGTGAGCAAGATATACATATAGTACCTTGCGTAATTTATACAGAACTGCCTATTTGTTACCACGAGACGCTAAGATGAAACTGGTCAAAGTTCTAATAATACCTCAAGTCTCTTATGGTGAACTAATATATTTATATTTATATTTATTTATTTAATCAACAAACAAGGTGATTATAGACTGTTAATATATAAAACTTCAAGTTTACATAGCTTATATAAAAAGTATAGTTAACTTTATGACAAGTATCTGATTATCAGGTTCTTAAATGTAAATTTACTACAACTTAAATCAAACGCCAAGGAATAGGAATAAGCATTAAATTGAGAAAGTGTCCTCCTAAGGGGACCATTCATTGCATAAACCGTTCTAGCAACACCCATATAAAACAAATCGTTACAACGAAGGATACGACAGGGTACATTAAAACCAATTTTCATGAGGAGGTAAGAACAGTCAATTGAGCCCGAAACGATATCAAAGACAACGCACATTGACAACAGAGTTCGCCTTGAGTCTAGTGACATAAGATTTATCAGTAAACAGCGAGAGTGATATGATGGTACAGGGTCTACAAAGTTCATCGACCGCAACGCAAAGCGCACAAAAGCTCTCTGAACAGACTCCAACCTCTTGATATAAACATCATGGAAAGGTCTCCAAACAAATACCGCATACTCCAACCTCGATCTAACTAAAGATGTGCATAATAGTTTGAGAGTATAAGGATCTGAAAATGATGAGCAGTTACGGCGGATAAAAGCCAACATCGCGTACGCTTTAGAAACTATGTATATAGCTTATGTGAGTGGTAAAAGTCAGCTTGGTATCAAAATACACACCCAAATCTTTAACTTCAGTTGACTTTTTTAATTGAACGTCTGAGATACTATACGATGTAGGAACTGAACCAGAACCTTTAGCATAAATGGTAAAATGACACTTACCAATATTTAGGAATAGAAGATTACGGACACACCAATGGTATAAGTTTCTAAGCTTAAAGACAAATAATAACGGACCCAAAACGCTGCCCTGGGGGACACCGGAAGTTGGGGCGAATGGAAAAGATGACACATTATCTAGACGAACGACACAACTTCTGTTCTCTAAGTAAGAAGAGATCCACCTCAGAAACTCAGAGTGAAAGCCCAAGCATTCAAGTTTTGCCAGTAGTATTCGATGCGATACCCTATCGAAAGCCTTAGAGAAATCAGTATATACCGCGTCGATTTGGTAGCCCTTTTGAAAGGAATCCAAACAGTCTTCTGTAAAAACAGCCAGATTAGTTATGGTAGACCTACCCTCAACGAAACCGTGCTGCTGAGGACATAGTAGATGTTTGACGGAGAAGTAAATTTTATTCTTAACTATGCACTCAAATAGCTTTGAAACAGTGGTAAGTTTGGATATCGGCCTATAATTTTCGATATCATTTTTGTTACCGACTTTAAGGATAGGCGTAATAAAAGTCAATTTCCATGCATCAATAAAAACTCCGGCAGATAGTGTCATATTAAATATGTGCCTTGAAGGAACAATCAAAGATAAACAACTTTTCAACAGGACAGCCGAGAGGCCATCTGCGTCAATTGTGGTTGACATCTTTAGCTGTTCAATACCCATTAGCTATATCCAAGTCAGTCAAGCATAGCTTCCCGTAATAATGGAAGTATCTACAATTGGCAGATATTCAGACGACACTACTATTATCCGTAACGAAATTCGAGTAAAATAATTCAGCGAATAAGTCAGCCGCTTCCGAAATTGAGTTGGCCGAAAGACCTCTAAGGTGGACAGATGTCGGAATATCCGAACAATTCTTTTTCGACTTAATGTAGCTCCAAAAAATTTAGGGTTACATTTAATACTGTTTTCAACATTATGAATGTACCGCCGATACAAAAATCTATTGAGCTTATTAAATTCAGCTCTGTTAAATATGTAGCGCTCACGAACATTTGCATTGGTAGAGCGTTTATGCTTTTTATAGAACTTATTCTTTAAATTCCTTAACCGTTTGAGTTCTTTGGAGAACCACGGACGTTTATTTTTTGTTGCTCTATGAACAGGGATGCTATTCACACAGATGTCATAAATTGTTGACTTAAAAATATCATAACAACCAGTTACATCTGCATTTCCAAAAAGACGGTCCCAATTCAAATCAAACAAGATGTTTAACTCATCAAAATTACATCGCGAGTAGTTAAAGGCCGCTCTATTATCACATATTGGTAGTTCGAAATATTGATAAAACTCAAGCTCCATCATCAGTGGGCTATGATGCTGATTTGGAGGGGAGATGTAACTAGCTGCTATATGGTAACCTGGACTCAATCTCACTCAACAAATTACAGCTGGCCTTTAACAATGTTGCCCGGTTTGTTTTTTCTAAAAAGAAATTTGATCACATATCTTCATATGCAATGCAGACTCTCGGATGCGATTTTTTTTTGCATAAGCTAATACACTCACAATAACCGCCGTACTTATTTAACAAACTAAGTTTCTGCCAATCTACACGGACTTTGAATCTATTAGTCCCGAATTTTAAGTACACAACGTCATCCAGAATGTTCTTTGTTAGTACAATCCGTCTATGGAACTCACTCCCATACGCGACTAAAGCTATTAGGAAAGCAGGATGTTTTAAGCAGGCAGTATTATCCTTTCTAAACCCTTAACTTACCTTTTAATTATATATCTTTATCCTTGTCACAAAAATTTTGAAGTTTATTATCTTTCTAACTCTTGCATTTACATTATATTATATTGGATTATATTATATTATATTACTCTACTTTTATTTTTGATAATGTAATACGATTGATGTAGTATTTAAAAGAATATGTCTTACTTGTACAAAAAACTCAAATAAATGAAATGAAAAAAAAAAAATTTAATGAAGAATAATGCTATTCTCAATTCGGAACTTATGAGGTATCGTGTTCGGCATCTTCCACGAACTTAACTTAAGCATTGTCTGACTTCGGTTGCAAGGAGCCATTGTCGCTCCAGTAGAAGCATTGTGGCATTATTTCTATCTGCTAGCACTTAGAGCTCTGTAAACGTAATTATGGCCCTTATTTTTTGAGACTGCGTGATATTCCTCTATATAACTTTTATTTTCCCGGGCTCTTGAAATCCCATTTTTCAGCAGCATTACCAGTTTTCCGTCCGCACTTGATTTAGACTGGTCACTGTAGCACCTTGAAGAACAGATGACTGCTATTAAGGATGCGGGAGGGGGGATGTGTCTCCGTTCACTGGTACTACAATTTAAGAATTTAACATCAATTGGGATCGCCAACAGCAAGTCGGCTAATCGGCTTAAAGTCCTTAGGGCAACAGTGGCTTGGGGGTGGCCTGGGAGATCTTAACTTAGCATGAGGCTTCCTCGAAGTATTTTAAGATTAGATACTATCACGTGGGCGCCGGGCGATACTAATTTCCTTGGCCGTAGCGATAATTTAGGCTGGTTCGTAGCAATATCACGAAGATCTCTTAACCCTGATGTGTAAAACTAAACAGAAAGGGCAGGATTTTGGAAAGTTCTGATTTCCTCAGACCCTCATTCAGATAATTGGGGTACCGGGTTTCTTCTGTCCGGAGGCGTATGACAAGTGTTAATCTATTAAAGTATATATTTCTATGTTGCCTATATACAGCTATCGTTACGCCAACTTGTACGCATACAATTTGTATCCATTCTAATCCATACTAATGAAGTTGTCTAATATTTTATGGTAATCTTGTACAAAATTACTTGAACTATAGCGTAAAAAGGGTTTGTCGATATTCAATATGCCTCCTTTACCAGTAAAAGCAATCTGTTAAGGAAACACCATACCGAATTACTTGCTTAACGATCAATAAAATAGCCAAACAAAAGAATTTCTCAGCACATCTACTCGCATGCACAAATATGTTTGTAAGAACGTTTATCCAAAGAACGCTGAAATTGATTTTTCTGATTTTTTTCAAAATACTCCAGTCACATCTTCTGCGTTTATCCTTTACGCTGACTTGCTTTTTATTTTTCGTCAGCATTGTAATTCTTATTAATACTTACATATGTACATATGTACCGAAGGATTGTATACACGCTGAACCTGTCAAACGAGTACTGTTACTTTATTCTGAACCAACGATTCTATTCTAAATATTGACCTCCAAAAAGTATGTGAAGAAATAGTGTAAGCACGCTAAC
Source organism: Eurosta solidaginis (assembly GCF_040869045.1). Lineage (NCBI taxonomy): Eukaryota > Metazoa > Arthropoda > Insecta > Diptera > Tephritidae > Eurosta > Eurosta solidaginis. Next base: position 228,310,068 of record NC_090322.1, on the reverse strand, counting down.
AAAACGGTAATATTTCTTTTTTTATGTATAAGTATCGAGTAGACTATGGCAGAGAATGCCCCTGTAGGACTGAAATGTCCTTAATTCCGTTATCAGTGTTGTTATGCTTCTAATGGTTATGCTCATTTTGTCATTTAAAGAAATGACAACCTTATTTCCTTTAGTGGGAATATTTATGAATCCGGAGAGCATTTCCTCAATGCAATAAAAAGTTCGACAGAGTTCCTTTACAAGTCAACAAAAGGCTTCAGAGATAATTTTTTTTTTTTCATAGATCCTGAAACATTTTCTTAGCTCTTATAAATGAAGAAGAAGAATCGAAATCAAAAGCATATCGAACGCATAATGGAATATCACCCTATTTTGGCGACCATTTCCAAAGCCCCAAATCTGAGTAAACTTTGGAAAAACACGCTTTATCTGAATTTGTTTGAAGATCTTTCTCCAGTATATACTGGAATAATGCCATATCGCAGAAGTTGTTTCAAAAAAGACTTAACTCAACATAAATTCAATACATTTGGAGCAGAGATCCAACTTAATTAAAGAGTTAATGTGCAAAACATCTGAGGCAGGGCTTTCTTCAACCGCCTTTTGAGATATGGGTTTTTTGAACTGACATCCCAAATAAGGTAGTATACCACAAAAGAGAGGAGAAAAAAGAAAAATCGAGGAAACATAAAGATTAAAAGCGTGTACTTGAAAGAAGCATGAAGTTGAATTAAACTTAGAAAGATGACAACCTCTTCCTAAAGGGTCTTTTAAACCTACAAATATCAAATGTGTATTTATGTATTCATGTGCATCAATATTTATAGACAGCTGATACGAGTATGCAAAACAAGCAAATATGATACGAATTACACTAAATTGGTATAAGGGCAAGTCCACAAAACCTCGACGTTTTTGATAATTTGCTCATCTGCTTATTGAAGAATAATACCACCTGGTACTCGATACCTGTACTCATTTAAAAGAATCCAGCAGAGTTATCAATACCAAAATAATATCGACGAACAGTACTCGATACCTGCGCCTATCGTAGTCATTAATTGACAACCTTTTTTCCTTAAGTGTGAATATTTATGAATCCGGAGAGCATTTCCTCAATGCAATAAAGGCTTTTAAATACATAGGCTCATAAAAAATGCGACAGAGTTCGTTTACAAGTCTACAAAAGGCTTCAGAGATATTTTTTTTTTTGATGAGATGCTTAAACTTTTTCTTAGCTCTTATAAATGAAGACGAAGAATTAAAATCAAAAGCATATGGAACGCATAATGGAATATCCCCCTATCTTGGCTCGATAACTCCGCGTATCGTAGTCATTAATTGAATTATGGTAGACGTATTTATTGCTTTCAAAAATAAAATAAAAGAAAATAAAATAATAAAATAAAATAATAATAAAATTAAATAAAACAAAAGAAGGAAGGAAATTTAAATTAAACAAAAGAAGAAAAAAATGTAATTTGATGAAACAACAGAAGAAGAAAAAAAATTTTTAAATTTAATTTATTTAAATTAAATTAAAATTAATTAAATAAAATTAAATTATATTAAATTAGTTTAAATTAAATTAAATTAAATTAAATTAAATTAAATTAAATAGGATCGAAGGAATTTATCAGTTCCAGAAATGGATCGATACTACGAATTTTAGCAGTTGTCTAAACATTTTTCTTTCTTTTATTCTAATTAAAAAAAAATCTTTTAAAAAAATTTATGATAATAATCATAATGATAAAATAATTATTGTTAGGCCTTGAGCTCGATTCGAACACGTGATCTTACAAATCTGTAAGCCGATACAACAACAAAAAATAACAGTAAAATAAATTTAAATAAAATTAAACAAAATAAAATAAAATATACAAAAATTAACAAAATAAAATAACATAAAATAAAATAAAACAGAGTGAAATAAAATAAAATAAAAAACTAAATTAAATTAAACTAAACAAAAGAAGAACTAAAACACGCAAAGCTAAATAACATTAAACAAAATAATATTAAAAAAATGTTACTAAAAAAGAATAATTAAAACAAAATAAAATAAAATAAGATAAAAACAAAAATTAAAACAAAAAAATTTAAATAAAAAAATTAAACAAAAAATAAAATATAAAAAATTAAATAAAGTAAAATAAAATAAACAAATTCAAATAAATTAAAAAAAATTTTAAATTGAATTATATAAAGTATAGTAAAATATATTAAAAAAAAATAATAAAACAAAAAATATAAAAATTTAAAAAGATAAAACAAAACTAAATTAAAAAAATTAAACGAACTAAAATCCAATAAAACTAAAAAATAAAATATAATGATATACGACGAAACAAATCATATTAATAAAATAAAATAAAGTAAATGCAATAAAATAAAAAAATAATAAATTTGCAAAAAAAAACAAAATCAAATAAAATAAAGATTGTAAGTAAATTAAACAAAACAAAATAAAATAAAATAAAATGAAACAAAAAAAAAAAAAAATAAGAAAATAAAGCAAAATAATATCCATTAAAATGAGGTACAATAAAATATATTAGAACAAAATAAAATAAAATAAAGGTGAAAGAATTTAGCAGTTCCCGAAATGAATCTACACAGCGAGCTTTGAAAGTTGTCTAAATTTTTCTTTCTTCTATTCTAATTTAAAATTTTTTTTAATTCAGAAAAAATTTATCATAACTAAAAAAAGGATAAAATACTTATTGTTAGGCCTTGCGCTCGATTCGAACCTGCGATCTTAAAATAAAGTAAAAAAAATATTAAAATAAAAATAATATAAAATAAAATAACACGAAATGCAATAAAATTAAATTAAATAAAAAAATCGAACAAAGTATAAATTTTAAGTAATATTAACAAAAGAAAATCGTATCAATGATCAAATTAAACAGAATAAAATGAAATACAATAAAAAAATAAAACAAGATAATATTAAATGAAATGAGGTACAATAAAATATACTAAAATAATGTAAAACGAAATTAAAAAAAAAAATCAAAATAAAAAATTTAAGTGAAATAAAACATAAAATAAAACAACAGAACAAAATAAAGTATATTAAAATAAAATAAAATAAGATTTTAACTTTTGTATTACTAGTGGCGTTAGAACTATATTCTTGGCAAAAAAATACGGAGCCGCATTAGTTTTTAAACTGAAAAGCATGTACTTTGCCTCTAAATTCGTAATTCTGGAAATATTCAAATATTTATACATATGTACACATACATATGGGTATGTACATATACTTCTAAGAATATACAAGTATAAATTTATGAAGTCACATGTTTAAGTTCATATATTGAAGAGTATCTCCATATGTTTGCTTAACTCCATGTAAGACCTTTATTGATACTAATAGTATATGCGTAAACAATTGCATATGTACGCTTACATATGTACATAAATATATGTATAAAATAGTATAATGCAGTAAGTTCGAACCCATGGAATGGAATCTAATATATATTATAAATGGGAAAGTTTGGATGTTAAGATGTTTGGATGTTTGGATGTTTAGATGTTTGGATGTTTGGATGTTTGGATGTTTGGATGTTTGGATGTTTGTCCAGACGTTTGTCTTTGTGACTCAATAACGCAAGAACGGCTGGACCGATTTGGATGAAATTTTGCACACATATAGCCAATAGTCTAGAAGGATCTACTAGCTATATATTTTTCAAAAGGGGCGTGGTCTCCGCCCCCTAGGAACAGTTATAATTTAATTATTATATTTTTTCGTCTTTGCGACTGAATCACGCCAGAATGGCTACACGGATTTTGATGAAATTTGGGACACAGACAGTAGTCTACTAGCGAAATTTTTTTCGAACATGGAAAGAGGGGTGGGGGTCCCACGACCCTTCGAGAAATTATTTTTCATAATTTTTACACATTATAACTTTACGTATACTGGCCTTCACCAATATCACAGACTCAAGGGGTCAAATAAGTCGAGGGCTTACAAAGTAAGCAGTGACACCCTCCGCCCGCCCCCCTTTATCTCCCCCTCTGGTGTAAAAACCATAAATTGTTATAACTCAATCTAAATTTTCTCCTAAATCAATAGTTTTTGGTATCTGGTACATACAGAACGAGATCTAGACAATTTTGGAGGAACGATCAGTGGTCCTCTCCTCTATTCCCGCCATCCGCCCTCCATCAATTGTTTTTATTAGCACGCTTTTATTAGCTTTACCTGTATGTTTCTATATAACTTTTTATTCGCTCCAATGCGCCTGCTGCCTTATTAACATGGTTTTATAATTAGCTTCACCTTATTTGTAATCCCGTAAGGGTCATATCGAGACCCTTCCGGGATCATTTCTGGATGGTGTTCGGGATCGGTCCGGGATTACGCCGGGGTAATTTCGGGACTTTTTCGGGACTATTTCGGGATCATTTTGGGACCCATCCGGGATCATTTCTGTATAGTTTACGGGATCCGTCCGGGATCCCGTCGGGGTTATTTTGGAACATTTTCGGGACTATTCCGGAATCATTTCGGTACTATTTCGCGATCATTTGGGGACCCTTCCGGCATCATTTCTGGATGGTTTTCGGGATCCGTGCGGGATCTCGTCGGGGTCATATGGGGACTTTTTCGGGATCATTTGAGGGCTCTTCCGGCATCATTTCTGGATGGTTTTCGGGATCCGTCCGGGATATCGTCGGGGTCATTTGGGGACTTTTTCGGGATCATTTGGGGGCTCTTCCGGCATCATTTCTGGATGGTTTTCGGGATCCGTCCGGGATCTCGTCGGGGTCATTTGGGGACTTTTTCGGGATCATTTTGGGGCTCATCCGGCATTATTTCTGGATGTTTTTCGGGATCCGTCCGGGATCCCGTCGGGGTCATCTCGGTACTTTTTCGCGACTAATACGGGATTATTTGGGAACCCTTTCGGCATCATTTCTGGATGGTTTTCGGGATCCGTCCGGGATCCCGTCGGGGTCATTTCGGGACTTTTTCGGGATCATTGGGGTCCCTTCCAAAATCATTTCTGGATGGTTTTTGGGATTCGTCCGGCATCCCGTCGGGGTCATTTCGGGACTTTTTCTCGACTAATACGGGATCATTTGCGAGCCCTTTCGGTATCATTTCTGGATAGTTGTCGGGATCCGTTCGGGATCCCGTCAGGGTCTTTTCGGAACTACTGGGAGATCATTTGAGAACCTTTCCGGCATCATTTCTGGTTAGTTTTCGGGATCCTTTCCGGGTCCCATCAGGGTCATTTCGGGACTTTTTCGGCATCATTTAAGATTGGTTTTCAGGATTCGTCCGGTATCCGTCAGGGTAATTTCTGGACTTTTCCCAGACTATTTCGGGATAATTTTGGGACCCTCCCAAGATCATTTCTGGATGGATTTCGGGATCTGTCCGGGATGCCGTCAGGGTCATTTTGGGACTATTAGGTGATCATTTGAGGACCTTTTCGGCATCACTTCTGGATGGTTTTCGGTATCCGCTCAGGATCCCGTCGAAATTATTACGGGACTTTTTCGGGATCATTTGGTGTCCCTTCCGGCATCATTTCTGGCTGGTTTTTGGGATTCGTCCGGCATCCCGTCGGGTTCATTTCGGGACTTTTTCTCGACTAATACGGGATCATTTGCGGGCCCTTTCGGCATCATTTCTAGATAGTTGTCGGGATCCGTTCGGGATCCCGTCAGGGTCTTTTCGGAACTATTAGGTGATCATTTGAGGACATTTCCGGCATCATTTCTGGATAGTTTTCGGTATCCTTTCGGGGTCCAGTCAGGGTCATTTCGGGACTTTTTCGGGATCATTTAGAGATGTCTTTCAGGATTCGTCCGGGAACCCGTCAGGGTAATTTCTGAACTTTTCCGAGACTATTTCGGGATAATTTTGGGACCTTCTCAAGATCATTTCTGGATGGATTTTGGGATCAGTCCGGGATGCCGTCAGGGTCATTTTGGTATTAGGTGAACATTTGAGGACCTTTACGGCATCACTTCTGGATGGTTATCGGTATCCGATCAGGATCGCCTCGGAATCATTGCGGGACTTTTTCGGGATCATTTGGGGTCCCTCCAAAGATCATTTCTGGATGGATTTCGGGATCTGTCCGGGATCCCGTCAGGGTCATTTAGGGGTGCGTTCGAGATCCCGTCAGGGTCATTTCGGGACTTCTTCGGGAATATATCGGGATCATTTCTGGATAGTTTATGGGATCCGTCCATGACCCCTTAAGGGTCATTTCGGGACTATTAGGTGATCATTTGAGGACCTTTCCGGCGTCAATTCTGGATGATTTTCGGTATCCGTTTGGGATCCCGTCGAAATCAATGCGGGACTTTTACGGAATCATTTGGGATTCCTTCCGGCATCATTTCTGAATGGTTTTCGGGATTTGTCCGGGATCCCGTCGGGGTTATTTCGGGACCTTTTCGGGGCTAATACGGGATCATTTGGGGATCCTCTAGGGGTCGTTTCGTGACTTTTTCTGTATTATTTCGGGATCATTTTGGGACCCTTTCGGCATAATTTCTTGATGGTTTGCCGGATCCATCAGGGTCATTTCGGGACCATTCTGGGATCATTTGGGGACCCTTCCGAGATCATTTCTGGATCCGTCCGGGATGCCGTAGGAGCCATTTCGGGATTTTTTGTTACTTTTCCGGGATAGTTTTTGCACCCTTCCGGGATCATTTCTGGATCTGTGCGGGACCCCATCTGGGTCAATTCCGGACTATTTCGGGATCATTTTGGAATCCTTCCAGAATAATTTCTGTATGGTTTTCGCGATCCATCGTGGATCCCCTCGGAGCCATTTCGGAACTTTTTCTGGAGTTAGTCGGTATAATTTAGGGACCCTTCCTGGATATTTTCTGGATGGTTTCTGAGATCCGTCCGGGAGCCCGGCAGGGTAATTTCGGAACTTTTTCGGGACTATTTCGGGATCAATTTGGTACCCTTCAGGCATCATTTCTGTGTGGTTATCTGGATAAGTCTTGAATCGTGTCGTTGTCATTTCGGGTTTTTTTGGGACTACTTCGGGAACTTTTGGAAACACTTCCGGAGCGTTTCTGGATGGTTTTCGGGATCCGTCCGCGATAGCGTCGGGGTCATTTCGTGGCTTTTTCTGGATAATTTCGTTATCATTTTGGGATCCTATCAGGTTATCAGCTCATAAAGTTCTTTTTTTTACTCAATTACAAAAATAAAATGCATTAGACAGAAAAAAATTTTAAACAGATAACTTTATAAGCAGGCTAACGTGAATAGCCCACATATTTCATTTCCTCCTTGCGGACGGGGCCGCGGGTAAAGGCTAGTAACTTTATAAGCCTTTACTGTGCGGTCAAGTATATATCTTTTTACGAGCCAAAGTTAAAATGCATACAAATGCACATACATATGTATTTGTATAAGAAATAATAAAGTAAACTGTATTGAAATGCATTTTTCGGTATGACCCAAAAAAAACAACGTAAATAAAGTAAGGAGCAACATCACAAAACGAGATCAAGAACAAACAGCTAAGAACATAACGCAGCAGAGCAAATACATACAAACAAATAATAAGTTCTTTAATTGAATTTCTAACCTCTTAAATATTCAAGAAAGTAGTTCATTTTAGAAATTTGTTTTTGGTCTTATACCTAGCTATAATAGTAAAAAGGGTATTATAATTTCGTGAACAACTCAGCGTCTATCCAAAATCTCGTCTGAAGCTCTGTTAGGACACCATCATATATAAGGCGGCCGCCGTGGTGTCATGGTGGCGTGCTCCGCTTACCACACCGAAGTGCCTGGGTCCCGCCACGGGCAAAGCAACATCAAAATATTAGAAAAAAGTTTTTTTTTAATTAGAATGAAATTTTTCTAACGGGGTCGGCAGTGTTTGGCAAGCACTCCGAGTGTACTTCTGCAATGAAAAGCCTTCCAGATGCCGTACAGAGTCGGCATAAAATAAGTAGGTCCTGTCACGCCAATTTGTAACAAAAATTAAACGAAGCACGAAGCAAATTAGAAGAGAATCTCGGCCTAAAATCTCTTCGGAGATTATCACGCCTTACATTTATTTTGTATTTTTTTTAATTTTTTTTTTTTTTGTAATTAACTTTTACTACTACGAACATACGGCCTGTACTCAATCCTCTCGGAGGTCTTTAGTCTTGTTGGAGTAGATAACGCTATGTTCTCATCAAACTCCTCCACCGGAAGTCCAAAGAAACTAGCAGTTTCAACAGGGTTGAACCATAAAAAATATGTTTTTAGAGGGAATGCTTTCATAATTGAAAACATACTTTTTCATATCGGGCAAGCTTTATCTTTTGGGCTAAGCGGTTAAGCTATATGTGGCCCGATTGCATCATACTGCTAACATATATTTATATCCCCTTAGAGGTGCAGCCACGGGTGAACAGGTTTTCATCTCATTGCGCTCACATTTCTGAACGCGCAATTTTAGCTGGTTTGCAACTTTATCCTCTTTTTCTTTTAATAAGATGCCATGGCTGACTTTGCCAAAGAATTTTTACCTGTCGAGCGCCACGAACACAATTTGATGTTGTAGTTTTGCCCACCGCCATTCTGACTATTGGTCAAGCGAGTTTGGCTGTTTCGTAACAAGTCACGCCAGTTATCTCTGTTTCGCGATAACTCGTCGTTCATAAATCAACTGGAGAACTTTGCTCTTGAATACTTTAAGAGCCATTTCATCTTCTCTCGACAGGTATGATGACCGACATAGAGAGCATGATTTTTGTCCTTCGAGAGAAGACTTCACTGTTAAATTGGCTACTCAATCTAAGCTAGCACTTGTTGGCATGAGTTCTTCCCCATTTGATTTCTATGCTGATATTGCTTTCGCTCTTAACGATAAACGAAGTGTATCACAGTCTCGAATTTAAATCCGTCAACAGTGGTTGGATGACAGCAAGTACTTCGTCGTGTACTCATTTACCTTTGAACCTTCTACGTAATGCCGCACCTCCCCCCTCCCTCCACCCCTACTTCCATGAGGAACTGGGAGTTACCAGAGCCTCGGCTGCTAAAAAACTGGAAACGCCACGGGTAGGTGAGGTTGGAAATTGGTTTGGAGATGCTATGAATTGCGCTGGCCACCCCTTGAAAGGGTTGCATTACACAACCCCTTGAATCATTTGGGTATTTTAGTCGCCTCTTACGACAGGCATACCTGCCTCGTGTATATTCTAATCCTCCTTACCCGCGGGGGGAAGATATACTTTGAAATGAATAAAGAATCGACAAACTTCAAATCACAGGAACTATTTCCAAACAACCAACAATGGTGAGAAAGTGAGTGTCGATTGTCTTATAGTGGGTTCTCTGCATCGTGCAGATATGGTCGACAGTAGAGTTGCCAGGTTTGAGCCGAACCGATAGGGTCCAATCGGTGGTCACCTTTCTTGTGGTATTGGCAGACAATGGCACTGTAGCTTATTAATAATAGGAATCTCTTATTGCACTCTAACTTAGACTTCCCTCTTTTTTTAATTCTAAATCTCACAACTGGGTATATAGCTACCGCAACTAAGACCCACTCGCTTATTTGTTTTGGCTTTTATATTTGTTCTTACTAATTAATACAGTTTGTATTTCAAAATACCACATCAAAGCAACTGGTGTCACCAACTGCAACAATTTGTGGCCTAATGCCAGCAGACAAACAAAAATGTAACTACCAAATAATCCAATCTAAGCCATTTAATAAACTCTGCTCAATTCTCATTTCATTCACTTGAAGTACATTTAAGATGAAAGTCTTAATTTTATTCTATTTGACTGGATTTAGTTGTCTTCTGTCAGTTGCGCCAGCCTCGACACGCGTAGTGAGGAGAAGTGGGATTTTTGCGATAAATTACCAAAAACGACAACGCAACAACAACAAACGCCAAGTGCCTTTTAGAGATGAAATGCCACTTGAGCAAGCGGAAAGAAATATAGAGCATATAGCAACAAATTTGGAAAGCCCATTGGAGTCACCACAGACTACGACAAGAACACCAAAGAACTACAAGCATCGATCATCGCGTCCGAATAGCAAATTCTTAAAGTTACCCGAGGATGCTGGAAATTCTCTACAAAACTTTGAGCATAAAAATAAAGAAGAGCTAGAACGAATTGAAACCACAACCGAGAGTCCGTTGGTGCTGCAGCCATTGCCGCCAAAACAAATTGCGACCACGCCAAGCAGCAATAAAAAGATCACCCACAAACGATTAACCACTAAGCGGCCAACTGTTGTAGATGGCAAGGCCGAGCCGCAGCACGTAACTGTTGATAAAAATGTTACAGCCAATAAAAATAAATTTGTTGGTCCAAAACCAAATGCAATCTTCGTGCGTGTGGACACTAAAGTTCCGAAGAAACGTCAAAGGCTGGAATATCAAAATTTATATTATAATAAAAAACGAAAAAATTGGAGGACAAATAATTACGTCGACAAATACTATGGAGATATTAATAACAAAATGTTAGTCAATAGAAGACGCAACCGGCTCTTGAGATATTCAAATGGATATAAAAATCAACAGTTCGAAAGTTCGTATAAACAACAAAGAGCAGGAGCTGAAAGACGTCTGCGCGCTGGTGCCAACAATAATCCAACGGACACACAAAATAATCGCGCACCAAATACAATAAACAACAGGGAACCAATACAAATAGGAAAACGCGAAAGACCACAAACTTAATAACTGAAGTTACTTGATATTTTTAAAATGCTGAAAATAAAAAAAAAAATTGAACACTTTCACAAAACTTTTTTTTATCATTTTGTTCGTTCTAATGTCGGGCTAACAGCCAACGTGGAGAAGACGGATATGGTATTGTTTACAAAGAGGTACAAGGTAGAGATATACGCCGCCGATAAACGCCGCCGCCGCCGCCGATTTTAGTCGTTTTCGCACGCCGCCGCCGAATGTCGAAAATGTCGGCGCGGCGGCGGCGGCGTCCGGCGCGGTACTATATTTTCTACTCATTTAAGACTGTTTAGGTCATTTATTGTTCATGTCAAAAATTGTTCGGATATGGTCGAAAGTGGTATCAACGGATGCGCATCACTGCCAGTTATAAGATACTAATTGCGAAATTTAACTCTTTCTAACTGTTCGTAAGTTATTAAAAAAAAAACAGGCGCTTTCGATGTCAGCTTAACACGGACTTCACATCACCCAATTCACCAAGTTATTAAAACAAAATACTAAAAGAAAAGTTTTATAATAAATTTATATGCTCACTTTGCTTATTTTTTAAAAAAATTGATAATGAACAATGCAAATAAAATGGCCCAAGGCGAACATGTTTTCAAAGTGAACTCAAGTTGTTAAAAAAGCAAATTACCAAAAAAAGGTGCCGATTTAAAAAAAAAAAATTACATTGCGATTGGCTGAAGGAATAAGAGAAATCAGTTGCAAAATCCTTTAGTAGGTTCTAGGGGCATAAACACTCCTTTGAAATGATTCTTACCTCATACTTAAGTTGAGGATATATGTATGTATGTATGAGAAGTTTTTGAAAGATCACTTGGGCTTACATTTAAACACCTGTTGTTTATTTGCCAAACTATACAATAGCGTCTGAAATATTAATTTTGATTTTAACACTTCATCCTTCAATACCCAAGTCTCCTGGTTTGATATTTCCTAAAGTTGGCGGCCCTTATGCAAAACTAGTCCCTTGGAGTGAATAACATTGTTTATAGCCTACCAATCAAGTTTAAATATAACCTACGCGTTACGGCTCCTTTTACAAATGGGAATACGTAGGCACATATATTTAACAGATGAGGCTTTGTTCTTCGCAAGAACACTCAAAGTGGTGAGGAAAAAGCTTTCCCAAGACAGTCGAACTAAAGACCGTGTGTGCTACTACCCTAACGTAGTGGACAGTCGAACTAGTCTGAAAACTGAAGCTACGCGGTCATCCATTCTAAAATATCATTTTCATTTAACGAATACTATTGAAATCAATGTTGTGAACACAGACGTCTGCAAAATTTGATCTACATTTTAAAAATTGTATCCAGGGTCCTTGTAAAATTTTAATTATGTAGATGCGCCGAGGATTATACGATTTTCACCCATGAGCTACGCAATTACATCCACTTAGACTGCTTATGATTTCGAAGGCGGCATCCTTGGCCGAATAGTTACTCCCTAACGTTTCAAGGTGTTTCTCTGGTGTAGCTCGGCAGCATAGCGCGACAAAAACCTCCATTAGAAAGTCTTCGGAACTACACCTAGAGCTTCTAGGAAAGTGACGTCGACGAAGGTACATATGTGTTCGAAGTCGCAGTCCTATAGCTTCTGTGCTGGCATATGGTGTGAGGGTCAGGAGGCGTGGTAGCGACTGGTGGTCGGGATTGCTACTGTTCGCACATCGGGAATTGTAGCTCCTAATCATCGGGAATTGTAGGTCGGAAAAACTGGATGCGCCCTGTACCACGAGAGGCATGAGTATTAATAGACCATGAATAGCAACCGTAAGTAGCCTTTGTGCGTGACCGCCAAGGAGCCACAAATGATTTAAAGAAATTGTGCTCGCGACGATTATTTGGAGTTAACCCCAGGTGAAACTACGCTTTGCACGAGATATACAGACAAAAGTGTGACCATTTTATGTGTCTCTATTCTTTTCAGCAGACGCAGCAGTACCAATTCCAAAGACCGTGGTTAGGTCCGAAGCCTCTCTGGAGTAAGTGAACGAGGACAATCCCTCCGCAAAGAGCTACTACTGAGAATTTTTGAACGATCTGCGAGTTTTTGAGGCAAAAACCCCGGATCTTTCCGAAATGCCCAAAACTTTGATTTCCTTAAATACATCCAAATAAAACCTTTCCTAAATATTTTTTTTTGTTAAATAGAAAAATCAAGCTTTTTAAAGTAAGAACACCGGCGTATGCCGGCGCGCCGCCCACGCCGCCGCCGCCGGTATAAAATAGAGCCTACGCCGCCGCCGCCGATAAAGTGATCGGCGTAAACCTCTAGTAGGCACATATATTTACCAGGTGAGGCTTTGTCCTTCGCAAGAACACTCAAAGTGGTGAGGCAAAAGCTTTCCCAAGACATTCGAACTAATGACCGTGTGTGCTACTACCCTAACGTAGTGAACAGTCGAACTAGTCTGAAGCTACGTGGTCATCCATAATGAGCTCTTGTATCATAACGCCGGAAAACAACAGTTAACATCTTTCAACTTAAAATCGGTCGACTTTCACTCTAAAATATCGTTTTGATTTAACGAAGACTATTGAAATCAATCTTGTGAACACAAACGTCTGCAAACTTTGGTTTACATTTTAAAAATTTTATCCAGGGTCCTTGAATAATTTTAATTATGTAGAAGCGCCGAGGATTATACGATTTTCACCCATTCCGCAAGGACATCCACTTAGACGAGGGCGGCATCCTTGGCCGAATAGTTACTCCCTAACGTTTCAAGGTGCTTCTCTGGTGTAGCTCGGAAGCATTGATCTGCAAAAGCATCCGTTGGAAAGTGCCCGGAGCTACGCCTAGAGCTTCTAGGAAAGTGACGTCGACGAAGGTATGAGTTCGAAGTCGAAGTCCTATAGCTTCTGTGCTGGCATATGGTGTGAGGGTCAGGAGGCGTGATAGCGATTGGTGGTCGGGATTGCTACTGTTCGCACATCGGGTATTGTAGCTCTCAAAAACAGCCGAAAGAACTGGAGGGGCCCTGTGCCACGAGAGTCATGAGTAATAATAGACCATTAATAGCAACCGTAAGTCGCCTTTGTGCGTGAGCGCCAAGGAGCCACAAATGATTTAAAGCAATTGTGTTCGTGACGTTTACTAGGAGTTAACCCTAGGTGAAACTACGCTTTGAACTACATATACAGACAGAAGTGTGACTATGTATCTCTATTTCTTTTCAGCAGACCAATTCCAAAGACCGGGGTTAGGTTGGAAGCCTCTCTGGAGTAAGTGAACGAGAGACAATCCCTCCCCAAGGACCTACTTCTGAAAATTTTTTAACGGTCTGCGAGATCTTGAGGAAAAAACCCCCGATCTTTCCGAAATGACCAACACGTTGATTTCCTTAAATACATACAAACAAAACCTTTCCTAAATATAATTTTTTTAAATAAAAAAATCAAGCTTGTTTAAGTAAGAACACCGGCGTATGCCGGCGCGCCGGCCACGCCGCCACCGATAAAGTGATCGGCGTAAACCTCTAGTACAAGGTCCCAAATTGGATCAGGCCTAAGTTAGGAGCGGTTACCCTACAGGACAATCCTTGCACAAAATATCTAGGAATCATCCAAGACAGTAAGTGGAGGAGAGGGTGAAAGAGAGGGTGAAGAAGGCTTCAACGGCACTTTATGCATGTAAAAGAATGCTGTGGTGTACGTGAGGTTTATCACCCTCTCTTTCTCATGGGGTTTTTACAGCGATTGTAAACCTTTTTCTATACTATGGAGTTCTTGTTTGGTGGAAAGCCACACAAAAATCAACATACCTCAAAAAATTAAAGGGGTTATGCGGGCTATCAATGCTAAGCATTACGGGCGCCCTGAAAGCAACCCCGATGGCTGCACTATATGCCATTCTGCAAATTCCATCTTTAGACCTGGTAGCGACGAACATAGCGTTAACAACTGCAACCAGGCTCAGTGCCTCGGGGCAGCTTGAGCGCCGACGATATGGCGTCATCAATTACGGGACGAACAGACTACCTGGTTCCCTATCTGCGCTTCGAGGGAGATCTTAAAGCCACACTAGAGGTGGATGGTTGGCGCAAGGGTGCTCAAAAGGTAGACGAGGCATGTGTGCACAGATGGTTACAAAGTAGTGGAAGCAGTAGGGTCTGCCGTATACTGTGCTGGTCCGGAAATAAAAAGATCCAATAAGTTGCAGTTCACTTTAGCGTTTTCCTGGCGGAGGTATTAGCCGTAACCAAAGCAGTAGAAACACTGGAAGATAACAGCTTAAACTGCAACCGTGTTAACTTTTATATTAACTGCCAAGCAGCAATTAGGGCAATAATCTCGCATAGCACAGCATCTAAAAGTGTGTTAGAGTGTAAAAGGTTTCTGGAAAGAATCGGGACAGGGAAAAGCATACATCTATATTGGGTCCCAAGGATATGGGAATAGATGGGAATGAAAAAGATGAATTTGCTAAAAATGGCGCATCCCTTGAAACTTGCTCCGTAGACATCCCAATTAGATTAGGCGAGATTAAGACAAGGTGAGCGGTGCACATGATCGACCAAGCGGGAAAGGCGTGGGTTCAAGCGCGGTGTGAAAAATTATTTGTAGGTTTTACAACCTTAGACTAACAAAGTTGCTCCTATCTTCTGTCGTCACATGCATTTAAATTAGCCTTGGCCAGTGATGGCAGATGTAGAAAGTGTGGGTTGGAGGATGAAACGATCGACAATTTTTTGTGCTCGTGCCCTGCGCTTGCCAGGCTAAGACTATTACGAGTGATACAGCTGTCAGATCTAGAAGCAGGTGGCTTAAGTCATAGAAAGCTTCTAGTATTTTCCAAGAGGACGGATTTATTTTATAACATAGGTCCTGGTTTTTGATAGGGTTTTTTCAGTTTGGTCGTTAAAAATTAACTTCTGGTAACACTACGGACTCATTCAGTCTATGTGAGGTCCTCATGGACCGGCCAGTTCAACCTTACCTAACCTTGTTCGCCTTGCAAAAAAGCGTGTTGGTCATTTCTTGATGTTATTGTAGCGATAAAGACACTCCACGAAGGTTTTGGGTAATGTTATCGATATCTGCGCTCCTTTGCAAACCCTGGGCCTAGTGCCTTAACGATTATTATTGAAGTGCTATAAATTTGGCATCGATAACAAGGGTTATGAATGATTTACCGATTTGTTATAGATAGTTATCGGTTTGTTATCGATATTTTATCGAAATTATGGGCTTGTTTTAAAAAATTTATGGATAAAATATCGAAAACTTATCGATTTAATATCGGCCAATTTATTATCGGCATGTTATCAACGACACATCGGCTTGTTATGAAACAGCCGCCGATACAATTTTAAATTAAAATCGCCGACATATCTGTGACGGATCCTCTAACAAGCCTCTAGGAAACTAATAAAAAGCCGAGGACTCGGCAATAAGAAGCCGATAACAATCCGATAACTTGACGGTTATATTTCGCTATCGATAATAAGCCAATAATAAAACAATAAATTTTCGGTATCCGTTGTGGTCCATAAGAAGCCGACGAAGTTTTTCTCGAAAATGCTGAAATTATTGGCTGTGATGATGTGTACCTGGGTAAGGCCCTTTTCTAAGAGAAACTAGAAAACACATTAAATGGTTGCCTTCATCAGGACATCAAAATCGTGCTTGGCGAGTTTAACTCCGGAATAGGCAAGGAAGGCGTCTTGAGTCGTATAACTGTGGTGCCAACGACGTGTATCAAAAGAATTTTAATGCTCTGAGGAGCTGGAAAACCTCTTTTTACAGGGTCATGGAGGGCACGATTGGATATGAGGGGTTGATAAGCGCAATATAAAGCTTTATAGCTTCAGAGTTTCCGGAACCCAATTGTCAGCCTTACCTACGTGAGGGGAATCCTGTTACAAATATGAATATGGCATACACATATTTAGCAAGCGAGGCTCTGATGACCTTAAGTTCCTCATGGAATCAGGGGTGAGGGCGGGATGGCCGAGAGGATTTAATGTCTTCATATGAATCGTTCCACAGATGGTTGTTACCGGAACGTACTGGATCTATGTCCGGCAAAGGACCATGCGCATCGATAACACTCCACAAAACCTTCGAGGTGTATCTTTGTCGTTAATTCAACAACAACAGCCACTTTGAACTTTTTAAATAATCCAACCCCCGCCTCGTCCGCGAAATAAACATGATTCGTTGCGGGTAAGATTGACAAGGTAGAGAAGCTATAAATTGCTATAGCAAGCTCTTGAGTGTGTTGCGCTGCACATACCATTGAATTGAATTCCTAGATCCCCTGCTGTTAGTTAGCCATTGGTATACACCAGTTTCCTATTTGCCGCCATTTCTTTATCTTTCCACCACCATTGTGACTTAAAGATCCCCATCGGACCGCATGCACGTAATCCAGTAGTGGTAGCTGACGCAATACTACTATGGCCGTAGGATCGGGGCTCAAGCTGTCCTAGGCATTAGGTCTTGTTGCATTTTTTAGACGTCGCTTCACAAGGCAGTCGGTTCTATGTACCTGAGCGAGTCGGGATTTTTCCCGACCAAGGCCTGTCATTTCAGTGTAACCCCATTTAACCCCACCACATATTTTTAGCCGTGTATTAAGAGTTTCATGCTGTCGTATCGAATTACCAATATTTTAATCGTGGAGAAGTTGTAGCTTATCAAGCATCTGATAATCATACCGTGATACAACTTGCTCGTGGACAACACGTTTTTTATGCGAGATAAACGTTCTCCACAAAATTTAAGGTACATAGCAGCGGCCCAAAGCATATAATCTTATAACTTTAAACGAGCACTTCTTGCATATTTGTATGTTTGTATAGCCGAACGATCTCGGGAACGGCTGCCGATTTAAACGAAATTTGGCACAGAGATACTGTACCACCTTCTAAGACTTTCTACCTAGGTGTTGCACTCAGAATGTTTCACATGGTTTCAACCTATTCGAAATTTAAAAAAAATTGCATGATATATGCCGATATGGGTATCAAACGAAAGATATTTCACTTCGCGTTACAACAGGGACATTTTTGAGTAGGGTTGCCTTTTAGGGTTGGGGTAGTTAGACGAAATAGTACTCTACTTACTCATATTCTATTAAAGCTTTAAAGGAGAATATTAAAGTTAAAAATCTTCGAAAAAAATCTTACTCATGATTGGACTTAATTTTCTTAATTTCACACACGCTAATAAAATTTAAATGCAATATCAAGGCACCGTGGCAAATTCTAGCAAAATATATTTAAATGCATATTTTTGGCAAATATGAAATGAATAATTGCAATTTCTCACAGATTACTATTAGAAAGATTTCTCACCATAGCAAAAAGATATCTCACCATGGTAATTTGCTACCGTTGAACGCTAGAGGCATATGTTCAATTTGAAAACGACATCCAACCATTTAACTACTTACCAACAAATGGCGCTTAGGGAAGTAATTTGCATTTAATTAAACTAACTGATAGTTGTCATTCGTGATATTTACAAGTTTTAGGAATGTAATAAAATTGTGAGACTTTCGTAGTTTATAACTAAAAAAATGTTTGAAATTAATAATTGGGAGCATGAAGATACTATATTTATTTATTTATTTATTTATTTAAATAACTTAGTTCTCGATTTCACTAATTGTCATAACAATCCCTTATACTATAGGCTGGAATTACCCATTTCAAATTTTCCATTCCAGTTCATTTTGCGGTTAGTGTTTGATATGTTTTTGAAATCTAGTTTTAAGGAAATCAAATATTGGTAAGTAAAAATATATATGTACATATAAAAAAGTAGAGTTTGATTAATGATGACATGTAGAACAAAGTATGTTATGCGGCATACTCGAAGATTGCCGTGCAAAGCTCGGTCGCCCAGGTGCTATACAGTTAAATGCCAAATCAGGGAAGCAAATGGTTTGATTACATTGTAACTGGATTAAAATCCTTGTACTCTTGAGTATTATCCAATTTTTTTTGATTTATCATATAAAGGCCACATACGCTTTGTTCAATGCTAACCAATTTTATTTCTTCAATATCACTCAATATATGTTTGCATGTATGTAATTCCAATAATATTTTAAATACAATTTTAAATTTTCTTAAATTTCTTTCATACAAATTATATATGCACATAAGTTTCTACTCTATTTGAATGAATGCTTTACGTACTTATTTTTTCCTTTTTTCGATAATGCAATAACAATATTAATTAAATAAAAAATACACAACTGTGTTATATATAATCGTTATTTACAATTATAATTTTTACGCGATTTGGTAAATAGGTAAATAAATGTTAAGTGGAACAAAATAGGTACATTAATTAAATTTTATTTCATCATCTTGATAAATATCTATGTATGTATTAGTATAAGCAGAAGTTACCAGCGTTGATATTCTTATGTGATTATATACGCATAGAACGGGTAAACATTTTAATAACACTTTGCTGTTTTGTTTACGACTTAAATGGTTACAACCGAATTAGAGCGGTATTTATTTGCTTTAGCTCGTATTCTCGATATCGTAGAGTTTGTTGTTGTATATAAGTATTTGGATTACTTCAATGTGGCGCTGAACTGCCATTGTCTGGCTTATTACCCCACAGCCAATTTAATAGCACCGATGACGGTGATTGACCCGATTGAGCTAAACAAATAAAAGAAAATAATTAATATAAAATTACAAAAGAATTGATTTCTTTCATACCCGCTTCCGTGCCAACTAATTCGGAGACAGCAGCTTGTGGCATTTTGGCCACATCTTGTTGTATCTTTTCCATTTGTCTTATACGCTGATCGCGTTCCTCTTTAATCACTTTGTCCTTGGAATGATTGACAGTTTGCAATTGCGATAATCTAAATAAGATTAAAGAGTTATGAATTACTTTCCAATAACTAAAAAATATTATAGAAAAATAATCCGCTTACTTTTGGCTCAATTCATCGGTTGAGTCACTACGGCTGCTTGGGCTAACGACACCACGCTGTGTGACACTGTCTGTATTTGTTGTTTCGGCCGCATGTGTAGTGTTGTCAGCTGGTGCATTTGGAGCTATGAGGTCAATAGGGTTTTTATTTTATGTTTATTTAGACTTGATACGATTCCAACTTAAGATAAACAAGTAAAGGTGTCTAAGTTCGGGTGTAACCCAACATTATATACTCAGCGTGGGCTTCAATTGCATATTTCATTTCAGATAAATTACTTTTCTACATAACACGTGGCACCGCCCCTTAAAAAAAATGTTTCCCCATTTCCTCTTACAGTAAAACTTATAAGTGAAATATCATTGATTCAAAACTATTTTTTTCTAAGTTATAGCTTATTTTTCTAGTATACTACCCTTTTAAACTTGTTTTATATCTAAGTCGCCGTGGTCTTTAACCGATCCCGTCCATTTTTACTAGAAAAATTTCCTGCTTTAAGGAAAATTTGTGTACCCAATTTTATTACGATCCGTTAATTTTTCTTCGAGTTATGGCTCCCGAAACATAGAAAATTGCTTAGTCATAAAAGGGGCGGTGCCACGCCTATTTTTTAAAATTTGAAATTTTTCCTATTTACTGGTATAAATCCACTTGGGAAATGAAATGCCATTGTTATAAAGCTCTTTTTTTGCAAAGATATAGCTTATTTTATTTGTACACGACCCTTTTAAAAATCTTTTATATAATAGTGGGCGTGGTCCTTAACCGATTTCGGTAATTTTTCTTCAAAGCATTCCTTATAATTAAGGCAACTTCTCTGCCGATTTTGTTGATTTTTGATTTATGATTAATAATATTTGTAAAATTGATTTTATTACAAGAGGGCGGTGCCACGCCAATTTTAAAAATTTTTTCAAATTTTTATCGACAGTGTCAATATCAGTCCACACGTCAAATTCCAACATTCTAGGTGTATTATTTAATAAATAATCAGGTTTTCTGTGTTTTCCAAAATGTTATATATATAAAAAGTGGGCGTGGTTATCATCCGATTTCGCTCATGTTCAATACCAATCTATTGTGGGTCCAGATTAGCTCATGTACCAAATTTGGGAAGATATCTCAATATTGACTCAAGTGATCGCATTAACGGACGGACGGACGGACATGGCTCAATCAAATTTTTGTTTCGATACTGATGATTTTGATATATGGAAGTCTATATCTATCGCGATTCCTTTATACCTGTACAACCAACCGTTATCCCATCAAAGTTAATATACTCTGTGTGCAAAGCACGGTGAGTGTAAAGATACCTTTTAAACCGTTTTTGCAATCTCAGACAAGGTTTCGTGTTAGTTACAGTAAAGATATTTCAAGGAAATCGTATGGGTAACAAGTTATAGAATATTTTAGCCCATTAGTTCCCAAAAATGCCTTTCTTTTAATTTAAAAGAATAAATAATATTACATTCGGAGAGCACCAGAAAATTGTATGTCCCTTGTCCTATATGTCAGAGGGAATTATATTGATTTCTTAACGAAATATCAAGTTCTCAGATATCCTGTCAAATAGTTTAATTTAGTCGCTAATAATAGTTTAGAAGAACGTTCATAACAGGAGCTCTCCCCGAAGAAGGAAAGCTAAGTCCACCATATCATATAGGTATGCTTGCGAGGAAGTCAATGCAAGAGCGGAAAGTCATTTCCCGCAATTTTGCAGTTAATTTCTAAGCCGAGGATGTGCAAGTTTTTATTGAGAAAAAGAAAAATTTGTGATCGGAAACAGAAGCAAACGCAGTTTATAGTGTCATCTAGTGTTAAGTAGCAGTAAACTGCAAGTGCTATAAGTTTTTCTTTCCTGTGGACTGCTAATTTGTGCTGCGACTACGACTTAGGCCCGGTTTTTCAGTAGCTGTTTAAGCTAAGCTTAAACTAAGTTTGCTTAAACTCTAGTCAAATTTAAACTCCAGTTAAACTACTGAGCAGTTTTTCAGTCACAGTTTAAGGCCGCCTTTGGGGTATGCTTTTTTGTGCGGCAACATTGGTTTTTTTATTATCTATATATTGGCAAAGTTGACGTAACCATATCCATATAAAACAGCTGATCCAACCAACCTTATGGAAATCAATGTAACTGGTCAATGGTGCCATACCATAACACCCTTGCCATAACCATACCATAATTTGTAGATACGGCAACAACTGTATTTTGTTTACCCAACAAACATGGAAAAAAATTCTCCAGCGAAATTATATATATAGTTCCGGAAGTGATATCCAACATCATTATTTATGCCCCTATTACGGTATACAACTCAACATAGTTGGGTTGTAATTAAAACAACTCAACTTTCAGACAACTCAACTCCTGTTTGGTATTACGAATTACAACTTATTTCAGTTGAAGTTGAATTGAGTTGCCAACCTAAGAAAGTGATGACTTGACAGATAAATGAACAGCTGATCAATTTGTGGCTGAAATTTAAGCATTTGCAAGTGATTCTTTATTAATAACAAAATGGATATTAGCATAGAATTTTGTTATAACGACGAAAATGTTAGTGACAAATGCGTTATGTTGCGAATAAGAAAACATTTACGCGATCACTCCAATCCCTTGGAATTGCCAAGCACCAAGTAAGAAAACGTTTAAGTGACAATTGATAAGATTCTAATGTAGTTATATTTGCAGATTTGTAAGCTATTTTCGGTTAAGTAAGGAAGCATTTTGCTCCTTACTAAACAAAATGAAGGGCCATTTCCGCAAACGCGTTGGAGGGACGGCTGTACCTCATATTTTAAAATTATGCGCTACACTCCGATTTCTTGCTGACGGCTGCTATCAAAAATGGTGTGGAAATGATTTTAGTGTTGGACTGGCACAACCTACAACATCATAGTTGTCAAAGAGGTCTTAGATATTATTCAGTTTTTCATATTATTAGTGCGAAGTGGATTAAAACCCAAACAGCAAAAATTGTATTTTACTCTAAAACAGGATTCCCAGGAGTAGTGATTAGTATCAACTGGACTCACGTTCGCATAATTTCACCTTTTTTGGTTGCATCCGAACTGCGGCCAGCCTCATCCAACTTCGGAATTTCGCTCCATAAAGTCAAAAAGTTATTCAATGTAATCCTTCGTTTAAACGTTGTTTATTCTATAAATGTGTACAAAATTGTAGATTTTTGTTTGATTTAAAAAAGGTTGAACTACCGGCTTTAAATTTTTTGTTTTTTTTTCGGTAACGTTTTATGAGACCGTGCACCATCTAACTCTTATCAAAGGTGGTATCAAAAGACGCGTTCTCCGTTTTCAGGATTAGAAAGCGAAAATTAAAAATTTTATTTCTGTCGAAAAATATTCACAACAACCCACAAAATGGCCACGAGAGGACCCGAAATATGAGGCCCGAACCATAGTTTTTTTGCACAGAACATATTTCTGCGTTGGCGGCCTTCGGCCGCGATTTGTAAAAATAACCCTGGGTGGGTCCAACGCCTTTCTGCATTAGTATGTACAACAAATGTGGAAAAATACAACAACCACATGCAAATTTGAACCGAAATGATATGATAGAAATGAAATTTTAAATTTTTGTTTTCGGATTCTAAAATTGGAGGTCGAAACGTGTCTGTTGATACCGACTTTGAAAATTTTTGTTAAAAATTGGGTGGTGAACCGTTTTGTAAAACGTTACCCTTTTTCAAAACAACTGCAAAATTGTATGAGACAACTGCTAATAATCCGTTGCAAGATTTTGACGTCTTTGACAACTACACCAACACAAGGTTGTAAACGGTAATGCCAAAAAAGTTGTTAGACTAGACAACTCAACCGACATTTTTTTGACAAGTTGAGTTGTAATCTGTAATACCAAATTCCGAAATTTCAACTCAACCAGAGTTGAGTTGTAAACGGTAATAGGGACATTAATTATTCTTAAACCATATAGTTCTTGAGTTGATATCCAACTTCATTCTCCAATCACTATCCATCCTTTGAGCAATTTTGTAAAATTA
Organism: Eurosta solidaginis; assembly: GCF_040869045.1. Lineage (NCBI taxonomy): Eukaryota > Metazoa > Arthropoda > Insecta > Diptera > Tephritidae > Eurosta > Eurosta solidaginis. The sequence continues at coordinate 228,286,411 of NC_090322.1, read as the reverse complement.
AAAGTTTTCAAGTTGATGGTGCTGTTGTTGTTGTTGTAGCAGTGTTAAATGGAGTGACAGTCCTTGCTCGGGAAAAATCCCGAGTCGCTCCGGTACATAGAACCGACTGTCTAGGGGCGCGTTATTTTGTTTCAAGTTGATCTCCAACGTCTTTAATATTTTCCAATTAATATCCTAATTTCGAGAGATCTTGAGAAATGTACAGTTCTCAAATGAATATTCAGCAAGTTTCTCCAGTTAATATCAAGTTGACTTGAAAAAAATCTCCAAGGTGGTACCTCCAAAGCAATTAGCTATTTATTGTGAGAAATAAACACCTAATTGATACTAGTAATGAGGTGTAAGTAATCAAAAATAAATTATATAGGCGACCACCGTGGTATGGTGGTAGCGTACTCCGCCTACCACATTGAAGATCCTGGGTTCATGGCCCGGCCAAAGCAACATCATAATTTTAGAAACAAGGTTTTTCAATCAGAACCCACTTTTTCTAAGCGGGATTGTCCATCGGCAGTGTTTCGCAAGCACTCCGAGTGTACTTCTGTAAAGAAAATCTCTCAGTGAAAACTCATCTGCCTTCCAGATGCCGTGCAGAGTCAACATAAACAAGTAGGTCCTGTAGAAACACGACGCAAATTGTCTAAAATCTCTTCGGAGATTAGCGTGTCACATTTATTTATTTATTAAAATATATATATTTAATTTTATTTTCGTGAAAAAACTGTAGTATGGAATCTTACATTCGGGTCCAGTTAAAGAACCACAAGTTGTTAATTAAATTTATTCAACTTAAGTAATAGCATTTTTTGCTTTATAAAAAATTACCCCTTTTAATGAGTACGCTATGATTCTCGAGTTGAGCCACTGTTTCGAAACAACTCTTGAGATATTAGGAGTATGCCTAGTTATCAACATGAGCTCTAATGGTACTCAAGCCCAAATGCTTGTTGGGTATATTCGACGCCATTTCGCATGAACGGAAATCACCGATAGGTTAACAAGAGTTTAACCCAACCAGATCGACCGCTTAAGCTCAGCTTAAACTTCAGTTAATGTAGACTGAAAAACTGCAGAATAAGTTTAAGCGTAGTTTAACTGACAAACTGAGTTGTACTTGTGCTGAAAAACCGGGCCTTATTAGACCCTATTTACGTCCACGGTTGCAGGAGCATTTACGCCAATACGACAAAACGCCAGTACAATAATATGCTAGTTCGCTCTAATAATAAATGGTATGATTTTACGCTGGTACCAATTTACGTTAATAAGCTTTTACGCGCATACGCTCTTACGCTCGTACGCTACCACACTAACAAGGTTCCACCCTACTACGATCAAAGATTTTTGAACATAAAGATGTTGCATGCGTGAACTTCAGTGGAAAGCAGCGGAGCTTCACAAAATTCTAGTAGGACACTTTCACCACACCACAAACTTTAACATAATTTAAGCACACAAAATACACTGGTTGGAATTCTGAACAGATTAGCTGAATAAAAAATGTACAAATAATTGTTAAATAATAAATACACACAGTTGTAGTTTAAAGCATTCAGCTATGGTGAGTAGTGAATGTGACCTACTAGAGTTTTGTGAATGTTGCTGTACACTATTTTTCGCGCATGCAACATCTCTACTTTAAAATTGTCTCTGCTACGATTACGCTATGCTGTTATGCCTATATACTGTTTGTATTAGTGGCAGATTGAACGGAATTTATGAAACTGTCAATATTCGAACTTTGAAAGTTATTCGATTGCATGCTCTGTTGAAATTCATTCAATCCAAAAGTACTACTAGGCTAGTCGATTAGTCGAAAAACCGATTGTAAACAAGGGCCCTAGCTAGGACACAATAAGGGTTTCAAAAAAAAGGGGATGGACAGAAATTTAACATGAATTGGGTCCCTTTTCAGTATTTCAAAATATATGCCAGATATTTTTCTTAATATAGGTAGTTAACTTCTATCACGTCAAGCCATAACCGCCAAATGAACTAAAGCGCTAATTAAACTTCCTTAACCCTAACGCCATAGTCGTAGCCATACCCATATCCATAACCATCTCAAATGTGATCGATTAATGGTGCCTTAACCTAAGAATCGTGAAAATTTCATAAAAATGAAGAAAACGCAAAAAATTACAGACATACTCCACAAAAAATAAGTCTCTTAGTCATAACTTATCCAAAACAATAAATAAAATCTACAAAAAGTTATTAAATTCAGCAACTCAAAGATTTTTAGGTTATGGATATGGCGAGAAACCAAAAACCAATTGGTTTGCTACGGTATGGTTATGGCGTTAGCGTTATGGTAGGGCACCATTAATCGATTATATTGATTTCCATAAGGTAGGTTCGATAAGCTGTTTCATCTGGTTATGGTTTTATGGTTATAAAAAAAAAAAATAAAAAAAGTTATAAGTCACCATTAATTGGCCCTTACGGCGGCAAAATTTTCATTTTCATCAGCTCATTTAACTTCAAAGCCCTTAGGATAAGCCATTTAAAAATTATGACTTAAACAATCAGGGCTTAAGCGACAATTTGCGTAGATTATCCCCCCTATTGCGAGTGTCGATTGCAGTAGATAGTCGACCGCTGAGCGATAATCGATTATCTTTATAATGTATAGAAATTATGGCCCCTATTATGAGACAAATTCGATCTTCGACCGTGGTCGAAAGAGCTGATCGAACGAATTTTCATTCGGTATTACGACGCGCGTTCGATGAAGGCAAGCATTATTGTGAATTTCGATAAATTCAAAAGTTCACAATAGCACATTTCCAATACTCTGTCAAATAAAATAGAATAAAAATAAAAAAAAAGCAGAACAAGTTATTAAATGCAAATATTAAAAATAAAAATATGACTACAACGGAATTGTGGTTTGATGATTCGTCAGATGAAGAGGAAAGCTTACTGGAGCTAGCCAGAAGTAGGAGACGGGTAAGATGCTTCAAATCCTTTGGAAGTGAATTCCACCACGTAAGTGTGGCTTTCTAAATAAGTTGTTAAATTGTTGAAATTATAAGTTTTGTTTATAGATTTATTCAAAATTTTAGACTGTCCATAGAAGCGTTCATGGACTTGTTGTCCAGTACAGATGAACTGCTGCAGGAATGCACAAGAGCCGAGTCTATTCCTAATATTTTTTTAATTTTGGCAACAGTTCTCCGATTTTGCGCTCAGGGATCCAACCAACCGAGCGTTGGAAACGGCATTCACTTATTTGTGAAAGATGAATAAAATTGAATTACGAGGAGGCTGAGCTGCATCAAGCAAAGTTGCATTTCTATAATGTGCAAGTTCCTTTGCTATATGGGGATTTTGTTCCATAATTGAAACCAGTCTTTCAAGCTGTTGCTTTGTACTCACGACCTTGGACCTATATAAAATTAATTCAAATAGTTTAAAATTACTAGCAGGTAGTAAAAAAGCAGAACATAAATACAAAAATCTTACATTTTAAACAATTCTTTTTCTATTCGATACAGCATCGACTACAAATTTCTATTCGCTTGAAAATTAGATACACAACGAAAATTTCGACAGAGATGAGTTGTCATAATACCAATTTCAAATTCGATTTTCGATGCTCGAAAGCCAGCGAAGATCGAAGATCGAATAATGCTCATAATGTTATATACATCGAAAAGTTGAAAAAATAGCAAAATCTCTCTTGTATAAAATAACTCTTTATAATGGTCCAAAGATTTGGCGATTAATTTGTATAGTAATACTATTAAATGCAAAAAATTGAATCGACAAATTGTCGATTCTATTCCGATCGACACTCGCAATAGGGGGGTTTATAATTTTCCAAAAATAAATATTTTTCGACTGTAAAGTTTGTCGCTTAAGCCGTTTTGGCTTTGAATCAACGAGTTAACCAAAAATATCAACCCTTAAACCTAGAAATCAATCATAAAACATAGAAAGAAAGTTAAATGCTGGCACTTTTCTACTTTTAAACAAAATTATATTCTAATAACTTACGTTCTATATAATTTGTTTCCGCTTTGATAGCCTCTACTTGTCGCAGCGTATTCGATAATTTTAACTGCAAAGTGTCGCGTTCCTCTAGCAGCGATACCAATTCCAATGTCATCTCCTCACAACGCATGTCGCGCTGATGCAACATATACAAAGCAAAGTCTAGTTCCGATTTTGGTACAACCGAGGAATCATTACTGCTTGGCGCATTATTGCCTTTCGCGGTAGCAGCGGCGCCGCCAACAATGTTACTATGTGATGAGGTATTTTGTAATTTGAAAGGATCATATTGTGCCGCCAAGCGCGCATACTCCGCTGAACGTATTGCCAACTGTTCTTTCAATGTGACTATTTCCATTTCTTGACTCTCAAGCGCTGCTTGCATCTTTTCAATTATTACATCCGCATCTGCTTCATGCTCCTCGTTTATGATGCGATGACGGAGGGGTGTTCCATCCTTGGAGGCGGTAGCGGATGATGTGCCCGATTGTGTGGTCGATACAGAGGCGGGCGTTGAAGTGGCAGTAGAGTCACCGGAAGCAATTTGTTGAGCTCCTTTATCGTTCATTTGTGCTTGATGATGCAGCGCCGTGATCTCATCACGCAAACGCGTCTCTATCAATTTAAATTCCGCTTCGCGTTGCTCTAAATGCTCACGCCACATTTTAGCAATTTCACCACATTTCTGTTCTACAATCGCCTCCCACTGCGCGTTCAAAGCAGCGTAATCAGTTGGCGGTGCACTAATGTTAGCGTTATCGCTTTCCTTGAGTGCCTCTATTGTTCGCCGCAGCTCGGTTATTTCAATGTTTTGTGTGTCAAGTTGCAGCGCCGCCGATTTTAATTTGTCTTCATTTTCGAGGCTACTCATCACATGATTATTTAACACCTTCAGTTCTTCCTCCATATCGCGCTTTTCGCTTTGCAATATTTGCAGCTGCTCTTCCAACTGCTTAATTTTCTCGTGCAATTTCGCATTTTCGCTTTCAATATTATTCTTATTTACTTGCATTTCATTGGTAATTTGCACGGCAAGATTATGTTCTAGTTCTTGTTTATCATCTTCCAAGTTTTTCACTTTCAATTTAAGCATATGTATTTCCTGATTCTTTGTAAGTATTTCTAAAACCAACTTTTCAGTCTGATCTTCACGCATCAAATCCTCAATACGTTGCTTCAAATGCATTATTTCAGATTCTTTCTCTTGTAGCTGCGCATTGAGTTCATCGACGTCCGCGCTGTGTGCAGTAATTGCGCTCGGTTTGACGTTCCCTTCGTAAGCGACAATCTCCTGCTTCAACTGCTTCACGCGCTCTTCTAATTTGTTATTGCGTTCCCGTAATTGTCGCATCTCCTCACTTAGAAGTTCTGAATTCGCTGTGGAAGCCACTACTGCTTCGGCACTTCGTAACTCCTCGTTCGCTTGCAATAGCTGGTAGTTTTTCGTTTGCAGCTCTAATAGTTGCGTTTGAACTGCATCTAAATCTTTTTCAAGACGTGTTACCGCCTCACTTGCTTCTGACAATTGGCTTTTTGTGTGTAGCAGCTCTGCTTGCAATTGCTCTGCATGTGTGCCCGCTGCTAGGCTATTTTGTAATTTGATTTCCGCTTGCTGCAAGGCAGTGACCAATTGTTCTTCGCGCGTTCTTATCCGATTCAACTCACCTGTTTGCTCCTCGTACGTCGCATGGAGAGTATTATATTTTTCTTGCAACTGAATATGCTCTGCTTTTAAAGAGTTGAACTTCTCCCTCACTTCGTTTTCATTTGCCACTGACTCAGTGTCGCACGTGACGAGCTGTTGTTGCAGTGCTATCAGTGATTCTTCTGCTCGTATTACGTTCGATTTTTCTTCTTCCAATAACGCTTGCAGCTCTTGACGATCTACGTTTATATCGCGTATTTCTGCTGTTAGTTCTGATATTCTTTGGTTGAGTTGCTGCTTTTCCATAACCCAGTTTGATGGCGGCGATGAATTGGATTGAGTTAGAGTGTTATCTATAAATTAAAGAAGAAAATGAAGAAATAATGATTAGAAGCCCAGTAGTCATTGCCAGTATATTTAAAAGGGCATGTGGTGGTAATTCCGCTAAAATTTCGGGGGTTGTTGATGCTGTTGAGTTACACATTCAATGGGTGCGACTACTCACAAATTGTTATCAAAGACCTCTAACGGTAGTCCAAGGAAACAAGCAGCTTCAACAGGGTGTTACGGTCTGCTGCTGCGGTCTACGGCCATGATCCCCTTGGGAGCGTGTTCACGCGAACACACCTAGCGATGTGGTGATAGTGGCGATAAAAAGAAAAATATCAAAAAGAAGGGAACAGACAGAGCGGCCATCACAGGAGGTAAAAAAACCAGCACGTTTTCTTGTTCCGGAAAAAAAAAAGAAAAAAAGGATTATCTAAGTGTCCAGAAATTATTTTTTATCACTGCTAAAACAAAAAGGAACAAAAATTATGGAATTACAAACATTTGCTTAGACGAGCTGCCGGAAAAAAAAAAATTGTGCTGAGTTGGTTAACTGTGGGGATTTGTGCTCTTAAATTTTCCAATTAAGGGCAAGCGTACTTCCAATTGAATTTTAAAGCCGATAAGCATTGTGCACATGAAAATAATCTTATACTACTTTTCGAACATAAAACTGCATTAATTTTCTGCAAGTCACATTTGATATCATCAAAATCGCAATTCCAGACGCGTCTGTAAGAAATGCAGCGACAATCAGCTCCGCAGTTACAAATGAAACGAGTTAAAAGCACCGTAGAATCAAAGACTTCTCAAAGGCAGTGTAACTAATCCTCCACTAATAACCAACATTTGTTCATCGTACACAAAATCTTACCTGCATTTCAAAGTGGGTAATTTACTTACATTTGCCATTCTGACTGCTTTACTACTAGCCGCAATTTCACTTTTTCGTATGGCAACCTACAACGGCCACATATTATTGTGACGTTGTCTGTGCTGACTGCATGGGATTTTCCTTTCTTATTGTCTCCACGATACCACTTGATGTCACAAATTGAGAACGGACAATTGCAGAGTCCAGAATTGGACAATTAGGGATTAAGCGAACAAATTGGGAAATACCCTAAAGCGCATTCGTGTATGTATGAAGGTACACCAAAACCACCACAAACTCCATACGCAGTAGCATATGATACAACGCCAACAACAACAACAGCCAGGCCGCCAGCTATAAGCCTGCTGCAATGCCACATACAATAACCACAACGTTAAAACAATGGGTGAGTTCGTTCCGTACTACGGACCATTATAATCTGCCAAAACCGAATTCGACAGTAGGATACTTTGGAAACCACTTAAAAGAAGATTTAGTATTTAAAATTATAGAAGTACGATACTAACTAGATTGGAGTAATTAACACACATACATTTACATTTTCATATACCCATAAGCATAACCATTTAAAAATAAATTGAATGCATTTCAATAGCCTTAGGAATGCGCTGCTTTAGACAAGCGCTTTGAGAATGCCGTACGCCCATTAATTTTTGTATTGCTTAATTGAATTATTGGAATACATATTATAGAATACTATTTTATAAATGATTTGGCATATATTTACCTTATTTTGGCTATTCAATTCGGGGTGATTCAAATGTGACTCAGGAACGTAGCAAAACCAATCTTGTTACCACGTTCAATGAGTCCCAGGTGAACATATAGAAAAAAAAAAAAAAATAACTTAAGTTACGAATCAAAAGTAAATTGATGCATAAAGGTCAAAAGCGTGTATAAGTACGCCCTTTTGTTTGAGTGAAGTTGGAAGTATAATCAATAAAAAAAAAAAAAATGAGAAAAGGGTATTAGAAAAAAAAAAGAGGAACATTTTTATTCCAAATTTTTTTTCCACTTCCTAAAGTCCGGTTCTTTTGGATATACGCTCACTTAGAACTCACAAATATATATAACGACACGCTCGTACCCAGACAGCGTCATCAAAGTTGTATAAAGAAATGAGTCACATGTGACTCATGAACTCATTCCACTATGCTATTATGAGTCACATATGGTTCATCGAACAGGGAAGTTGCCAATAAACTTCCATGAATACTTTTTTTTGACTTCTAGTTTTCCTTCAACTAACCCGAAGTAAACTAAATTAGGATAAAATAAACTAAAATGAAATAAACTAAATTAAGATAAAATAACCTCAAATGAAATAAACTAAATTAAGATAAAATAAAATAAAATGAAACAAACTAACTTAAGATAAAATAAAATAAGATGAGATAAACTAAAATAATTAACACGGAAATAAAACCGGGGAAGAAAATATATCAAATTTGTTCAACGCCTAGTAACTTTGAATTTCGAAACATTCCAAGACGTGTGAAATATATTAAAAGGATTCCGTACGGATACTAAAATTTCCGACTGGGTTTAATGACACAATTTGTAAGTTTATTGTATGCATCTGCAAGTTGAAGAATAGATAGAGAGAGATAATTTTAGTTCTGCATTTCATCAAAAAGAACCTACTGTAGTGAACGTGGAAGTACCCGCAAAAATTGTTAACAAATTTTAAAAGTTATTTAATTTCTTCTATTTACCTATATAAATTCTAAGTTATTACATAAGGAAAGCTATGTAAAAGAAAATGTCCACAACGATTTCGAAAAGAAAAAAAATTGAAAACTTGAGAACTGCTTTAGAACCTTGAACATTTTGGAATTTTCAATAGATTTCTGTCTATACCGTTTTACACGGATAAATAAAGCCCAATAACGTTACGGAGAATTAGAAGCAAAATTTTGGAATTTCTTTCGAAAACATTTTTTTTCTGTTATTTTTTAAAAGCTTTCAATATACCGCTAATTAAACTGGTTGCTAAAATTAGCGAAATAAAAAAGGGGGGAAAAGTTCGTTGGTCTTAACCTCAGAGATTTATCTAGCATGTATTAAATATAAATATAGTCTAAGTTTCACAGGAATGAATTGTCAATAAAAACATTGTAGTAATGGGAATGCTGGCGTTCTTTTTTACTTAGAAGGCACGTAGGGCATACAGGTAAGGGGCCACCGAAAAATAGGTGCGTCGGTGGCCATGGATTTTGAGGGTGGGTCTAGCACCGGGCGTCGCAACAACACCCGCGGCGCCCCCTATATATATTCGGCCTTTATGTTTATTTTCCCTTTGGTTATTTTAGTTTAATTTCCGCAGTTTTTTTTTAATTTTGATTTTAGAGTTAGTAACCCGTCTTGTCCGGTTCGGTAGTTTTTTTTGCGTCAGTTTTTTTTGAATTTTTGAATTTTTAAATTTTGGAATGTCTAACGGTTTGTCCGTGGCATCCGGTCCGACCGGATGTCGTTTTAATTTGAATTATAAGCGTTCAATCACAACAGACTGCCAATGATTTCGCAACTCGACTCTCACACCTGCTCTCTGAGGGCACAACTCATCCTGAAGGAATACAGGAGCAGTGGGAGCATATCTCCAAAGCACTTCATACTGCCGCCGAGGAAAAAATTGGTTACCGGCGGCCACGAAAAAACAACTGGTATGATGAAGAATGCCGCGTTGCAATCGAAAGAAAAGACGCTGCCTACAGGGCTACGTTAAAAGCGAGCGCGACAAGAGGAGTGTGTGAACGCTATCGTGAGTTGAAAAGGGAAGCGAGACGCCTTTTCAGGAAGAAAAAAGCAGAAGCAGAAAGGCGTGAGTGCGAGGAGCTTGAGCTGCTAGCCACCAGGAATAACGGCCGAAAATTCTACCAAAATATACGGCGACAGACGGAAGGTTTTAAGACCGGGGCAAACTCCTGTAGGAATGAAAACGGCGACCTTGTAACTGATGTCCAGAGAGTGCTTAGATTATGGAGGGAACACTTCTCTGCTCTCCTAAATGGAGGCAGCAATTCACCGCGCAGAGATGAAGAACCCGATCCCGCAATCGATGATGATGGAATATATGTCCCCCCGCCCGATTATGACGAAGTTAGAATAGCAATAACCAGATTGAAAAACAACAAGGCCGTGGGCGCTGATGGATTGCCTGCGGAGCTATTCAAGTTCGGCGGCGAGGAGTTGGTAAGGCGCATGCAGCAGCTTCTTAGCAAAATATGGGCGGACGAAAGCATGCCCGACGGTTGGAATCTAAGTGTTCTTTGCCCAGTCCACAAGAAGGGGGATACTGCAAAATGCACCAACTATCGTGGAATCAGCCTTCTTAATATCGCATATAAGGTCCTTTCAAGTGTATTGTGCGAAAGATTGAAGCCCACCGTGAACCGGCTGATTGGACCTTATCAGTGCGGCTTCAGACCTGGTAAATCTACCATCGACCAGATTTTCACAATGCGCCAAATCTTGGAAAAAACCCGTGAAAAGAGAATCGACATACATCACCTCTTCGTCGACTTTAAAGCCGCCTTCGACAGCACGAAAAGGAGCTGCCTATATGCCGCTATGTCTGAATTTGGTTTCCCCGCAAAACTTATACGGCTGTGCAAAATGACGTTGAGCAACACCATCAGCTCAGTCAGAATTGGGAAGGACCTCTCCGAGCCGTTCGAAACTAAACAAGGTTTCAGACAGGGTGACCCCCTATCGTGCGATTTCTTTAATTTGATGCTGGAGAAAATTATACTAGCTGCAGAACTTAACCGCACTGGAACAATATACTATAAAAGCGTGCAATTACTGGCATATGCTGATGACATTGATATCATCGGCCTAAACACCCGCGCTGTTAGTTCTGCTTACTCCAAGCTGGAAAAAGAAGCGGTAAAGATGGGTTTGATGGTGAATGAGGACAAAACGAAGTACCTGCTGTCATCGAGCAAAGAGTCAGCGCATATGCGCCTTGGCAACCACGCTACTGTTGGCAGCCATAATTTCGAAATAGTAAAAGACTTCGTTTATTTGGGAACCAGCATCAACATTAGCAACAACATCAGCACTGAAATCCAGCGAAGAATCAATCTTGCCAATAAATGCTACTTTGGACTAGGTAGGCAATTGAAAAGTAAAGTCCTCTCTCGGCGAACGAAAATCATACTCTACAAGTCACTTATCGTACCCGTCCTGCTATATGGGGCAGAAGCATGGACCATGACAACAGCAGATGAAGCGGCTTTGGGAGTGTTCGAGAGAAAAGTTCTTCGAAAGATTTATGGACCTCTACGCGTTGGCGATGGCGAGTACCGAAGAAGATTTAATGATGAGCTGTACGAGCTATACGCAGACATCAACATAGTCCAGCGAATTATAACGCAGCGGCTGCGCTGGCTAGGCCATGTTATGCGAATGAAAGATGATGCTCCGGCCAAGAAAGTGTTTCTATCGGAACCCGCCTATGGAAGCAGAGGTAGAGGGCGGCCCCCACTCCGTTGGAAGGACCAGGTGGAAAACGATTTAAACTCCCTTGGTGTGACCAATTGGCGCCGGTTGGCGGAGCGAAGGAGCGACTGGCGCGCCTTGTTGGACGGCCATAACCGTTTAGACGGTTAAGCGCCAATTAAGTAAGTAAGTAAGTAAGTAAGTTGTGATAGGCATGATAGGAACTTTTTTCTGTTTATGGCGCAGGAACAGTAAGGTTGGCAAGGACCCGCCCCAGCCGACAATGACTAGCCACTGTGCACCAACACATCATGCCGACCGCCTTCCTTACTGGTTCCATTGTAAATGCGTTACCATAACAGATGGCGCCCAACGTGGTTCCTGAGGCACTGGGTGCGAGGGTCACTCCAGGTCAACTTGTGAAGTTGACCATCCCACCAGTCCGGGGTGAGCAGCCGCAGGAGCAGCCACCTGCGTTGCGGTGGGATGGTTTGACGGATCAGGGTGTCCGGAGTGATCATCGTCTCCGGTAGCTGAAGGATCCACGCGACTTAACGTCAGTTATCGGGATTTTTGTATTCACCCAGTGAGGCAGTGCTAAACGCACTTGATTTTTTTTGTAAGTGGGTTTTTGTGTTTCCGGAATGTTGTCCGCAGTCGGCTATGGAAAATTATATGTCCGCTAAATTGGTTTTTTTGCCGAATTTTGTGTTTATTTGCCGAATTTTGTGTTGTTAGTGTGAGTGCGTGTATGTATGTGGAAAAAGAACCCCAGCTCATCCCACGCCCCAGGTGGTAGTTTAGAATACCACTTGGACTGTGACGGGTTGAGCTGGGATTCAGAGTGGCACTCCTTCCTGTCCCACCAGACTGGGGGAGCGGTTCCGAAACCGCTCCACCCATTGCGGCGGAGGCAGGAGGGGTGTCCAGCAAGGATGGACGGGAGGCCTCAACACCCCCAACCAGTCCCAGGGGCAAGCCCCTGGAGACTGCCCCTGCGTTGCGGCTGGGCGTGTTGAGACTGACCCGTGTGTGCCTGGAGCGGACCCTAGTGGCCCCAACCAGTCTCGGAGGGGGTCTTAAGACCCCCTCGCACTGCGGTTGGGAGCACTGGGGGCAAGTATGAATGGATTTATGTTTTTTTTTTATTATTAGCCTGTATCCCGAGTGCCTTCGGAAGGGGGGATGTCAGCATTCCCATTGATTTCCGACTTATATCCAAAGTATTTAATCGCTTCTTTTTCCAGCTTTTGGAAGTTTCATTTTTTTTTTTTTAAAATAAATTTGCATACATAAACCTTTTTTTGTATCACTAAGCGCCTTACGGGCATAAGTTTTTTTTTGCTGGACCAATTTTTTTTTGAACATGTCGCGCGACCAGTCGTTCGAACCGGGCCGGAATACCCCGTTTGGGAGTGCAGGGAATTACCGGGGAAACCAGAAACGGGGTAATAAAAATAGAGGGGCCTTCTCTCAGGCCAGGCGTCCCTTGGTGGTGCACACCCCAGTGGGCGGACAATACGGAGACCCCGCGTTATTAAACATCGGCTCGGACCTGAATGGCCCTCGCGAGAAACTGGACGGACCTGTAAGCACCAGTCACGTGAACGCGCACGATATCTCGGGGCTAATGCCCAATGCGGCGATCTACGCACCCGAAGGAGCTGGTGCTTTACCACCAAACCAGATGGGAAATTTCGGAGACGCTACAAGCGATCGGACCTTAGGAATGCAGGACGAAGCCACTCGTGGAGGCTCGTGGGTGGACGTGCTACACCAACTGTTCCAGGCTTCGCAGGAGGAAATGCGGAGAGAGATGGGCTCAATTAGAGCCAACATGGCCCAGCTCAACGCCGCTCTCGAATCCACGCAGCAAGCAAACCAGCAACACAGGAACGCAAGTAGGATGGACCGGAACCCATTGCCATCGGTAGTACCTCCAATGTACCCGACTCCAAGCAGCATAGCAGTAAAACCGCAGGAGTGGAAAATCGCATTCGACGGCACTGGGAGCGTAGCCGATTTCCTCTTCAAATTGAACACCTTGTGTGAGCGCACACAATGCCCTGACGAACAAATAATGGCCAGTTTCCACTTATTCCTTTCGGGACGAGCCGAAGAATGGTACTGGCTGTTCACTAAACAAAACCCAAATGCGACATATGCCTTTTTGTGCTACTCGTTAAAAAGAGAGTTTGGCACTTTGAAAACGGACCACGAGATCATGATGGAGATCTCCATGCGGAAGCAAAAGGCAAGCGAGTGTTATGACGTGTTTCACGCGGACATAATCTCCTTAAACGCGCGCTTAAGGGAGCCGATGTCAGAGCTTCTACTGATTGACATAATAAAAAGGAACGTCAACAGTAGCCTTAAGCTAATGCTTTTTAATGCGGACGTAAGGACCCTCCATGATCTACGCGATGTAGCACGCAGAGGTGAACAAGTGCTGAAAGAGAGCAAGCTGCTGGGAGCCAATTACCCAGGACGGCATGTAAGCGAGGCACGCGTGACAACCCCGGACATGAAGATGGAAGGTGAGGACGGCGAGATAGATCCGCAGATAGAGGCGCTGGAATATAGACGCAGCAGAAGACCGGACTACTCGGGAATCCAATGCTGGAATTGCCAGGGAATGGGGCACTCCTATATATATTGTGAGGAACCCATAAAAAGTCCTTTTTGTTTTAAATGTGGGTATAAGGGTGTATTCACCCCTAAATGCCCTAGGGACCATCGCAGGCAGGGAAACCAGTACCCGAGCGAGAAGGCGGGGGAACCTCGTTCGGCTTCATAGCTCCCACATCAGCCAGTGCTCGAGGCGTCGTCCCGTGCGCTGAACCAGAGGGCGAATCTCTGCATGGAGGTGGTGAGCTTCCGAGGTGCAGTAGTACCCTGGCAGAAGAGCCCTCAAAAGTAATAATAACTTACCCTGACAGTACAGACAGTTCTGAAGCCGAGAGTCAAACGTCTTCATCCGCGATGAGCGAGCCGATTAGAATTCTGCGACGCCAGCATAGGGATGTCGCTTGCCAGACGCAACTTTCACCAGACCTAGAAGAAAGGGAACATAGGTACGAACACATAAGACATACCATTTTTGAACACTACCCGGTATCGGAAAATATTTTGAAATGTAGGAAGAGATACCACAGGAGAGTACAGGAGCGTAGACTGCTGCAAGCCACCACGTTAACGCTTACAGAGTACGAAAGGCCTTTAGTAAAGGCTAGAATTAAAAATAGTTTTCTTGTAGGGTTGTTAGACTCGGGAGCCAACGTCTCCATCTTAGGGAAAAATGGAGTAGAATTCCTAGAGGATAACGGCTTCGAATATCAGCCCTTACATGCGTTCGTATATACCGCGGGCGGCAACAAGCAAAAAATTTTAGGCTCAGTATCTCTACCGGTCACTTTTAAAAATATCACAAAGGTTATTCGTTTTTACCTTGTTCCCTCATTGCTCCAAGAAGCATACTTCGGGGTAGATTTTTGGAGAGCATTTGCGTTAGCTCCCGAAATATTCCCAAGCGTAGAGTGCCTTGAGGTTAGACTTGAAAAGGAAGAGGAACCGAACCTCCATGAATTGTCACCAAACCAGAAATCAGAATTGCGAAAAGTCATCGAGACGTTTCCTTCGTACGAGAAGTTAGGCCTAGGGCAAACTAAATTAGTGGAGCATCACATCGACACCGGTGATGCTGTGCCTATAAAAAGCAAGCATTTTCCTCTTTCGCCGCCGAGGCAAGCCGAAGCTTTTAGAGAACTAGACAGGTTACTACAGTTAGGAGTTATCGAAGAATCCAACTCCCCGTGGTGTAGTCCTGTAGTACTGGTCCGGAAACCAGGTAAAGTTAGGCTGTGCATAGATTCGAGGAAGGTCAACGCGGTGACTAAGAAGGACTCGTACCCCCTGCCCCATATCAACGGCTTATTGAGCAGACTAAAGGATACGCATTTTATTAGTGGCATTGATCTGCAGGACGCGTTCTTCCAGATCAAATTGACAGAGTCCTCCAAGGAAAAAACAGCATTCGCAGTTCCGGGGAGGCCTCTGTACCACTTCAAGGTGATGCCATTTGGTCTGTGCAATGGACCGCAGACTATGAGTAGGCTGATGGACAAGGCAATCCCTTCGCGTCTGCGGGAGAATGTCTTCGTCTACCTAGATGATCTAATGGTGTGTAGTACCAATTTTGAAGACCACCTGGACTTGCTAGCGGAAGTGGCCAAATGCTTGAGAGACGCAGGTCTGACAATAAACGTCGAAAAAAGTAAATTTTGTCAGAAGGAAATACGCTACTTAGGATACTTGATAGGCAGCGGGTGTCTGAAAGTGGATCCGGGAAAAGTAGAAGCAATACAAAACTTCCCGATCCCTAAATCCCCTCGGCAAGTGCGTAGGTTTGTGGGCATGGCGAATTGGTACAGGGCGTTTATTACCAATTTTGCTGACTTGGCAGGTCCCTTGACCGACTGTCTCCGTAAGTCAGCAGGCCCGTTCAAGCTTACCTCTGAAGCTATAGAGGCGTTCGAAAAACTAAAAGTAGCCTTGAGTTCGGCGCCTGTCTTGGCCCAACCAGACTTTTCCAAAGAATTCGTAATACAATGCGACGCTTCCAAAATAGGTGTTGGCGGAGTGTTGTTCCAGGTCGATGATGACGGCGCTGAGCATCCAATCGCGTTCGTGTCGAAAAAGCTGAATAATGCTCAACGCAATTATACAGTAACCGAGCTGGAATGTCTTGCAGCCATAATTAGCGTGAAGCGTTTCCGACCCTATGTCGAAGGATTACCTTTTCGGATTGTTACGGACCACTCCAGTCTCAAGTGGTTGATGACACAAAAAGACTTGAGCGGGAGGTTGGCGAGATGGTCACTCTTACTGCAAAGATACGATTTTAGAATGGAACATCGTAAGGGCACCCTGAATGTAGTACCAGACGCGCTGTCGCGTTTTGATGTTGACGAGTTAACTTTCACTACCACGCCCGGAGAAATAGATTTAGTCTCTCCCGAATTTTGCAGCAACGAATATTTAGACTTAATTCGGACCGTCACCGAAAACGAGGAATCACTTCCGGATTTACGAGTGGTAGACGGTGTAATCTTCAAAAGAGTTAAGTTTCGTAAGGGGTTGGAAGGGGAAGAAGACTCGCTGTGGCGTTTATGGTTGCCAAAAGGGTTGACTGAGGAAGCAGTGAGATTAGCACATGACGCTAACCGGAGTTACCATGGCGGATGGCAGAAAACCTTAGAACGTGTTAGGCAGAAGTACTTCTGGCCGCAGCAGGCTAAGGACGTCAGGGACTACGTCCAGCGTTGTGACACCTGCAAAACGGTAAAACCCACCAATCAGCAGTCGAGACCACCTATAGGGAGTACCTTTGAATCCGAAAGGCCATTTCAGCGGTTGTATTGCGACTTTCTAGGGCCGTATCCGAGATCTAAACGGCGAAATCAATTTCTTTTCATAGTACTAGACCATTTTTCAAAATACGTTTGGCTAAAGCCCATGCAGAGAGCTACCACTGTTAACGTTATAAATTACTTCGCGTCAGAAATTTTTCCGGCTGTAGGGGTCCCTGAGTTTATTCACAGTGACAATGGTAAACAGTTTGCCTCGAAGGAAATGAACCAATTTTTAGTAAATTACGGGGTGACGCACGTGAGGACGGGGCTATATTCTCCCCTAGCGAACGCATCCGAACGCGTCAATAGAGAAATTGTTTCAAAAATTAGGATTTTCCTGAAAGATAAACCTGACCATACCGATTGGGATAGGCATATACCCGAGATTTTATCAGTTTTGAGAAGTGATTTTCATACGGCGATTCAGTGTTCTCCATACTTTGCATTATATGGCCAAAATATGGTCCAGCATGCCTCAACGTACAACATTTTAGGGAAACTCGGCAGCCTTCGAGAAGACCAGGTTACGGTAGTAAGCCGAGCTGACAAGTTGACTAATATTCGTGAGCAGATCCGTAGAAATTTAGATCAGGCCAAGGATAGGGGAGTAACCAACTATAACAAGCGCTCTAGACAAGTCAACTATAAGGAAGGTCAGGAAGTTTTTCGGAGAAACTTTGCCTTAAGTAATTTCAAACAGGGCATTAACGCCAAATTCCTACCCAAATACCTGAAGTGTCGCGTGCTTCGAAAAATAGGCAATGCACTGTATGATCTCGAAGACCTAAACGGGAAACTGATAGGTCGCTTTCACGCTTCGGACATTCGCCCGCAATGAACCAGAAAACGTTTCCTTGCCAATTTACAATTTGATTTTTTTTCTATTCCCACCAATTGGACCTTTTTTCTGGGCGTTTTGGGGGTCGGGGACATCTCGCCCAGTATTCTCCCCGAGCACTGACCTCATGGGATGTTCACACGCGTACTCACCGAGGACCGTGAACACCCCGGCAGTCCACGCTTAGGTCGGACTAGCCTTTCGGAGTTTGGACGAGTTCTCCATATCAAAATGTCTATACTTTTTTTTTGTCAGGCCTTTTGTGGGGGCGATAACCACTAAAACCTTTCGGAGTTTTGACGAGTTCTCCATAACAAATGTCTAATTGCCGCAAAGCCCTTTTAAACTAGGAAACAGAATTAATTTCCAAATTTGACTTAACTTTTTTTGATGGACCTATGTTGCCCGGCTAGCTTCGTAGTAGGACTTTGAGACTCTTATCTCAGGGGTGAGTCGTGCCCCACGTTGCTTGTCGTCGGAGATCCCTGGCAGTAGCTTCCCACAGAGGATCCGGTTTCCTATTCGCTTCATCGTCAGGTCTTCAAAGCGAAGCAGGTTTGTTACGGTCTGCTGCTGCGGTCTACGGCCATGATCCCCTTGGGAGCGTGTTCACGCGAACACACCTAGCGATGTGGTGATAGTGGCGATAAAAAGAAAAATATCAAAAAGAAGGGAACAGACAGAGCGACCATCACAGGAGGTAAAAAAACCAGCACGTTTTCTTGTTCCGGAAAAAAAAAGAAAAAAAAGAGGTTGGAAAGGATTATCTAAGTGTCCAGAAATTATTTTTTATCACTGCTAAAACAAAAAGGAACAAAAATTATGGAATTACAAACATTTGCTTAGACGAGCTGCCGGAAAAAAAAAAATTGTGCTGAGTTGGTTAACTGTGGGGATTTGTGCTCTTAAATTTTCCAATTAAGGGCAAGCGTACTTCCAATTGAATTTTAAAGCCGATAAGCATTGTGCACATGAAAATAATCTTATACTACTTTTCGAACATAAAACTGCATTAATTTTCTGCAAGTCACATTTGATATCATCAAAATCGCAATTCCAGACGCGTCTGTAAGAAATGCAGCGACAATCAGCTCCGCAGTTACAAATGAAACGAGTTAAAAGCACCGTAGAATCAAAGACTTCTCAAAGGCAGTGTAACTAATCCTCCACTAATAACCAACATTTGTTCATCGTACACAAAATCTTACCTGCATTTCAAAGTGGGTAATTTACTTACATTTGCCATTCTGACTGCTTTACTACTAGCCGCAATTTCACTTTTTCGTATGGCAACCTACAACGGCCACATATTATTGTGACGTTGTCTGTGCTGACTGCATGGGATTTTCCTTTCTTATTGTCTCCACGATACCACTTGATGTCACAAATTGAGAACGGACAATTGCAGAGTCCAGAATTGGACAATTAGGGATTAAGCGAACAAATTGGGAAATACCCTAAAGCGCATTCGTGTATGTATGAAGGTACACCAAAACCACCACAAACTCCATACGCAGTAGCATATGATACAACGCCAACAACAACAACAGCCAGGCCGCCAGCTATAAGCCTGCTGCAATGCCACATACAATAACCACAACGTTAAAACAATGGGTGAGTTCGTTCCGTACTACGGACCATTATAATCTGCCAAAACCGAATTCGACAGTAGGATACTTTGGAAACCACTTAAAAGAAGATTTAGTATTTAAAATTATAGAAGTACGATACTAACTAGATTGGAGTAATTAACACACATACATTTACATTTTCATATACCCATAAGCATAACCATTTAAAAATAAATTGAATGCATTTCAATAGCCTTAGGAATGCGCTGCTTTAGACAAGCGCTTTGAGAATGCCGTACGCCCATTAATTTTTGTATTGCTTAATTGAATTATTGGAATACATATTATAGAATACTATTTTATAAATGATTTGGCATATATTTACCTTATTTTGGCTATTCAATTCGGGGTGATTCAAATGTGACTCAGGAACGTAGCAAAACCAATCTTGTTACCACGTTCAATGAGTCCCAGGTGAACATATAGAAAAAAAAAAAAAATAACTTAAGTTACGAATCAAAAGTAAATTGATGCATAAAGGTCAAAAGCGTGTATAAGTACGCCCTTTTGTTTGAGTGAAGTTGGAAGTATAATCAATAAAAAAAAAAAAAAATGAGAAAAGGGTATTAGAAAAAAAAAAGAGGAACATTTTTATTCCAAATTTTTTTTCCACTTCCTAAAGTCCGGTTCTTTTGGATATACGCTCACTTAGAACTCACAAATATATATAACGACACGCTCGTACCCAGACAGCGTGATCAAAGTTGTATAAAGAAATGAGTCACATGTGACTCATGAACTCATTCCACTATGCTATTATGAGTCACATATGGTTCATCGAACAGGGAAGTTGCCAATAAACTTCCATGAATACTTTTTTTTGACTTCTAGTTTTCCTTCAACTAACCCGAAGTAAACTAAATTAGGATAAAATAAACTAAAATGAAATAAACTAAATTAAGATAAAATAACCTCAAATGAAATAAACTAAATTAAGATAAAATAAAATAAAATGAAACAAACTAACTTAAGATAAAATAAAATAAGATGAGATAAACTAAAATAATTAACACGGAAATAAAACCGGGGAAGAAAATATATCAAATTTGTTCAACGCCTAGTAACTTTGAATTTCGAAACATTCCAAGACGTGTGAAATATATTAAAAGGATTCCGTACGGATACTAAAATTTCCGACTGGGTTTAATGACACAATTTGTAAGTTTATTGTATGCATCTGCAAGTTGAAGAATAGATAGAGAGAGATAATTTTAGTTCTGCATTTCATCAAAAAGAACCTACTGTAGTGAACGTGGAAGTACCCGCAAAAATTGTTAACAAATTTTAAAAGTTATTTAATTTCTTCTATTTACCTATATAAATTCTAAGTTATTACATAAGGAAAGCTATGTAAAAGAAAATGTCCACAACGATTTCGAAAAGAAAAAAAATTGAAAACTTGAGAACTGCTTTAGAACCTTGAACATTTTGGAATTTTCAATAGATTTCTGTCTATACCGTTTTACACGGATAAATAAAGCCCAATAACGTTACGGAGAATTAGAAGCAAAATTTTGGAATTTCTTTCGAAAACATTTTTTTTCTGTTATTTTTTAAAAGCTTTCAATATACCGCTAATTAAACTGGTTGCTAAAATTAGCGAAATAAAAAAGGGGGGAAAAGTTCGTTGGTCTTAACCTCAGAGATTTATCTAGCATGTATTAAATATAAATATAGTCTAAGTTTCACAGGAATGAATTGTCAATAAAAACATTGTAGTAATGGGAATGCTGGCGTTCTTTTTTACTTAGAAGGCACGTAGGGCATACAGGTAAGGGGCCACCGAAAAATAGGTGCGTCGGTGGCCATGGATTTTGAGGGTGGGTCTAGCACCGGGCGTCGCAACAACACCCGCGGCGCCCCCTATATATATTCGGCCTTTATGTTTATTTTCCCTTTGGTTATTTTAGTTTAATTTCCGCAGTTTTTTTTTGAATTTTGATTTTAGAGTTAGTAACCCGTCTTGTCCGGTTCGGTAGTTTTTTTTGCGTCAGTTTTTTTTGAATTTTTGAATTTTTAAATTTTGGAATGTCTAACGGTTTGTCCGTGGCATCCGGTCCGACCGGATGTCGTTTTAATTTGAATTATAAGCGTTCAATCACAACAGACTGCCAATGATTTCGCAACTCGACTCTCACACCTGCTCTCTGAGGGCACAACTCATCCTGAAGGAATACAGGAGCAGTGGGAGCATATCTCCAAAGCACTTCATACTGCCGCCGAGGAAAAAATTGGTTACCGGCGGCCACGAAAAAACAACTGGTATGATGAAGAATGCCGCGTTGCAATCGAAAGAAAAGACGCTGCCTACAGGGCTACGTTAAAAGCGAGCGCGACAAGAGGAGTGTGTGAACGCTATCGTGAGTTGAAAAGGGAAGCGAGACGCCTTTTCAGGAAGAAAAAAGCAGAAGCAGAAAGGCGTGAGTGCGAGGAGCTTGAGCTGCTAGCCACCAGGAATAACGGCCGAAAATTCTACCAAAATATACGGCGACAGACGGAAGGTTTTAAGACCGGGGCAAACTCCTGTAGGAATGAAAACGGCGACCTTGTAACTGATGTCCAGAGAGTGCTTAGATTATGGAGGGAACACTTCTCTGCTCTCCTAAATGGAGGCAGCAATTCACCGCGCAGAGATGAAGAACCCGATCCCGCAATCGATGATGATGGAATATATGTCCCCCCGCCCGATTATGACGAAGTTAGAATAGCAATAACCAGATTGAAAAACAACAAGGCCGTGGGCGCTGATGGATTGCCTGCGGAGCTATTCAAGTTCGGCGGCGAGGAGTTGGTAAGGCGCATGCAGCAGCTTCTTAGCAAAATATGGGCGGACGAAAGCATGCCCGACGGTTGGAATCTAAGTGTTCTTTGCCCAGTCCACAAGAAGGGGGATACTGCAAAATGCACCAACTATCGTGGAATCAGCCTTCTTAATATCGCATATAAGGTCCTTTCAAGTGTATTGTGCGAAAGATTGAAGCCCACCGTGAACCGGCTGATTGGACCTTATCAGTGCGGCTTCAGACCTGGTAAATCTACCATCGACCAGATTTTCACAATGCGCCAAATCTTGGAAAAAACCCGTGAAAAGAGAATCGACATACATCACCTCTTCGTCGACTTTAAAGCCGCCTTCGACAGCACGAAAAGGAGCTGCCTATATGCCGCTATGTCTGAATTTGGTTTCCCCGCAAAACTTATACGGCTGTGCAAAATGACGTTGAGCAACACCATCAGCTCAGTCAGAATTGGGAAGGACCTCTCCGAGCCGTTCGAAACTAAACAAGGTTTCAGACAGGGTGACCCCCTATCGTGCGATTTCTTTAATTTGATGCTGGAGAAAATTATACTAGCTGCAGAACTTAACCGCACTGGAACAATATACTATAAAAGCGTGCAATTACTGGCATATGCTGATGACATTGATATCATCGGCCTAAACACCCGCGCTGTTAGTTCTGCTTACTCCAAGCTGGAAAAAGAAGCGGTAAAGATGGGTTTGATGGTGAATGAGGACAAAACGAAGTACCTGCTGTCATCGAGCAAAGAGTCAGCGCATATGCGCCTTGGCAACCACGCTACTGTTGGCAGCCATAATTTCGAAATAGTAAAAGACTTCGTTTATTTGGGAACCAGCATCAACATTAGCAACAACATCAGCACTGAAATCCAGCGAAGAATCAATCTTGCCAATAAATGCTACTTTGGACTAGGTAGGCAATTGAAAAGTAAAGTCCTCTCTCGGCGAACGAAAATCATACTCTACAAGTCACTTATCGTACCCGTCCTGCTATATGGGGCAGAAGCATGGACCATGACAACAGCAGATGAAGCGGCTTTGGGAGTGTTCGAGAGAAAAGTTCTTCGAAAGATTTATGGACCTCTACGCGTTGGCGATGGCGAGTACCGAAGAAGATTTAATGATGAGCTGTACGAGCTATACGCAGACATCAACATAGTCCAGCGAATTATAACGCAGCGGCTGCGCTGGCTAGGCCATGTTATGCGAATGAAAGATGATGCTCCGGCCAAGAAAGTGTTTCTATCGGAACCCGCCTATGGAAGCAGAGGTAGAGGGCGGCCCCCACTCCGTTGGAAGGACCAGGTGGAAAACGATTTAAACTCCCTTGGTGTGACCAATTGGCGCCGGTTGGCGGAGCGAAGGAGCGACTGGCGCGCCTTGTTGGACGGCCATAACCGTTTAGACGGTTAAGCGCCAATTAAGTAAGTAAGTAAGTAAGTTGTGATAGGCATGATAGGAACTTTTTTCTGTTTATGGCGCAGGAACAGTAAGGTTGGCAAGGACCCGCCCCAGCCGACAATGACTAGCCACTGTGCACCAACACATCATGCCGACCGCCTTCCTTACTGGTTCCATTGTAAATGCGTTACCATAACAGATGGCGCCCAACGTGGTTCCTGAGGCACTGGGTGCGAGGGTCACTCCAGGTCAACTTGTGAAGTTGACCATCCCACCAGTCCGGGGTGAGCAGCCGCAGGAGCAGCCACCTGCGTTGCGGTGGGATGGTTTGACGGATCAGGGTGTCCGGAGTGATCATCGTCTCCGGTAGCTGAAGGATCCACGCGACTTAACGTCAGTTATCGGGATTTTTGTATTCACCCAGTGAGGCAGTGCTAAACGCACTTGATTTTTTTTGTAAGTGGGTTTTTGTGTTTCCGGAATGTTGTCCGCAGTCGGCTATGGAAAATTATATGTCCGCTAAATTGGTTTTTTTGCCGAATTTTGTGTTTATTTGCCGAATTTTGTGTTGTTAGTGTGAGTGCGTGTATGTATGTGGAAAAAGAACCCCAGCTCATCCCACGCCCCAGGTGGTAGTTTAGAATACCACTTGGACTGTGACGGGTTGAGCTGGGATTCAGAGTGGCACTCCTTCCTGTCCCACCAGACTGGGGGAGCGGTTCCGAAACCGCTCCACCCATTGCGGCGGAGGCAGGAGGGGTGTCCAGCAAGGATGGACGGGAGGCCTCAACACCCCCAACCAGTCCCAGGGGCAAGCCCCTGGAGACTGCCCCTGCGTTGCGGCTGGGCGTGTTGAGACTGACCCGTGTGTGCCTGGAGCGGACCCTAGTGGCCCCAACCAGTCTCGGAGGGGGTCTTAAGACCCCCTCGCACTGCGGTTGGGAGCACTGGGGGCAAGTATGAATGGATTTATGTTTTTTTTTTTATTATTAGCCTGTATCCCGAGTGCCTTCGGAAGGGGGGATGTCAGCATTCCCATTGATTTCCGACTTATATCCAAAGTATTTAATCGCTTCTTTTTCCAGCTTTTGGAAGTTTCATTTTTTTTTTTTTTAAATAAATTTGCATACATAAACCTTTTTTTGTATCACTAAGCGCCTTACGGGCATAAGTTTTTTTTTGCTGGACCAATTTTTTTTTGAACATGTCGCGCGACCAGTCGTTCGAACCGGGCCGGAATACCCCGTTTGGGAGTGCAGGGAATTACCGGGGAAACCAGAAACGGGGTAATAAAAATAGAGGGGCCTTCTCTCAGGCCAGGCGTCCCTTGGTGGTGCACACCCCAGTGGGCGGACAATACGGAGACCCCGCGTTATTAAACATCGGCTCGGACCTGAATGGCCCTCGCGAGAAACTGGACGGACCTGTAAGCACCAGTCACGTGAACGCGCACGATATCTCGGGGCTAATGCCCAATGCGGCGATCTACGCACCCGAAGGAGCTGGTGCTTTACCACCAAACCAGATGGGAAATTTCGGAGACGCTACAAGCGATCGGACCTTAGGAATGCAGGACGAAGCCACTCGTGGAGGCTCGTGGGTGGACGTGCTACACCAACTGTTCCAGGCTTCGCAGGAGGAAATGCGGAGAGAGATGGGCTCAATTAGAGCCAACATGGCCCAGCTCAACGCCGCTCTCGAATCCACGCAGCAAGCAAACCAGCAACACAGGAACGCAAGTAGGATGGACCGGAACCCATTGCCATCGGTAGTACCTCCAATGTACCCGACTCCAAGCAGCATAGCAGTAAAACCGCAGGAGTGGAAAATCGCATTCGACGGCACTGGGAGCGTAGCCGATTTCCTCTTCAAATTGAACACCTTGTGTGAGCGCACACAATGCCCTGACGAACAAATAATGGCCAGTTTCCACTTATTCCTTTCGGGACGAGCCGAAGAATGGTACTGGCTGTTCACTAAACAAAACCCAAATGCGACATATGCCTTTTTGTGCTACTCGTTAAAAAGAGAGTTTGGCACTTTGAAAACGGACCACGAGATCATGATGGAGATCTCCATGCGGAAGCAAAAGGCAAGCGAGTGTTATGACGTGTTTCACGCGGACATAATCTCCTTAAACGCGCGCTTAAGGGAGCCGATGTCAGAGCTTCTACTGATTGACATAATAAAAAGGAACGTCAACAGTAGCCTTAAGCTAATGCTTTTTAATGCGGACGTAAGGACCCTCCATGATCTACGCGATGTAGCACGCAGAGGTGAACAAGTGCTGAAAGAGAGCAAGCTGCTGGGAGCCAATTACCCAGGACGGCATGTAAGCGAGGCACGCGTGACAACCCCGGACATGAAGATGGAAGGTGAGGACGGCGAGATAGATCCGCAGATAGAGGCGCTGGAATATAGACGCAGCAGAAGACCGGACTACTCGGGAATCCAATGCTGGAATTGCCAGGGAATGGGGCACTCCTATATATATTGTGAGGAACCCATAAAAAGTCCTTTTTGTTTTAAATGTGGGTATAAGGGTGTATTCACCCCTAAATGCCCTAGGGACCATCGCAGGCAGGGAAACCAGTACCCGAGCGAGAAGGCGGGGGAACCTCGTTCGGCTTCATAGCTCCCACATCAGCCAGTGCTCGAGGCGTCGTCCCGTGCGCTGAACCAGAGGGCGAATCTCTGCATGGAGGTGGTGAGCTTCCGAGGTGCAGTAGTACCCTGGCAGAAGAGCCCTCAAAAGTAATAATAACTTACCCTGACAGTACAGACAGTTCTGAAGCCGAGAGTCAAACGTCTTCATCCGCGATGAGCGAGCCGATTAGAATTCTGCGACGCCAGCATAGGGATGTCGCTTGCCAGACGCAACTTTCACCAGACCTAGAAGAAAGGGAACATAGGTACGAACACATAAGACATACCATTTTTGAACACTACCCGGTATCGGAAAATATTTTGAAATGTAGGAAGAGATACCACAGGAGAGTACAGGAGCGTAGACTGCTGCAAGCCACCACGTTAACGCTTACAGAGTACGAAAGGCCTTTAGTAAAGGCTAGAATTAAAAATAGTTTTCTTGTAGGGTTGTTAGACTCGGGAGCCAACGTCTCCATCTTAGGGAAAAATGGAGTAGAATTCCTAGAGGATAACGGCTTCGAATATCAGCCCTTACATGCGTTCGTATATACCGCGGGCGGCAACAAGCAAAAAATTTTAGGCTCAGTATCTCTACCGGTCACTTTTAAAAATATCACAAAGGTTATTCGTTTTTACCTTGTTCCCTCATTGCTCCAAGAAGCATACTTCGGGGTAGATTTTTGGAGAGCATTTGCGTTAGCTCCCGAAATATTCCCAAGCGTAGAGTGCCTTGAGGTTAGACTTGAAAAGGAAGAGGAACCGAACCTCCATGAATTGTCACCAAACCAGAAATCAGAATTGCGAAAAGTCATCGAGACGTTTCCTTCGTACGAGAAGTTAGGCCTAGGGCAAACTAAATTAGTGGAGCATCACATCGACACCGGTGATGCTGTGCCTATAAAAAGCAAGCATTTTCCTCTTTCGCCGCCGAGGCAAGCCGAAGCTTTTAGAGAACTAGACAGGTTACTACAGTTAGGAGTTATCGAAGAATCCAACTCCCCGTGGTGTAGTCCTGTAGTACTGGTCCGGAAACCAGGTAAAGTTAGGCTGTGCATAGATTCGAGGAAGGTCAACGCGGTGACTAAGAAGGACTCGTACCCCCTGCCCCATATCAACGGCTTATTGAGCAGACTAAAGGATACGCATTTTATTAGTGGCATTGATCTGAAGGACGCGTTCTTCCAGATCAAATTGACAGAGTCCTCCAAGGAAAAAACAGCATTCGCAGTTCCGGGGAGGCCTCTGTACCACTTCAAGGTGATGCCATTTGGTCTGTGCAATGGACCGCAGACTATGAGTAGGCTGATGGACAAGGCAATCCCTTCGCGTCTGCGGGAGAATGTCTTCGTCTACCTAGATGATCTAATGGTGTGTAGTACCAATTTTGAAGACCACCTGGACTTGCTAGCGGAAGTGGCCAAATGCTTGAGAGACGCAGGTCTGACAATAAACGTCGAAAAAAGTAAATTTTGTCAGAAGGAAATACGCTACTTAGGATACTTGATAGGCAGCGGGTGTCTGAAAGTGGATCCGGGAAAAGTAGAAGCAATACAAAACTTCCCGATCCCTAAATCCCCTCGGCAAGTGCGTAGGTTTGTGGGCATGGCGAATTGGTACAGGGCGTTTATTACCAATTTTGCTGACTTGGCAGGTCCCTTGACCGACTGTCTCCGTAAGTCAGCAGGCCCGTTCAAGCTTACCTCTGAAGCTATAGAGGCGTTCGAAAAACTAAAAGTAGCCTTGAGTTCGGCGCCTGTCTTGGCCCAACCAGACTTTTCCAAAGAATTCGTAATACAATGCGACGCTTCCAAAATAGGTGTTGGCGGAGTGTTGTTCCAGGTCGATGATGACGGCGCTGAGCATCCAATCGCGTTCGTGTCGAAAAAGCTGAATAATGCTCAACGCAATTATACAGTAACCGAGCTGGAATGTCTTGCAGCCATAATTAGCGTGAAGCGTTTCCGACCCTATGTCGAAGGATTACCTTTTCGGATTGTTACGGACCACTCCAGTCTCAAGTGGTTGATGACACAAAAAGACTTGAGCGGGAGGTTGGCGAGATGGTCACTCTTACTGCAAAGATACGATTTTAGAATGGAACATCGTAAGGGCACCCTGAATGTAGTACCAGACGCGCTGTCGCGTTTTGATGTTGACGAGTTAACTTTCACTACCACGCCCGGAGAAATAGATTTAGTCTCTCCCGAATTTTGCAGCAACGAATATTTAGACTTAATTCGGACCGTCACCGAAAACGAGGAATCACTTCCGGATTTACGAGTGGTAGACGGTGTAATCTTCAAAAGAGTTAAGTTTCGTAAGGGGTTGGAAGGGGAAGAAGACTCGCTGTGGCGTTTATGGTTGCCAAAAGGGTTGACTGAGGAAGCAGTGAGATTAGCACATGACGCTAACCGGAGTTACCATGGCGGATGGCAGAAAACCTTAGAACGTGTTAGGCAGAAGTACTTCTGGCCGCAGCAGGCTAAGGACGTCAGGGACTACGTCCAGCGTTGTGACACCTGCAAAACGGTAAAACCCACCAATCAGCAGTCGAGACCACCTATAGGGAGTACCTTTGAATCCGAAAGGCCATTTCAGCGGTTGTATTGCGACTTTCTAGGGCCGTATCCGAGATCTAAACGGCGAAATCAATTTCTTTTCATAGTACTAGACCATTTTTCAAAATACGTTTGGCTAAAGCCCATGCAGAGAGCTACCACTGTTAACGTTATAAATTACTTCGCGTCAGAAATTTTTCCGGCTGTAGGGGTCCCTGAGTTTATTCACAGTGACAATGGTAAACAGTTTGCCTCGAAGGAAATGAACCAATTTTTAGTAAATTACGGGGTGACGCACGTGAGGACGGGGCTATATTCTCCCCTAGCGAACGCATCCGAACGCGTCAATAGAGAAATTGTTTCAAAAATTAGGATTTTCCTGAAAGATAAACCTGACCATACCGATTGGGATAGGCATATACCCGAGATTTTATCAGTTTTGAGAAGTGATTTTCATACGGCGATTCAGTGTTCTCCATACTTTGCATTATATGGCCAAAATATGGTCCAGCATGCCTCAACGTACAACATTTTAGGGAAACTCGGCAGCCTTCGAGAAGACCAGGTTACGGTAGTAAGCCGAGCTGACAAGTTGACTAATATTCGTGAGCAGATCCGTAGAAATTTAGATCAGGCCAAGGATAGGGGAGTAACCAACTATAACAAGCGCTCTAGACAAGTCAACTATAAGGAAGGTCAGGAAGTTTTTCGGAGAAACTTTGCCTTAAGTAATTTCAAACAGGGCATTAACGCCAAATTCCTACCCAAATACCTGAAGTGTCGCGTGCTTCGAAAAATAGGCAATGCACTGTATGATCTCGAAGACCTAAACGGGAAACTGATAGGTCGCTTTCACGCTTCGGACATTCGCCCGCAATGAACCAGAAAACGTTTCCTTGCCAATTTACAATTTGATTTTTTTTCTATTCCCACCAATTGGACCTTTTTTCTGGGCGTTTTGGGGGTCGGGGACATCTCGCCCAGTATTCTCCCCGAGCACTGACCTCATGGGATGTTCACACGCGTACTCACCGAGGACCGTGAACACCCCGGCAGTCCACGCTTAGGTCGGACTAGCCTTTCGGAGTTTGGACGAGTTCTCCATATCAAAATGTCTATACTTTTTTTTTGTCAGGCCTTTTGTGGGGGCGATAACCACTAAAACCTTTCGGAGTTTTGACGAGTTCTCCATAACAAATGTCTAATTGCCGCAAAGCCCTTTTAAACTAGGAAACAGAATTAATTTCCAAATTTGACTTAACTTTTTTTGATGGACCTATGTTGCCCGGCTAGCTTCGTAGTAGGACTTTGAGACTCTTATCTCAGGGGTGAGTCGTGCCCCACGTTGCTTGTCGTCGGAGATCCCTGGCAGTAGCTTCCCACAGAGGATCCGGTTTCCTATTCGCTTCATCGTCAGGTCTTCAAAGCGAAGCAGGTTTGTTACGGTCTGCTGCTGCGGTCTACGGCCATGATCCCCTTGGGAGCGTGTTCACGCGAACACACCTAGCGATGTGGTGATAGTGGCGATAAAAAGAAAAATATCAAAAAGAAGGGAACAGACAGAGCGGCCATCACAGGAGGTAAAAAAACCAGCACGTTTTCTTGTTCCGGAAAAAAAAAGAAAAAAAAGAGGTTGGAAAGGATTATCTAAGTGTCCAGAAATTATTTTTTATCACTGCTAAAACAAAAAGGAACAAAAATTATGGAATTACAAACATTTGCTTAGACGAGCTGCCGGAAAAAAAAAATTGTGCTGAGTTGGTTAACTGTGGGGATTTGTGCTCTTAAATTTTCCAATTAAGGGCAAGCGTACTTCCAATTGAATTTTAAAGCCGATAAGCATTGTGCACATGAAAATAATCTTATACTACTTTTCGAACATAAAACTGCATTAATTTTCTGCAAGTCACATTTGATATCATCAAAATCGCAATTCCAGACGCGTCTGTAAGAAATGCAGCGACAATCAGCTCCGCAGTTACAAATGAAACGAGTTAAAAGCACCGTAGAATCAAAGACTTCTCAAAGGCAGTGTAACTAATCCTCCACTAATAACCAACATTTGTTCATCGTACACAAAATCTTACCTGCATTTCAAAGTGGGTAATTTACTTACATTTGCCATTCTGACTGCTTTACTACTAGCCGCAATTTCACTTTTTCGTATGGCAACCTACAACGGCCACATATTATTGTGACGTTGTCTGTGCTGACTGCATGGGATTTTCCTTTCTTATTGTCTCCACGATACCACTTGATGTCACAAATTGAGGACGGACAATTGCAGAGTCCAGAATTGGACAATTAGGGATTAAGCGAACAAATTGGGAAATACCCTAAAGCGCATTCGTGTATGTATGAAGGTACACCAAAACCACCACAAACTCCATACGCAGTAGCATATGATACAACGCCAACAACAACAACAGCCAGGCCGCCAGCTATAAGCCTGCTGCAATGCCACATACAATAACCACAACGTTAAAACAATGGGTGAGTTCGTTCCGTACTACGGACCATTATAATCTGCCAAAACCGAATTCGACAGTAGGATACTTTGGAAACCACTTAAAAGAAGATTTAGTATTTAAAATTATAGAAGTACGATACTAACTAGATTGGAGTAATTAACACACATACATTTACATTTTCATATACCCATAAGCATAACCATTTAAAAATAAATTGAATGCATTTCAATAGCCTTAGGAATGCGCTGCTTTAGACAAGCGCTTTGAGAATGCCGTACGCCCATTAATTTTTGTATTGCTTAATTGAATAATTGGAATACATATTATAGAATACTATTTTATAAATGATTTGGCATATATTTACCTTATTTTGGCTATTCAATTCGGGGTGATTCAAATGTGACTCAGGAACGTAGCAAAACCAATCTTGTTACCACGTTCAATGAGTCCCAGGTGAACATATAGAAAAAAAAAACATAACTTAAGTTACGAATCAAAAGTAAATTGATGCATAAAGGTCAAAAGCGTGTATAAGTACGCCCTTTTGTTTGAGTGAAGTTGGAAGTATAATCAATAAAAAAAAAAAAAAATGAGAAAAGGGTATTAGAAAAAAAAGAGGAACATTTTTATTCCAAATTTTTTTTCCACTTCCTAAAGTCCGGTTCTTTTGGATATATGCTCACTTAGAACTCACAAATATATATAACGACACGCTCGTACCCAGACAGCGTCATCAAAGTTGTATAAAGAAATGAGTCACATGTGACTCATGAACTCATTCCACTATGCTATTATGAGTCACATATGGTTCATCGAACAGGGAAGTTGCCAATAAACTTCCATGAATACTTTTTTTTGACTTCTAGTTTTCCTTCAACTAACCCGAAGTAAACTAAATTAGGATAAAATAAACTAAAATGAAATAAACTAAATTAAGATAAAATAACCTCAAATGAAATAAACTAAATTAAGATAAAATAAAATAAAATGAAACAAACTAACTTAAGATAAAATAAAATAAGATGAGATAAACTAAAATAATTAACACGGAAATAAAACCGGGGAAGAAAATATATCAAATTTGTTCAACGCCTAGTAACTTTGAATTTCGAAACATTCCAAGACGTGTGAAATATATTAAAAGGATTCCGTACGGATACTAAAATTTCCGACTGGGTTTAATGACACAATTTGTAAGTTTATTGTATGCATCTGCAAGTTGAAGAATAGATAGAGAGAGATAATTTTAGTTCTGCATTTCATCAAAAAGAACCTACTGTAGAACGTGGAAGTACCCGCAAAAATTGTTAACAAATTTTAAAAGTTATTTAATTTCTTCTATTTACCTATATAAATTCTAAGTTATTACATAAGGAAAGCTATGTAAAAGAAAATGTCCACAACGATTTCGAAAAGAAAAAAAATTGAAAACTTGAGAACTGCTTTAGAACCTTGAACATTTTGGAATTTTCAATAGATTTCTGTCTATACCGTTTTACACGGATAAATAAAGCCCAATAACGTTACGGAGAATTAGAAGCAAAATTTTGGAATTTCTTTCGAAAACATTTTTTTTCTGTTATTTTTTAAAAGCTTTCAATATACCGCTAATTAAACTGGTTGCTAAAATTAGCGAAATAAAAAAGGGGGGAAAAGTTCGTTGGTCTTAACCTCAGAGATTTATCTAGCATGTATTAAATATAAATATAGTCTAAGTTTCACAGGAATGAATTGTCAATAAAAACATTGTAGTAATGGGAATGCTGGCGTTCTTTTTTACTTAGAAGGCACGTAGGGCATACAGGTAAGGGGCCACCGAAAAATAGGTGCGTCGGTGGCCATGGATTTTGAGGGTGGGTCTAGCACCGGGCGTCGCAACAACACCCGCGGCGCCCCCTATATATATTCGGCCTTTATGTTTATTTTCCCTTTGGTTATTTTAGTTTAATTTCCGCAGTTTTTTTTTTTGAATTTTGATTTTAGAGTTAGTAACCGGTCATGTCCGGTTCGGTAGTTTTTTTTGCGTCAGTTTTTTTTTGAATTTTTAAATTTTGGAATGTCTAACGGTTTGTCCGTGGCATCCGGTCCGACCGGATGTCGTTTTAATTTGAATTATAAGCGTTTTGAGTCGGTCTCTGCGCTTTTTGACAGCTAGTTGTGATAGGCATGATAGGAACTTTTTTCTGTTTATGGCGCAGGAACAGTAAGGTTGGCAAGGACCCGCCCCAGCCGACAATGACTAGCCACTGTGCACCAACACATCATGCCGACCGCCTTCCTTACTGGTTCCATTGTAAATGCGTTACCATAACAAGGGGTGGACCAAAGGCAAGTTGGTGTCAGTAGCGTAGGGTTCCACATTACAACTGAAGAGGTCGTTGTCAGGTATGTCGGGTTTGATTCTTGACAAGTAAAAGTTTAAGCTGTTACAATATCCAGATTGAAGTTAGGCCAGGGTAAATCGTGTCTCCCTTGGTGATATGCTTTCTTCTTCTGCAAGGGTAGGATAGTGTATATTGATAATTGATATATTGATTGGGTTCGACGTGCGTGGCCTGGCAAAATTTCGAGGGTGAAGCTTCGTTATGTCAAGGCGAGTTTTCTGCGTCGGATTCTTTCATTGCTCCGCAGGCTGCACAAACTTTAATTTTAAAATTTTTGAAAAAAAATTAACAGCCATGTTATCACATCTCTTTTTGGCAGAAAAGAAATATGGCTCCCTCTCAACTTGTACATGTGAACGTAAAAATCACATCAAAATGGCCGAAAAAAGGCAATCACACCATACAACCGGTATCAAAATTAAAAGGCAGTGAGTGAAAAAGCAGTTCCGGGAAAAATCTTGAAGAGATGAACACCGATGCCATCGAAACAACTATAGGGACTAAACTTACCCCCAAAACAGCTGTGGCTTTTTTCTCTTCTGAGTGGATTTTTTGAGTTTTTCTTAAATGTCAAAAAACTAAAGTACATCGAATGCTGAGTAGAATATCTCCCTATCTCGGCTGCTGTTTCAAAAACGACCCATCTTAGCAAACTTTTGATTAACGTCCTACTTCAGAGTTTTCTTCAAAAACCCCCTATATGAGATAGGACGTTATTCGACGCTTTCTGAGATAGGACGTTTTTGAAACGGCAGCCGAGATAGGGTGATATTCTACTCAGCAGTCGATGTACTTTAGTTTTAGTTTTCTCAAATAGCGCGTTATTCGATAGTTTTCTGAGATAGGTCGTTTCCGAAATGTTAGCCGAAACAGGGTGATATTTTACTCAGCAGTCGATATATCGTAAGCTTAGTTGACAAAGGTCATACCCACAGATTTTCCGGAACTGTGTTTTTCACAAATTTTCTTATGTTATATTGGGCGTTTTTCTAAAGCTTCAAAACTTTTTCTGCTCGCTTATAAACAAATTTTAATTGGAAAAGTGAGTTGTTTAATTTGTTTTTGCTTTTCAACTGAAATGTTTTTAAGACCACGTTTACACATGCCCTAATCTATAAGAAATCGTCAATAGAAAATCTACTTTTGGAAGAGAACATATTTTATACATTATTTTTTACTATTGATGCCTCTGAAAAAGTTATTCCACTTCTGATTTTGCTATTTATAGACGCATAAGAACAGTGTTATTTTACCAAATATGAATGTTTGTATATTTTGTAACTTACCAGAAGAAAAGGCAGACTGTGGCACTACTTGCTGTTGCTTTTGCATTTCCACTACCGCTTCCGGACTAGTTTCGCCATCAGGTCCCCAATCTTTCAGATTATTTACTTTTGCCTGCAACTCTTGTATACGAGACTGATACATTTGCACTTCCAGATCCTGACGCTCTTTCATCTCAGCCATTCGCTCGCTTCCTGCAGTGAGCACATCGATACGTTTTAACAATTTCTCCTTCTCAACGCCATGGAGTTCGTGTTGTTTGCGTTCTTCTTGTAAACGTTCCTCTAGCTGCTTTATTTGTATTTTTAATTCATCCTGTATAGCCGCGTCCAAATCGAAGAATGAAGATACAGCATTTGTGGTACTGCTGTTGCTCTTAGCAGCGTTATTTTGCAGCTCATCAATTTTAGTTTTGTATTCTTTGAGTTTCTTCATTAATTTTCCAGATTTCACTTGCATTTCCTGCTTTTGTTGTTCGCAGCGTTCCACTGCCAACTCAAGTTCGGCTATGCGTTCTGCCTGCTCAACCAATTGTAATTCTAATTGTTGTTCACGCGGCACCAAAGACATTCTGCCGCCCTTATCAGCGGTAGATGTTTTCGTGAAATGTGCTTCTTCAGCAGCGGCCTCTTGAGCACCCCATGCATCACCCCAATCAGCATCCAAATCAAATGCAATCGCTTCGGTATCGCTGTGAGCGACTTGTTCACCGCCTTTGGGTTGACAAATGTATGCCTTTTCAGGTAAAATAGCCTTTTCAACTACAGGCACATCGGACACCGATGGAATAACCAATGTTTCAAATTCGTTAGCACCACTACTTCCGCCAAAGAACATGTCTAGCGTGGGAACTGGATTGGGGGCGCCAGCAAGACCTAGACTTGCTAATGAGTCTGGTATAATTTGATTCTCTAGCGCTGCAGTGCGCTCTTTTAAAGTTTTTTCGTCATTAAGCGCGTCACGCAGTTGTTTCAACTCATCATCGCGTTGTTGCAACATTTTTTGTAGGTGTTCCAAGTTGCCTTGTAATTGTCCAAGCCCCATAAAATCGGAGTTTTCATTTGCGGTTGTTTGCTGTTGTTGCACATTGTTTTGTAATTGCCTCATTTGCTCATTGCGTTCATTTAATTCTCGTTGTGTTTCGGATAAGCTATTCTGAAATTCTTCAATTTGTTGCTGTGCTCTTTGCTCTGTCAGTCGAAGTGCAACATTTTCATCCTGCACCTTTTTCATTTCAGCATTCGCTTTCTTAACTTCGTCAGCGCGCTCACGCAGTTGTCGCTCTAATTCGTTATGAGCTTGTTGGCTTTGGCGTAGTCGCTCTTCAATTTCTAACTCACGTTGATTACGTGTGGCCAACTTGTTTTCGAGATCTTGTGCGTGCTTCTCCAAATCCGAGACATTCCTTTGTAGATCCTCAATTGTTGGCTGCTCTAGTGTATTACTCAAATTATTATTATTAAGCGTGCGCCTGCTACTTCCGAGATTATCAACAGTGCGCACCTGTACGATTTCGTCGAAAGGCGAAGATATCGCCTGATCGTTGGAGAAGAAAAGTGGTGGCGCTGGTATAACATCCTGCTGCGCTGGCTGGCCAAATACGGCAGCAGCTGTTGGTGTATTGAAGTTGGCGTAAGAGTTCCGTAAACTTTCAATTTCCTGGCTTTTTGTCATTAATTGGCGTTGCATTTCATGATTGCCCTCGAGTACATTATGAAACTCGGATTGTACAGTGTTCAGTTCACGTTGAAGGCGTGCTATTTGCTCATTTTTTTCCTGCAACTGTTGCTCCAACCGAGCGTTCTCCTCGCCTTGTTGGAGCGTCTCTGCTGTTGAAGACAAGATCGGTGCTTGTGCGCTTTGTTGAGGTGAGCCAAATGCTAAAGCAAGGGAATCGTGTTGCGAAGCTGTCGTTCCAGTATGTGACTGTACAGCTGCCATTTGTAACTGCAAGTTTTGGCGTTGATAATTCTCGATAATAGCTTCCTTCTCGGTAAGTAAGTCAGTCAAACGCTTGTTCTCCGTTTCGATGAAAACTTGATCGTCCGTTTGATTTTGTCCAACCTGAAATTAAAGAAGAATACAAATAAAAGTTAAATAAATGTGGGTTGGTTAGAAAGTGGCAGCCTTAACTTTCGGCTAATCTGATTCATTCAGGTTAGATACATTTGTAAACCTCTTTTTAAACGGTTTTATTTAGCTTGACTTGGCAAGGTGGACGGCCGGCACGAATTTTGTAATTGAAAATTAAGTAACTTCCCGATAAGCTACAAGCTTGAAACTTGGAATATAGTTCAGAACCCGATGACAAGGCAATAATAAGAAAAAATCGCCGCTAGGTCGCGCAAGGATCGAGATATTCAAAAAAAATCGTATTTGTGGTACGATTTACTCATATTTGAAACACATAATACATACAAGAATAGAAAGCGACCTATGAAAAAATCGCCGCTAGGTGGCGCAAGGATCGAGAGATTCACAAAAATCGTATTTGTGGTCCGATTTGGCTTATATTTGGAACACATAATACATACAATAGAAAGCGACCTATGAAAAAAATCGGCGCTAGGTGGCGCAAGGATCGAGATATTCACAAAAATCGTATTTGTGGTCTGATTTGGCTCATATTTGGAACACGTAATACATACAAGAATAGAAAGCGACCTATGAAAAAATCGCCGCTAGGTGGCGCAAAGATCGAGATATTCACAAAAATCGTATTTGTGGTCCGATTTGGTCCATATTTGGAACAGATAATACATACATGAATAGAAAGCGACCTATGATCTCCGATTTGGCTCATATTTGGAACAAATATTATATACAGTCCGGTAGAAGTGGCATCAAAATATTTTGGAGTTGGAGGAGGGACAAGCATACGTGGCGCAGAGTCGAGTAAAGTCTTTGGAAGGATTATGTATTGAGGACTTAGGTTGTAACAAATTGTCAGGAAAGAGTCATTGTAATAATGAGTCACTAAATGAACTAAATAGAATGAGAAATAATAGGCAATTAAATAAAGACTAAAAACTTGAAAATAAAATAATTAAACAAATTTTTTTAGTTAAAACGGTTTTATTGAAAACAATACTTACATTAAGTAATAAATATACTAAAAGCTAGAAAATAATTATATAGGTCATAGGTACTAGTCATCACACTCCTCATCAGTCTAGGGTGTTGATCAGACAATTAAATAAAAGCATTTGACGCGTGAAATTTCTATTGATAGTAATAAGTAAGACCAACAGAACCTTAATCAGGTTATGCTCCGCCTCACATTTTTAATTTTTTTAAATTATTTTATTTGATTTAAAAACTAGAATGGATGTTCTTCACTGAGTCATTTCCTTTTGTTAATCAAATTTCAGATTTTCAAACTTGTTTCAACAAATTACAGGACCTACTGATTCATGTCTACTACGAACGGAGTCCGCTAAGACATATAAATTTGAGCTGAGAATACGCAATGCCAGATACAATTTAATCATAGTTGTTCGTTACAGAAAGAAGATCTCTCTGAAGCGTGCCCATTTTGAGCAGGTCAAAGCCTAAGGGACTAATATACAAATCATTTTCTTTGCAATTCCTCAGTCTGTCATATGTGTTTCTCGGTAGGTAGGTTTTAGGCACATGAACCACTACGACTAAGCCGGTTAAGAACGCGACCAAAAGATCGGAAATGGGGGCGTTTCCATTTCATATGACAACACAATGTTCCAAGTTTAAGTTGAAAGGCCTTCTAGCAGAGATAATTAGAACTAGTGCCATTTCTTAATGCCATAGTTCCGCGCTAGTTCGAAACTAGTGCCATTATGTGAGGATATTGTTGACCTTAACCTAGTCTTACTAAAGCAAAACTCAATAAGACTATGTAAATGTGCACACTTACCTGCATTCGCAAGGTATCTAGCTCAGATATTTGTGTACGCAACGCTTGCAACTCCACTTCGTGATTGGCCGCCAACGTTTCAATTTGATGACGTAAATTATCAATCTCAGTTT
This sequence comes from Eurosta solidaginis, assembly GCF_040869045.1. Classification (NCBI taxonomy): domain Eukaryota; kingdom Metazoa; phylum Arthropoda; class Insecta; order Diptera; family Tephritidae; genus Eurosta; species Eurosta solidaginis. Next base: position 228,247,670 of record NC_090322.1, on the reverse strand, counting down.
TATCTTGCAACGTTTGCATGCGCAACTCTTGCAACTCATACTGATCTTGCTGACTGCCTTCATTTTGCATACGTAGCCAAGTGGATTCACGTTCCAATTCTTGTTTGGCCTGCTCTGAGGCATTCAATGACTCCTTTAAGCGCACAATTTCATCCTTTTGCGCATTGCATTCATCACGAGAGCGCTCCAAATCCTCGGCCACTGCGCGTTTGTCGCTATTCATTTTAGATAATTGTTCACTCAGCTCACTTTCCAGCTCGTCGAATTCGTTATCTTTTGCCGCCAATTTTGTATCGCAAGCAAGGCGAATATGTTCAATTTGCGTGCGCGCCTCCTTAAGTTGTTCGCGCAATGATTGTGTCTCCGTTTCAATTTGAATTTCGCTTTGATTTCGGTATGTTTGATATTCTTTTTCAATTTTGGCATAGTTGTTGCTCAATCCATTGAATTCAGCTTGTATGCGCTCTATGCGATCTAATAATTCATCTTTTTCTTCTTGTGCCTGTAGCAGACGATGGCCAATGACATCATCGTGTTCGGATAGCATATTTAAACGATAAATAAGCTCATCTTCTGCTTTTTCGTGTTCTGTTTCGCGCGTTTGCATCTGCGCGCATAAGATATTTGTGCGACGTTCCATTGATGCGCGCCGCTCTTCGAATGAAGCAATGCCTTCTTCAAGCCTGCAAATTTTGTCTTTGTAATTAGCATTCTCTTGTTCCAGTGTCTCAATGTATGCCATATTTTCTTGCAATTTTGCTTGTATGCCATCGTGTAGCGTTTCTAATCTACCGATTGTAGCTTGGAAGTTAGTTTGCTCAGCATTGAAACGTTCATTCAATTTATCGTATGCTGTCTGCAATTCGTCGTAAACTTCTTTAGGAACTTGTGGTTGCGTAGGCGCTGCGGTTACGGCACTTAGGTTGCTCGCTGTCATGGCACGTTCAACATACTCTTCTTCTGGGTGCGCGCTCAACTTATCTTGCAGATCTTTTAATTGCGCTTGCAAACGTTGTATTTGATTGTTGCGTTCTTTGATGACCGCTTTTGATTTTTCGAACTTTAATGATTTTGCTTTGAGTTCTTCATTCAATGTTTGTAGACGCTCTTCGAATGAGTGCACTTTTTCTTCCAACATATCTGTTATATTATCTGCATGTGTGGAGTGCTGTATTTGTTGCTGTAACTTTAACAACAATTCATTTTTTTGTGCAAGCGTTTCTTGCAATTCTCTATTGACCAAATCTTTTTCACGCTCACTTTCACGCACTTGTATCAATTCTTCTTGCATACTATAGATTTCTGCTTCGGCCTCTTTCAGTTTGTATGCCTGCTCTTCCAGTTGCCTCTGAATTTCTTCGTTTGCCGCGTTATTTGTATTAGTGGCATCTAATACACTATTACCCCAACCAGAAGCTTGGTCTTGCGCATCGACTAATGCGATTTGTAATTGCACAATTTCGTTGTTCTTTTCAATTAAAGTTTTTTCCAATTGTTCCATTTCGTTTTTCAAATTTCCAAAAAGATCGCTCGCTTTTGCTAATTCTTTGGATTTAATTTCCAATTGGCCTTTCAAATCGTTAATCTGTTTTTCCAGCTCCTTGGTTGTTGCCTCCAACGCTTGCTCGTTACTTGAATCTTGTTGCTGTTTGGTTTGCATTGCTTCCAAGCTTCCTTTTTCCAACTCATTTACCTTGGCTTCTAGCTCTTGACATTGAGCGGCGCGTTTTTTTAAATTGGCTGCATATTTCTTCATTTTTTCCAATTGATCCTTATTGCGCTTTTCAAGCTCTTTATTCGATTTGTCCAATCTTTGGTTTTCTTGCTGCAAACGCTGTATCTCATTTTCTAGCTGAGGTATTTGTTCAACCGTTGTGCGATGACTATGTAGCTCTATTAATAATTTGTCTACCACAATTTTCTGTTCTTTGTTATCTTTACGCAAAATTTCGAGCTCTTTGCTATTAGTTTCGACAACCTCCTCTAAGCGTGTGATTTCATCTTCCTTATCTATGATATTATTTGCGTTCTTCTCCATTGTTTTGTACAAGTCGATTATTTGCTGATTCAATATTTCAATTGTTTCTTGTTTATTTGAAAGTTCATTAACTTGTTCTGTGACTAAGTTTTTATTTATTTTTAGCGCTTTACTCAGCTTTACGCATTCCTTGCATAAGTCCTCAGACAGCTGCTTCCCTGCACTTTCTAAAGCGCGTTTGAGTTCCTTGATTTCAGCGCGTAGCTGCATGATTTCTTCATCACGCTCTTCCAGTTCTTGCAATTTCAAATTGCTTTCGTGTTCATGCTCTTTATAGGCTTCAATAAGTTGTTGTTTCTGCTCTGCGATCAGTGTTTGCAAAATTTTCATTTCACCTTCGTAGGTATCACATTTGCCTGAAAGTTGATATGGTTTTATGTAAAATTTGAATGAGTATGAAAGGAAAAGTAAAATATGTGCAGAAGAAGTCAAACATCATTAGAAAGAAACTCGATGCAAACTTCAAACTAACAAGGTTTGATTCAATACCTAAGATGACATATCCTGGCAGTACTATCCTGATGCTATTTCGGAATCTTTTGCCTTTGGGACTATTTCCGGATTTTGTTGAAGTTTTTTTAGACCTATTTCGAGAAAATTGGGGAATCATATTCGAGATCATTTGGACTATTTCAGAACCACTGTCATATCATTTGTATACTATTTCGGAATTATGAGGAGACTATTTTAGGATTATGACGGAAACATTTTCTGGATAATTCGAGAAAAATTTCGAGTCCATCTGATTTTTTTGAGTAATTTCAGGAATATTTTGAAACCGCTGACTATTATGGAAAAGCTTGCGGGACCGTTTCGGGGTTTGTGTTCGGTATCATTTTGGGGCTATTTCGGAATTTGTTCGGGCCATTTTGAGACTATGCCGGGATCCATTCGGGACTATTCAGGGCTTCGCTATTCTTTAAGAATGTTCGGTCCATGTTGAAATTATTTCGGGGATCACTTCGAGACTATTTAGTGATTCTTTGAGAATATTAAGGAGAGTTTTAGATCTATTCTACTACGGGATTATTTTCAGGATCAACTCCGGAGCCAAAGGTGAAGATTAGTGTATGTCCACTAGCGGGTTAGGGGATCAGAATATACCCGCGGTAGGTATGCCTATCGTAAGAGGCGACTAAAATACCAGATTCAAGGGGCTGTCTAGCGCAACCCTTCAGGTTGCCAGCGCAATATATAGCTTCTCCAAACCCAATTGTCAACCTCACCTATCCGCGGCGAATCCTGTTTCACTAACAGACGGGGCTCTGGCGGCCCCAAGCTCCTCATGGAACTTGGGGGTGGGGAGGGAGGCAATGGCCTGAAGGTTTAATGTGGCCACATAAATCGTTCCCCAGATGGTCGGGAGAGCACCTTAAAGGTGCTGTGGTACCGGAGCGAACCGGATCTGTATCCGGCAAAGGACCATCACATCGATAACACTCCCCAAAGCCTTCGGGGAGAAACCTTATCGCTACAACAACAAAAACTAGTGTATGTGGCCCCCAGCGGGTGAGGAGGTTAGAATATACGCGCGGTAGGTATGTCGTAAGAGGCGACTAAAAAAGCGGATTCAAGGGGTTTTTGTAGCGCAGCCCTTTCAGGCTGGCAGCGCAATTCTCCAAACTCTTCTCTGGCGACCCCGAACTCCTCATGAATCTAGGTGATGGGAGAGCGGGATGGCCTAGAAGGTCGCATGTGGTCATAACAAATCGTTCCCGAGATGGTCGGGCTTGGTACCGGAACGTTTCGGATCTGCGTCCGGCAAAGGAACATCAACTCGATAACACTCTCCAAGGCCTTCGGAGAGTTTCCTTATCGCTACAACAACAACAACAACTAGTGTATGTGTGTACAAGAGCGACTCAGGATTTTTGCCGACCAAGGACTGTCATTTCAGTGTAACCCCATTTAACCCCACTAGTGTATATGTAATGAGGAACTCCAGATGAAAGACATTCGCAAACAAGGAAGGTTAAGTTCGGGTGTAACCAAACATTACATACTCAGTTGAGAGCTATGGTGACAACATAAGGGAAAATAAACATGTAGGAAAATGAACCGAGGGTAACCCAGGAAAGTGTTTGTATGACATGTGTATCAAATGAAAGGTATTAAAGAATATTTTATAAGGGAGTGGGCCATAGTTCTATAGGTGGACGACATTTGGGGATATCGCCATAAAGGTGGACCAGGGCTGACTGTAGAACTTGTTTGTACGGTATGGGTATCAAATGAAAGATGTTAATGAGAATTTTAAAAGGGAGTGGGCCTTAGTTCTATAGGTGGACGCCTTTCCGAGATATCGCCATAAAGGTGGACCAGGGGTGACTCTAGAATGCGTTTGTACAATATGGGTATCAAATGAAAGGTGTTAATGAGTATTTTAAAAGGGAGTGATCCTTAGTTCCATAGGTGGACGCCGTTTAGAGATATCGCCATAAATGTGGACCAGGGGTGACTCTAGAATGCGTTTGTACAATATGGGTATCAACGAAAGGTGTTAATGAGTATTTTAAAAGGACGTGGGGCTTAGTTCTATAGGTGGACGCCTTTTCAAGATATCGCCATATAGGTGGACCAGGGGTGACTCTAGAATGCGTTTGTACAATATGGGTATCAAACGAAAGGTGTTAATGAGTATTTTAAAAGAGAGTGGGCCTTAGTTCTAAAGGTGGTCGCCTTTTCGATATGGGTATCAAATGAAAGGTATTAATGAGGGTTTTAAAAGGGAGTGGTGGTAGTTGTATATGTGAAGGCGTTTTCCAGATATCGACCAAAATGTGGACCAGGGTGACCCAGAACATCATCTGTCGGGTACCGCTAATTTATTTATATATGTAATACCACGAACAGTATTCATGGCAATATTTCAAGGGTTTTTTATTTCGCCCTGCAGAACTTTATCATTTTCTTCTACTTAATATGGTAGGTGTCACACGCATTTTACAAAGTTTTTTTCTAAAGTTATATTTTGCGTCAATAAACCAATCCAGTTACCATGTTTCATCCTTTTTTTGTATTTGGTATAGAATTATGGCATTTTTTTCATTTTTCGTAATTTTCGATATCGAAAAAGTGGGCGTGGTCGTAGTCGGATTTCGGCCATTTTTTATACCAATAGAAAGTGAGTTCAGATAAGTACGTGAACTGAGTGTAGTAAAGATATATCGATTTTTGCTCGAGTTATCGTGTTAATGACCGAGCGGAAGGACAGACGGTCGACTGTGTATAAAAACTGGGCGTGGCTTCAACCGATTTCGCCCTTTTTCACAGAAATAAATTATCGTCCTAGGATCTAAGCCCCTACCAAATTTCACAAGGATTGGTAAATTTTTGTTCGACTTATGACATTAAAAGTATCCTACACAAATTAAATGAAAAAGGGCGCAGCCACGCCCATTTTGAAATTTTATTTTATTTTTGTATTTTGTAATTTACATATATACTGTAAAGATATTACATTTTTTGCTAAAATTTGAATTTAAAAAAAAAAAATTTTTTGTTAAAATTTGAATTTAAAAAAAAAAAATTTTTTAAAGTGGGCGTGGTCGTTCTCCGATTTTGCTAATTTTTATTAAGCATACATATAGTAATAAGAGTAACGTTCCTGCCAAATTTCATCATGATTTCTTCAATGACTGCCAAATTACAGCTTGCAAAACCTTTAAATTACCTTCTTTTAAAAGTGGGCGGTGCCACGCCCATTGTCCAAAATTTTACTAATTTTCTTTTATGCGTCATAAGTTCAACTCACCTACCAAGTTGCATCGCTTTATCCGTCTTTGGTAATGAATTATCGCACTTTTTGGGTTTTACCAAATTTTCGATATCGAAAAAGTGGGCGTGGTTATAGTCCGATATCGTTCATTTTAAATAGCGATCTGAGGTGAGTGCTCAAGAACCTACATACCAAATTTCATCAAGATACCTCAAAATTTACTCAAGTTATCGTGTTAACGGACGGACGGACGGGCATGGCTCAATAAAATTTATATTCGATCCTGATGATTTTTATATATGGAAGTCTATATCTATCTCGATTCCTTTATACCTGTACAACCAACCGTTATGTCAATATCAAAGTCAAAATCAGTTAATCAGTTAATATCAAAGTTAATATACTCTGTGAGCTCTGCTCAACTGAGTATAAAACAGCAAACGAATATAATCTCCTTGGATTAATGTAATTGCTTGTGTAGATAATGCAAAGTCCGCCAATTTTTAACTAAATTTCATTGCTATATCATTATTGGATCCGAAGTTTTGACTTAGTCCTAGGTGGCCCTAGTCAGCACTAGTCCTTGAGTGCGTGGAAAAGCTGAATCAACTAGGAGCACACAATGAACTACTGCTGGCCTGGGTTCCTGGCCACAGGGGAGTCGAGGGAAACGAGCAGGCGGACAGCCTGGCCAGAGAAGCAGCAACGATACGACCTATTGGTCCTGAGCCAATCCTGCCAGCCAGTAGGCCCACAGGAAATTAGGGGGCATCTATTAGCAGAAAAAAAGGAAAAGAGGGAAGAACACTGGCGTAATATGCCAGGCCTGAGACAATCTAAGCTACTGTTAGGGGGTTACTGCACAACTCGATACAGGGCATTTATAGGCCTCTCGAAAAATAACCTAAGAATTCTAACAGCCATTCTTACAGGACACTGTAGACTGAACAGCCACATGCAAAAGCTGGGTATAATATCGAACAACACATGCCGATTTTGGGATCGATCAGCGGAGACGGCGGACCATATCCTCCTGGAGTGTGATGCAATCTCAAGACGTAGAGCTAAGTTTATAGGCTCACCATGGCCAGAGCATTCTCACATCAAATCCCTCAAGCCAGGTGAACTGCTAGGGTTCATCAATGATGTCGGCTTGGATGAGGTGTTGTGAAGCAGATGAGGGCACAATAGACCAATGGTCGCAGTGCGATCCTCAATTAATTTTCTATCTATCTATCTAGGTGGCCCTTAAGAAGTTTTCGTCTCATATACTTAATAAACTAGAAATATCACATACACATACCTTCCAATTCTTTTCTCAACCGCGTCACCTCTAACACCTCCTTGTCGTACGATAAATTCTTTGCGTCCAAGAGATTTTCAAGTTCTCTTGAAGTTTTCCGCAAAGCCTCCAATTCATCATTTAATTGTGTTACTTCGCCGCTTCTCTCCTTGTCCGCTGTGAGCGCCTCTCCCAACTGCAAACGTAAATTCTCCACCGTTGACTGTAGCTCTACACATTGCTCTTCGTATTTTTTAAGTTCCTCTACTTGTTTTTCTTTCTGGTGTGCTTTAGCTGCATCAACCTCTGTTGGAGCTGCTGCTTTTGTCGTCGGTTCCGTCTCACCTTCTGTCATAGTAGATTCGCGCGCTTCTTGTAATTCACAACGCAAATCCTCGATTTTTTGCTTTAGTAAGCTATTTTGTGTTGTGAGCTGTTCATATTCAGCTAAAGCCTTGCCACTGGGTGCAGTCACTGCCACCACCGTCTCTACAACCGTTACAGTTTCGACTGCTGTGCTGGCTTCCTTAACCTTATGCAATAGTTCACTTAGTTGTGTATGCGCATTCTTTGCTTCTTTTGCCAGTTTCTTTGAAGCGTTAAACTTGGCATTCATATTGCTCGCCTTACGATAGATTTCCAATTCGTGACTCAAATTTGTAAGACATTTTTCACATTTTTGTATGAGCACCGCATCGTCTTTGCTATCCAGTGCTGCTACCACCTCTGAAGATTTTTGTAGAGATGACAGCTCTTGCGACAGTTGACTGCCTTGTACTTTAAATTCAGCTACTTGCACTGATAGTTGATCTTTTTCCTTGCTTAGTTCTTTGATGTGTTCTTCCAATTTGATTTTGGCATCATTTGCTAACAACACATTCGTTTCCAATTCCTCTTTTTCACGGGTGATTTCTTCAACTTTTTGTATGAGTTCATGATTTTCATTTGTCAAATGCTCCATGCGTTCAAGCACTTCTCGGCGCTCGGTTGTGAACAGCTCAATTTTGTTCATCAGCTCAGAGCTTTCTTCGCGTAATTTCACCAAACTATCGCTTAACTCAGGCGCCAACTCAGTTTGGGTGAGTTCACTTACTGAGCTTACGGAATTTCCATCGAGACGCTTCTGATATTCATCGATTTCGGCACGCTCCTGCTGCGTTAACCGCTCAACAATTTCAATTGATTCGGCTGAGGAGGAAGATTTGCTAAGTTTTTCAATTTTGTCTAGTAATTCCATGTTTTCCACGATGTATTTCTCCAACTTTTTATCAAGTGTTTGCTTTTGCTGTTGCATGTCAGCAAATTTATCTTTGTATTCCTCAACTTCAGAGCGCGCATTGATTAAGCACCCTTCTAGCTGTTGCAATTGATGCGCTTGTTCTTCTACTTGCTCTTCATAATGTATTTCAGACATTTCCGACTTGACACGCGCACTCTCTTCACCTGCTTGCTTGTCTACCTGAGCTTGCAGTACCCGCAATTTACTCTGCAGCTCTTCCAAATGCTGTGTGTGCTCATATTTTTGTTCTTCTAATAATCTGATCGTCTCCGCTTGCGTTTTGAGTTTTTCTTTTAAATCTTCTAAAGCACTATGTTGCTCTTTTTCAGTGGCGGGCATTTTAACAACAGCAGCAGTATCGACTTGTGTCAGTTGCCATTGTCCTTTCTCATCTTCCAGCTCTGTCACTTTCTGCTGTAGCTCTTCATTTAAGCCTTCTAAGCGTACAATTTCTGCGTGCAAGTCAGAGCTCTTCTTCAGTTTTTCTACTTGTTTTTCAGTTTGCTTACATTTCAATTTCAGTTTAATCATCGCTTTATTTGAGTCATCTAATTTTTGTTTCAGCTGTTGGATTTCAGTTTCCAGCGCATGATTGTCTGTAGCATCTACGCCACTGGAAGAGAATAGCGACTTGCTTTTACTACTAGCTTCTAATTTTTCCGCAAGTACTTTGAAATTTGCATTCAGCACATTTAACTCAATAGTTTTCTCCATCACTTCCTCTTCTAAACGGCTGATTGTAGCTTGGCGGTCTTTCAGATTTTCGCGTTGGCTTTCAATTGTCGCTTCTAGTGCAGCAATCTTCTCAGCAATGCTAGCGTCTGATACTTCCAATCTATCCTTCTCGTTGACCATGTCTTGTAGTTGTCGATTTTCTTCTAGAACTTTGTCGCATTTATTTTGGAGTTCTTGTATTTGCTTGGCCATTTCCTCGTTAACCTTTTAATAAAAGAAGAAAGGAAATGATTAAGGAATTTCTTCAAATCCTTTTTCTTGAATTAACAATGAAAGAGAATATGCATGCGTAACATAAACACTGTCCAACTCACCTGCACACAAGTTGTATCAACCAAACTTGTGCGCCCTACAATCGCGGCTTCGCTCGAGTTTTGGAATGTTTCCACCAACTGCTCGCTACGCTGCAGCTCTTCTTGTATGCGCTCCACCTTCTCATTTGCTTCTGCTACTTCTGCTTTCATTTGCTGCAATTGTTCTTCAAACTTATTATTTTTTAATGACAAATCACAACGCGTTGCCTCTAAAATATCATTAACCTCCTGTAATTCATTAATGCGTGTATGCCTATCAGCTAATTCATTACGTAAACGTTCGTTGTCGTTATTTTCTAAATTAGTAAGTTCGCTTAATTCGTGTACATTATCGCCTTGTTTTAAACGCATCAAACAAAGCTCTTGATCTTTAGCATTAATATCGCTCCGCAAACGTTTCAATTCCTCTAATAATTGCTTTGTTTCGTACATTTTATTTTCCACTTCGCCTTGACTTTCCTGCAGCGCCCTTTCCAACTCAACCACTTTATTTTCCAATTCTTTGAATCGCTTTTGATTCACGGATTCGTTAACGTTAGTTATTTCTTGATTTCCGTGTAACTGACGCTCTTTTTCAAGTTGCTTCTCAAGTATGCGGCAGCGATTATCAAGAAATTTTATGCGCTCCTTTTCCAATGAGAATGGTTGTGAGGACAAATCTGTAGCCGATTTGTGTCGCTCATGTGACACTGGTGAGCACGCCATTAATGCACTGAGATCGCTCATTGATTTACCCAATTCGCTGGTATCTTCCAAACATTGTTGTGTTGTATCAAATTTTTCTTTCAATTGTGATACAAGCTGTTCTAAATGCTGTTTACTTGAGGCGCGCTGGGCCATTAACAGTTTATTTTGCTCCATTTGTTGACGCAGCAATTGCACTTTTTCACTGCCTGTGTTTGAAAGTGATTTGGTAGATTCACTGCGGTGTTGTTGTTTTAAAGGTATAAATTCGTTTGAAGTTGGGAGCGTCATCTGACCGGAATGTGGTATATGAGAGACTTTTTGTTCCAAACGAGAAAACGAATGTGATAATTGTGGCTGTTGCTGTTGTGGTTGACCGTCCGATAGGAAAGCACCTGTATCGCTTGACATAAATGGTGATGTATTTTCATTTTCTTGCGCTGTACTTGGAGAGAATGCGGTAGGTTGACTGTGACGCGAACGAGCTTTAATTTTTAAATGCGTCAAGCGCTGCGCTATATTTTTGACTTTTTCTTGCGCTGTTGAAGTTGACTTGCCATGCGCTACTTCTGATTTACGTACGAGCTCCTTTAATGCGGATATTTTTTTCTGTGTATTATATTAATTATTATAATTTCTGGAATTATTAGAGGAATACACAAATATTGGAAAACAAATACCCCAGCGTGTTAGGGGTTAGAATATACCCGCGGTAGGTATGCCTGTCGTAAGAGGCGACTAAAATATCAAATAGGCCCCTATTTTGAGCATTATTCGATCTTCGGTCTTCGCTGACTATCGAACATCGAAAATCGAATTAGAAATTGGTATTATAACACCTCATCTCTGTCGAAATTTTCGTTTTGTATCTAATTTTCAAGCGAATAGAAATTTGTTGTCGACGCTGTATCGAATAGAAAAATAATTGTTTAAAATGTAAGTTTTTTGTATTTATATTCTACTTTCTTACAACCTAGTAGTAATTTTAAACTATTTGAATTAATTTTATATAGGTCCAAGGTCGTGAATACAAAACAGCAGCTTGAAAGACTGGTTTCAATTATGGAACAAAATCCCCATATAGCAAAAAGAACTTGCACCTTATAGAAATGCAACTTTGCTTGATGCAGCTCAGCCTCCTCGTAATTCAGTTTTATCCATCTTTCACAAATAAAATTTTCCAAGACATTCAACACCTCTGATAGTACCACAGACACAGTCGGGCGGGCAAGTACGAGTGCATTTTCGTTTCCAATGCCCAAATGGTAGGATCCCTGAGCACAAAATCGGAGAACTGTTGCCAATTTTAGGATATTAGGCATAGACTTGGCCCTTGTGCATTGCTGCAGCAGTTCATCTGTACTGAACAACAAGTCCATGAACGTTTCTTTGCACAGTCTGAAGTTTTGAATAAATCTATAAACAAAACTTATAATTTCAACAATTTAACAACTTATTTAAAAAGCTACACTTACGTGGTGGAATTCATTTCCAAAGGATTTGAAGCATCCCTCACCCGTCTTCTTCTGCTGGCTAGCTCCAGTAAGCTTTCTTCCTCATCTGACTAATCATCAAACCACAATTCCGTCGTAGTCATACTTTTATTTTTAATATTTGTATTTAATAACTAGTTCTGCTTTTATTTATGTATTTTATTTTATTTGACAGAGTATTGGAAATGTGCTATTGTGAACTTTTGAATTTATCGAAATTCACAATAACGCTTGCCTTCATCGAACGCGCGTCATAATACCGAATGAAGGTTCGTTCGATCAGCTCTTTCGACCACAGTCGAAGATCGAATTTGTCTCATAATAGGGGCGATAGATTTGATCAGTGCGAAAGGGTTGCATATTTAGCCAGCGCAATATATAGCTTCTCCAAACCCAATGTTCAACCTCACCTATCCGTGGCGAATCCTGTGTCATTAACAGCCGAGGCTCTGGCGACCCCAAGTTCGCTACAACAACAACAACTAGTGTATGTGGCCCCCAGCGGGTGAGGAGGTTAGAATATACGCGCGGTAGGTATGCTTGTCGTAAGAGGCGACTAAAAAAGCGGTTTCAAGGGGTTTTTGTAGCGCAGCCCTTTCAGGCTGCCAGCGCAATTCTCCAAACTCTTCTCTGGCGACCCCGAACTCCTCATGAATCTAGGTGATGGGAGAGCGGGATGGCCTAGAAGGTCGAATGTGGTCAAAGCAAATCGTTCCCGAGATGGTCGGGCTTGGTGCCGGAACGTACCGGATCTGCATCCGGCAAAGGTCCATCAACATCAATAACACTCCCCAAGACCTTCGGAGAGTGTCCTTATCGCTACAACAGCAACAACATAAGAAAACAAATAAATATTTATCAAAATACTCTTCGTATGAAATTGGAAGTGGATTGAAGGTCTACACCACTCCTACCGAGTAATAAATCATGATGATTTTCTCACAATAATTTATTTGAGGGTTTTCAAAACAGATATAAATCAGTTCTCATCGCAAATTAAACGGGGTTACTTTGCGATGGGGTTACAAACTGCTACAACAACAAAAAGTTGTCATCGCACTTACACTGCAAATGGCTTATACAATCGTACGCACGACAGTCGGCCACATACCTTAAGTTGAATTTTCCCGAGCAGAGTTACAAATGACAAACGGATTCTAGAAACCCCTCTTTCCTCTAAGGTCTGGTTTTTCAGTGCGAATTTAAACTACAGTTAAGCTTGAATGAAATTTAACCTTATCACGTTTATAAACATGGGCTCAATTTTTCAGTGGGAATTTAAACTGCTGTTAAAGGTAATCCCAGTCTAACCCAGCCACATTAGCTGTTAAACAAGTTTTTTGTTACCTATAAATCGCATTGAATAACCTGGTTAAGCCAATAATGTATATCAGGCGCTAAGACCAGGCTGTCACAAATGTCGACCATTTTGAACATCCACGTCGATGGCACTACGCTACCGACTGTCCTACACCCCAAAATCCTGGGTGTGACGTTTGATCAGGATCTACATTTTGGTGAGCACGCAGCCGCAATTGTTCCGAGAATTCAGAGCCGTAACAAAATCCTCAAATCCCTCGCTGGCAGTACTTGGGGAAAAGATAAAGAAACGCTAATGACTACATACAAAGCAATTAGCCAGCCGATTACGTGCTATGTGTCACCCATATGGTCGCCAAGCCTAAAAATCACCCACTGGAAGAAACTATAGGCCTGCCAAATACTGCTCTCAGAATCGCCACGGGCTGTATTCTTGTCCCTCGAACACCATCTGCATAATGAGGCGATAATACTCCCCATCAGGGAGAGAAATGAGATGCTGACCAAACAGTTCCTGTTGAATACCCAGAAACCTGGGCATCCCAACAGACATCTGATTGATGAACCAGCAACGCCTAGGGGCTTAAGAAGTCATCTCCGTAAGCATTTTGAGGAAATACGGCACCTGAGAACCCAGCCGTATGAAGTGAAAAAACACAAGCAGGTCCTTGGTGAACTCCATAAACAGGCGTCGGACCTTTATGCCGGGAATTGCCCGGTGAATCCAGTACTTAACGAAAATTATCCAAAACTCGCGGAAGAGGAACGCATACTCCCCAGGGAAACGCGTGTCACTCTTGCGCAACTTCGTTCTGGATACTGTAACAGGTTAAACTCTTACCTATCCAGAATCAACCCCGACATACAAAATGTATGCCCCGCTTGCAGTGTGTCCCACACATGACACCAACCATCTCTTCAATTGTAATGTGGAACCAACGCCTCTAACACCCCTTTCCTTATGGTCCACCCCTGTTGAAACGGCAAGTTTCCTTGGACTCCCGTTAGAGGATATTGATGACAATTTGTGATCGGTCGCGGCTAATAGGTGGGGCGAGCATTGCTACAACAACAACAACAACCAGGCTGTCAATAGGAGAAGTAGTCGTAGATTCAAATAAAATTTGAAATATGTTTTTAGCATTTCTGCCACTTGTTATTGTCTATCAGTATTCCGGTACTGAAGCTAAATTAGTTGCTATTACTTTTCATAGAGTAAGGTTAGAATAATCAGAGTTGAATCTGTTACGGTATTGATAATTTTATTCAAAAACTTTGCGCCTGTCAAGACATTGTAATTTTGATGATTTTGTTGTACCCACAAAAGTGTTTTGCGCGCATATACCTAGTTTGGGCCTCCAAACCTGTGTTGGACACACCCAGGGTAATTTTTTATAAACGCGGCCGAAGATAGCTGCTGTTAAAATTCGAATGTCGTGCGTCAATTCAGCAGGAGATTCACAGTGAGACGTTGTTGTTGTTGTTGTAGCGATAAGGTTGCTCCCCGCAGGCTTTGGGGAGTGTTATCGATGTGATGGTCCTTTGCCGGATACAGATCCGGTACGCTCCGGTAACACAGCACCATTAAGGTGCTAGCCCGCCCATCTCGGGAACGATTTATGTGCCCACATTAAACCTTCAGGCCATCCTTCCCTCACTCCCCACCCGACGTTCCATGAGGAGCTTGGGGTCGCCAGAGCCTCGTCTGTTAGTGAAACGCCGCGGATAGATGAGGTTGACAATTGGGTTTGGAGAAGCTATATATTGCGCTAGCAACCTGAAGGTTTGCGCTACACATCCCCTTGAATCTGGTATTTTAGTCGCCTCTTACGACAGGCATACCTACCACGGGTATATTCTGATCCCCTAACCCGCTAGGGTACATTGAGACGTTAGCCATGACTGCTGGCCTTTACTAATTGGCTCAAGCTTGTGCCTATACAAAGCTTTGATCACAATATTAAAAATCCAGGCTTAATGTTCCTTTAGTGCACCATTAACGATTACTTAAAAATCAAACTTGGTTTAATGAAATTTGTTTGAGAAATTAGTGAACGGTTTCTTTTATAAAAATTATCAGTACCATAAGATTATTAATTATAGTAGTCAAGTAAATTATTGGAAAAGTTTTGGCATTTTCATGTCAACTTTTCCCTGGAATTGGATCAGGTCGATCAGGTCCACCTTGGTCTGGAATTGCGAGTTAAAGTAAATTAATGGGGTGGTCCGTGCGCGAACGCCTTCCGGGTGAGGGCTGAAGTCCCTCTAACCAAAAGCAAAAAAAAGATAATATTTTTGTGTGCAAAAACTGAAAGCCCCGGAAGATAAAAAGGTTATTCTATACGGCAGCATGACACTGCTAATACGCGTCCAAGAATATCGAGAGAGGTGTCAAAAGACGACAACAATAATCCGAAAACGGAAAAGAAAAATTTTAACTCATTCAAAAGATATTAACGAAAAACCGGAAAAAGACCCGTGGGTACCTCCGAAACCGGGGGTGGGATCCATAGTATTTTTGCGCAGAACACCTTCTTCTGCGTTGGCGGCCTTAGGTCGCTCTTATAAAAAAATTACCCTTGGTGGGTCCAACACCGGTTTGGAGACCAAAACTATATCCGCGCAAAACACTTATGTTCACAATTTTTTTTGTGGGTACTCCACCATCAGAACAACCACATGATAACCTCTAACTTCAATTGTAAATATCTCCGGACAGAGAAATAAAATTTATATATATATATATATATATATAATTATAGTTGTCGAGGTCAATACGCGTATTTTGACACCTTTCTCGATATTTTTGGACGCGTCGTATAGAATTACCGATAAAAGAATTTGGGTAATAGTCTAGTTGAGGGGTCGACTACTAATACGCTACCAAAAATATCGAGAGAGGTGTCAAAAGACGCGTATTAATCTCCAGAACAATAATCCGAAGGCGGAAAAGAAAAATTTTATCTCTGTCCGGAGATATTTGCAGTTGAAGTTGGCGATTTTCATGTGGTTGTGCCCACCAAAAAAATTGTGCATCACCGTGGCGGTAGCCACGGTTATACCACACACCCGGACGTGGCATGGCGTAGCCCAGGTTTATTTTTTATAAGCGCGGCCGAAGGCCGCCAACTCAGAAAGGTGTTCTGCGCAAAAATACTATGGATCCCACCCCGGGTTTCGGAGGTACCCACGGGTCTTTTTCCGGTTTTTCGTTAATATCTTTTGAATGAGTTAAATTTTTATTTTCCGCCTTCGGATTATTAATACTGATGTCAAGACGCGTCGTTTGGCACCTCTCTCGATATTTTTGGTAGCGTATTAGCAGTCGACCCCTCAACTAGACTATTACCAGAATTTGTTTTGCAATCTAGGAGGATATCTCCACCAACTCTTATTTATATTTATTCTCTAAGCGTGATGCACTAGTGGAAAATTTCACGATTATTGTTACCTGTTGCTTGGAAAAGCTCTCCTGCAGATTACTAATATTGGCGGCCTGATGGTTAGCTTCATTGCTAGACATATTTTTCGATAAAAAAAAAAGTATACTTTTCGCTGTTTTTCGTTACACTTAGTAAACACGCAGCACCCTCTGCTAATGCAATCTATTGCTATTACTGTTGACGTAGACCTTCACCACTTTCTTGTTTAGATTCTTCATTCACTTTGTATTAATGGTGTGCTTGTGGTTCATATTTCACTTCAGTCGATTGTTCTGAATTTATTCTGAAATAGTAACATATTAATTAGATATGCATACACTTTATTCAAACCCAAATATGAGCTCATAACCAAGCTTGTTTTTTTTTTCTGCATTCAATACATATTCTAATTGGAGCATCCGATTTTCGGTGCTACTTTTGCTCGAACAGAGGTATGACGTGTTCATGCTTGCAGACCAACTGAGTAAGCTACACTTTGAATGCAGAAAACCAGCAAAAATCCAACGCAAACTCCTAAAAGTTTATGTGATGCTGGAAGTTCATTCTTTTGGCTATGTTTTAGTTATACATTTATTTATATATACCGTAGTATTTACCAATTTAAATAGACAAAATTTAAGACAATATACAACGAAAATAATTCTATGTCAGCAGAAATTTTCACTGGCGTTGCCAACTACGCGAAATTAAAATAGTTTTGCTGTTTGCTGTCAACTGTTGTAAAGATTGGAAATAAGGGTGCAGAAGAAGCAGGGTATAAAAGCAGGAGCGGAACAGAAACTTAAGGAAAAAAACCCTTACCCACACGTCTTTAGTGATGGGTTCGAAAATGAAAAACTTCATACTATCGTATCCCTTCTCACCAAGCTCATGCAAGAAAACAAAGCATTTTAACAGTGCGGGACCCAATCCGCGAGATTGTGAACTTTGGTTAAAAACTTCAGACACTTCTTGGCGTACATGAACGTGAGTATATGCCTGTCATAAAAGGCGACTAAAGTCCACAGACCAAGGAGTGTTCATTTAAAATCGTCCCCCCGAAGATCGGACGAATTTCTGAATGGTCGGTGTCACTAACGCGGTAGCGGACATTAAAAATTAATTAATTAAGAGGGTGGTATATTGTATTATTTATGATGTTGATTCACACACAAAACCTTAGGCAGAAAGGTGTGCTGCACAGAAATATCTATTCTAGATCGTGTAGTGGGTGCTGAACCCACACAGGGCTATTACTTTAAAAGCACTGTCGATGACCAGCACATTCGGGACAGTTTTTCTTTTTTGCATAAAAAGCGGTGGATCAGGCAACCGATTTGCAATCGGCACATTAGAACAAACTCAACTCAAATAAAACTGACAAGCGACATTTGGTTACAGATGCACAAGCGGCTTTAGGCCACGATTGAAAAATAAAAACAAGTAAGGAAGGCTAAGTTCGGGTGTAACCGAACATTACATATGATCAAATGAAAGGTGGTAATAAGTATTTTTGAAAGGGAGTAGGTCTTAGTTCTATAGGTGACCGCCTTTTCGATATAACGCCATAAAGGTGGACCAGAAGTGATTCAATACTGTTTGTACGATATGGGCCTCAAATTAAAGTTATTAATGAGGGTTTTAAAAGGGAGTGGGCCTTAGTTGTATATGTGAAGGCGTTTTGGAGATATCGATCAAAATGTGGACGAGGGTGATACACAACATCACCTGTCGGGTACCGCTAATTTATTTATATATGTAATACAGCGGTCAGTATTCCTGCCAATATTCCAAGGGCTTTTAATTTCGCCCTGGAGAACATTTGCATTTTCTTCTACTTAATATTGTAGGTGTCACACCCATTTTACAGAGTTTTTTCTAAAGTTATATTTTGCGTCAAAAAACCAATCCAATCACCATGTTTCAAACGTATTTTCGTATTTGGTATAGAATTATGGCATTTTTTTCATTTTTCGAAATTTTCGATATCGAAAGAGTGGGAGTGGTCATAGTCGAACTTTGCCCATTTTTAATACCAAGGTAAAGTGAGTTCATATAAGTGCGTGAACTAAGTTTAGTAAAGATATTTCGACTTTTGCTCAAGTTGTCGTGTTAACGGCCGAGCGGCAGGACAGACGGTCCACTGTGTATAAAAACTGGGCGTGTCTTCAACCGATTTTCACAGAAAACAGTTATCATCATAGAAGCAATGCCCTTACCAAATTTCACAAGGATTGGTAAATTTTTGTTCGACTTATGCCATCAAAAGTATTCTAAACAAATTACATGGAAAAAGGCGGCGCCACTCCCATTTTGAAATTTTCTTTTATTTTTGTATTTTGTGGCACCATATCATTACTGGAGTTGAATTTTGATATAATTTGCTTATATACAGTAAAGATATTAAATTTTTTGTTAAAATTTAAAAATAAAAAGTGGGCGTGTTCTTCATCCGATTTTGATACTTTTTATTTAGCACATATATAGTAATAGTAGTAACGTTCCTGCCAAATTTCGTCATGACATCTTCAACAACTGCCAAATTGCAGCTTGCAAAACTTTTAAATTACCTTCTTTTAAAACTGGGCGGTGCCACGCCCATTGTCCAAAATTTTACTACTTTTCTATTCTGCGTCATAAGGTCCACCAACCTACCAAGTTTCATCGCTTTATCCATCTTTGGTAATGAATTATGGGACTTTTTCGGTTTTTCGAAATTTACGATATCGAAAAAGTGGGCGTGGTTATAGTCCGATTTCGTTCATTTTAAATAGCAATCTGAGATGAGTGCCCAGGAACCTACATACCAAATTTCATCAAGTTATCGTGTTCAGGGACAGACAGATGGACGAACATGGCTAAATGAATTTCTTTTTTCGCCCAGATCATTTTGGTATATATAAGTCCATATCTAGTGGGAGGGTGGAGCCGTGTGTAGAAGTCCACGAAAGTGGGGAAAGCTTCTGACCGCCATTCACCTGGGAATGGCCAGAGCCATTCTTTTGCATGCGGTTCAAGCAACTCACTACTGCCGGTCGCTTGCGGCCAAGTATCCTCTGGGTAGCCGCTAAACATCCGTTTAGCGGTGAGTTAATGTGAGGCGACAACCTGGCTAGGCCACTCTGACATAATCGGTTTAAGGGCTAGCCGGGAGAGATCTCATCGGCACCGTCTGTACACCTCTAGGTGCGGCTGCAAGCGGGCGGCTCGCTATATAAACGTGCAAGTAATATTTTCACCCACGCTGAGCGGGTTGTGCGCTGGGCTTGGGACCCGCCACGTAAAACCAAACTCCAATGAAATATAACAACAAGCCTCGGATAAATACACTATCTATTGATGACGACCATGGCAAACGTTTGAAGGACAATGAATTGAGGGCATGCACCTGGAACGTCCGCTCCCTGAATGGGATTGGTGCAGATGCCCCGCTGGTTTATGTCCTCGTCAAAGCAAAATCTGGCATCACCGTCATCCAAGAAATGCGTTGGGCGAAGCAAGGAAGAAAGAAGATCAAAAATTGTGACATCTTTTGGAGTGGCAATACGAATAAGCGCAGTTTCGGTGTCGGATTCGTGGTGGGAGAGAGACTTTGTCGCCAAGTGCTGGCGTTCACGCTTGTGGACGAGCGTCGCCGCTATCCGAATAAAAGCAAAATTTTTTAATATATCATTCATCTGTGCCCATGCGCCGACAGAGGAGAAAGACGATGAGGTGAAAGACACTTTTTATGAACAATTAGAACGCACATACGAGCGCTGCCCCCGTCACGATATAACAGTCGTGCTTGGTGACTTTAACGCCAGGGTGGGCAAAGAAGGTGTTTTTGGCCCTACAGGCTGATTGACTATGCCGGTGCTCGTAACATGGTCATATCCAGCACAATGTTCATGCATAAAAAGATACATCAAGCTACATGGCTGTCTCCTGATCGAAATACTCGCAACCAGATCGATCACGTTGTGATAGACGGACGGCATGCCTCCAGTGTTTTAGATGTGCGCGCGATCCGAGGACCTAACATCGACTCGGACCATTATCTCGTTGCAGCAAAAATAAGCACCAACATCAACGCGGCTAAAACCAAGGAACAAAAAGCACAAGGAAAGCTAGACGTCGAAAAGCTTCAATCACAACAAACTGCCAATGATTTCGCAACTCGACTCTCAAACCTGCTCTCTGAGAGCACAACTCATCCTGAAGGAATACAGGAGCAGTGGGAGCATATCTCCAAAGCACTTCGTACTGCCGCCGAGGAAAAAATTTGTTACCGGCGGCCACGAAAAAACAACTGGTACGATGAAGAATGCCGCGTTGCAACCGAAAGAAAAGACGCTGCCTACATGGCTACGTTAAAAGCTAGCGCGACAAGAGGAGTGTGTGAACGCTATCGTGAGTTGAAAAGGGAAGCGAGACGCCTTTTCAGGTAGAAAAAAGCAGAAGCAGGAAGGCGTGAGTGCGAGAAGCTTGAGCTGCTAGCCACCAGAAATAACGCCCGAAAATTCTACCAAAAAATACCGCGACAGACGGAAGGTTTTAAGACCGGGGCAAACTCCTGTAGGAATGAAAACGGCGACCTTGTAACTGATGTCCAGAGAGTGCTTAGATTATTGAGGGAATACTTCTCTGCTCTCCTAAATGGAGGCAGCAACTCCCGCGCAGATATGAAGAACCCGATCCCGCAATCGATGGTGATGGAATATATGTCCCCCCGCCCGATTATGACGAAGTTAGAATAGCAATAACCGGATTGAAAAACAACAAGGCCGTGGGCGCTGATGGATTGCCTGCGGAGCTATTCAAGTACGGTGGCGAGGAGTTGGTAAGGCGCATGCAGCAGCTTCTTAGCAAAATATGGGCGGACGAGTGTATGCCCGACGGTTGGAATCTAAGTGTTCTTTGCCCAGTCCACAAGAAGGGGGATACTGCAAAATGCCCCAACTATCGTGGAATCAGCCTTCTTAATATCGCATATAAGGTCCTTTCAAGTGTATTGTGCGAAAGATTGAAGCCCACCGTGAACCGGCTGATTGGACCTTATCAGTGCGGCTTCAGACCTGGTAAATCTACCATCGACCAGATTTTCACAATGCGCCAAATCTTCGAAAAAACCCGTGAAAAGAGAATCGACACACATCACCTCTTCGTCGACTTTAAAGCCGCCTTCGACAGCACGAAAAGGAGCTGCCTATATGCCGCTATGTCTGAATTTGGTTTCCCCGCAAAACTTATACGGCTGTGCAAAATGACGTTGAGCAACACCATCAGCTCAGTCAGAATTGGGAAGGACCTCTCCGAGCCGTTCGAAACTAAACGAGGTTTTGCAGAACTTAACCGCACTGGAACAATATACTATAAAAGCGTGCAATTACTGGCATATGCTGATGACATTGATATCATCGGCCTAAACACCCGCGCTGTTAGCTCTGCTTACCCCAAACTGGAAAAGAAGCGGTAAAGATGGGTTTGATGGTGAATGAGGACAAAATGAAGTACCTGCTGTCATCCAGCAAAGAGTCAGCTATACGCGCCTTGGCAACCACGCTACTGTTGGCAGCCATAATTTCGAAATAGTAAAAGACTTCGTTTATTTGGGAACCAGCATCAACACTAGCAACAACATCAGCACTGAAATCCAGCGAAGAATCAATATTGCCAATAAATGCTACTTTTGACTAGGTAGTCAACTGAAAAGTAAAGTCCTCTCTCGGCGAACGAAAATCATACTCTACAAGTCACTTATCGTACCCGTCCTGCTATATGGGGCAGAAGCATGGACCATGACAACAGCAGATGAAGCGGCTTTGGGAGTGTTCGAGAGAAAAGTTCTTCGAAAGATTTATGGACCTCTACGCGTTGGCGATGGCGAGTACCGAAGAAGATTTAATGATGAGCTGTACGAACTATACGCAGACATCAACATAGTCCAGCGAATTAAAACGCAGCGGCTGCGCTGGCTAGGCCATGTTATGCGAATGAAAGGTGATGCTCCGGCCAAGAAAGTGTTTCTATCGGAACCCGCCTATGGAAGCAGAGGTAGAGGGCGGCCCCCACTCCGTTGGAAGGACCAGGTGGAAATCGATTTAAACTCCCTTGGTGTGACCAATTGGCGTCGGTTGGCGGAGCGAAGGAGCGACTGGCGCGCCTTGTTGGACGGCCATAACCGTTTAGACGGTTAAGCGCCAATTAAGTAAGTATGTAAGTCTATACCTGTCTCGATTAGTTTATGCCGTTACCGGGTACCATTATAAAATTAATATACTCGTGAGCTCTGCTCAGCTGAGTATAATAAGCCTTAGCCGATCCAGCAACGGCTACACCATCTACATAATATTATTTTATTTTCCACTGACTCTTCATTTGAGGATTTTGAACTTGTGAATTGGACAATTTTGTATTCGTGAATTTTGTCTATTGTACCTATCACCAAAAAAAAAGGCGAGTACCCAGCTAAGGGCTTCATCGATGGCCATAATACCCCTGTATTTTATTGATATATTGCTACCTTCTGTTGATAGAGTCGACTTACACAAGTAAGTTTACGGGGCCGCTACAAACAGCTTCGAACTTCTTCCACATCTTTCCTGGAAGTTTCATCATTATTTCGACTTAAATGGGGACACCGGCCACCGAATTCCGAGAATTTTGCTCCTACAGAAATTATGTCCCCTAGTTCTGCTGGACTAAGCTCGATCTCTTCATTTTCACCTTTCTGCCTTAACCTTTTTCCGTTCACTCTTCCGCCCACGGTATTTTTGCACACTTTTACATTCGATATCAACGAGGCCTGCCACTACGCATGTATCGTCTCGTGTGGATTTTCTCTGCAAGAGACTTTCGTGAAGCGAGTTGCGAGATCACTGGTCTTCTGCTGCGAATGCACATTTTCAACGTCTAGCTTTCATTTTATTTAAGGTTTCCTCGATAGGGACCGGCTCGAGTTTTCTCTGTGACTGGATTATGGCCTGAGTAGATATTAAGATCTCAAGTCATGCCCACACCTAAATCAAAGGAGACAAATCTTTAGTCTGTTAGAATATTGTACCGTGTTTGTAGATTTGGGGACAGCAATGTGGCTTAAGTATATTTTAATGTTTAAACCTGGTACTGTATATGACCATGTTTTGGGAACTGGAAAATTGGACCAGTTGTGATCTGTAAGGGGTCGCTTTATCGCGGAAACTTGAAACACTTTTTTGGCTTGGAGTAGACCTCGTATGTAGTCGTTGTTGTTGTAGGGATAAGGTCACTCCCCGAAAGCTTTGGGGAGTGTTATCGATGTGATGGTCCTTTGCCGGATACGCTCCGGTAACACAGCACCATTAAGATGCTAGCCCGACCATCTCGGGGTCGATTTATATGGCCACATTAAACCTTCAGGCCATCCCTCCCTTAGGCCGAGCTTCTCTTCCAATTTGCGTCGTTCTCCTTTTTAATTTTTCCTACAAATTGGGGGGACGGGACCTACTTGTTTTATGCCGACTGCGAACGGCATCTGCAAGGCAGATGAGTTTTCACTGAGAGCTTTTCATGGCAGAAATACATTCGGAGTGATTGCCAAACACTGCCGAGCGGCGACCCCGCTTAGAAAAATTGTCTTCTAATTGAAACGTTTTTTCTAAAATTTTTGATGTTGCTTTGCCCGGGGCGTGAACCCAGGATCCTCGGTGTGGTAGGCGGAGCACGCTACCATCACACCACGGCGGCCGCCAATCTAATGAAAATACCCAGGTAAATACAAGCCTCTACAATTTATGTTGTTGTTGTAGCAGTGCTTCGCCCCATCCAATAGGTGCGACCAATCACAAATTGTTATCAATTTCCTCTAACGGGAGTCCAAGGAAACTTGCAGTTTCAACAGGGGTGGAAAATAATGATAGGGGTGTTAGAGGCGTTGGTTCGACATTACGATTAAAGAGATAGTTGGTGTAATATGGGGACACATGTGTAGCTTATGTGTACAAGTAGTGCCGATATATTCTTTATTTTAAAAACAGACATTTTAGTTATTGTCCCAATCAATATCCAGCGAACCCTTTATGATCTGCCATGTCCATTAACAGTCCCGCTGCGCATGTGCCACGTAACAGTAAAAGTATATCCTGACAGCCTCCTTTAAGCGCATAATCCAACGGAGTTAGGTCTAGCATATCCTTTATCAAAGTGTTGTCATAAAAATCCAACAAATATTTTACCAATTCCGTATGACAATGTAAGGCTGCCACATGCAGCGCTGTACGACCAGATGGATCAGGTTGAGCTAAGTCAGCACCAGCTAAATGATAAGACTTCAGCCGTAACAGAGCGCCACGCGCCGCAGCGGCACACAGCTGCTCACCAATACCGCGTGATGAACCCGTCAAATGAGCGCCACAATTAATAAGTACTTGTATAATATCATGATTGTCAACAGAGATCGCCTCAAGTAGTGGCGTGCGATCATGATGATCGCGTATATGTACAGAGACTCCATTCATTAGTAAATGATTTACGACTGGAAGATTACCCTGATTGCAGGCGAGATGGAGAGCGGTTCGATTATCGTGATTTACACTGGAAAGATCGGCACCATATGCTTTCAAGTTGGTAATCTGCAAATGTACGAGATAAAATATTAGTGAGCATGACTATCGTGGTGAAAATATTTGCCACCTACCTTATTTATATTGCCTTCTTGCACGGCTGAATTCAGCATAGCTGGAAAAAGTGTGGCACACATTTGACCCAGCTCCTCGGGTGTTGATAAATGCATAGAACGCGCCACAGCATCTACCAAATCGAATTCCTCCATTTTGGCGCCAACTGATGAGGTTAATTCTCCTCTGAGATTCGTGTGTATGAGCTGAAAGGCAAGCAAAATTACCGTTGGATCATAAATTTATTACAGTTATGGCACTGGGCACACTGGGTACAATCAGATAATCCTTACTGAATTTAAATTGGTGTTTAGTGTATTTTATGAGCAGTGGTTCCGCCACTGTGGTTGCACATGAACTTGAGTTTAAACCTAAATTTATTTAATGAAAAATCAATGTCTATAGAGTACAGCAAATTGAACTCCCTCGTTGTCCTAGCAATTGGAGAATTAGAAGCATAAATCGTTCTAAATTTATCTAACCAGAAAAAATCGTGGCATCGAAGGGTTGGCGATGGTACATTGAACCGTACACGTTCTAAAAGATAGGGCGAGTCAACCGTCCCATTGATAATATCACATAAAAATGTCAGTGATAGAATTGCTTTTAGGTTAATTAAAAGACACAACTAGAACTGTATGTTGGAACAGGATCCTGAAAATGCAAAGACCGGAGAGCAAATCGCAAAAATATTTTTTGAACACGCTCAAGTTGGTCTATATGGCAAGCATGGTACGGCCTCCAAATGAATACAGCATATTCTAGCTTAGACCGCACTAGCGTTGTAAATAAAAGTTTTAGAGTATAAGGGTCACTAAAATTCATACTGAAACGGCGAATGAACGCGAGTGTGGAATAAGACCTCGCAATGACATAATTAATCTGACTGTGAAATAGAAACTTTGCATCAAAGACTACGCCAAGATCTGATATTTCATCAACAACCCTCAGCGTAGAGTGCCCAATATGATAAGAAGCAGGAAGAACATTTCGAGTTTTAGCAAAGGTAATACTAAAACATTTACTTATATTTAAACGCAGACGATTCTCTATACACCAATCTTTTACGTTATCAAGATTTTCGAACTTGCACCACATTCTACCAAGGCCAGTGAAAAAAATTTAAGTTAATAAAATTGTTACTCACCTCCTTCCTTTGCTCCAGCGATATACAAGTTTTACCCAGGACATAAGATAATTTTGTTAGTGCCGCTTCTGGAGTCATATCGTAGCCGGGCAATACGCCAATATCGAATAAAACTTTTCCCGCCTCATATAGCTCAGCCACTGAACCATTAGCACATTGCGTACAATTCACAATTATAACACCTCGATCGCATGCGACCTTCAGTTCTTCCAGAAAATCTTTACGATTTGATGGTACATTACCAGACCCAAAAGATTGCAGCACAACACCCTTCATGGGCGGCGCTAGAAAGGCATGTATTGAGGATCTAGAAATACTCGGAAAAATGCGTAAGATGCCTACATTTTCATCCAAATTTGTTTGTACCGCAAAGCGCGAAACGCTACAAGGCCGAAAGATAAGACGATAATCTATTTCGACGTTAATACCGACACGGCCCAACGGTACAACATTTGGCGTATCGAATGCCTCCAAACGATTTGAGCTAACTTTAATCGTGCGATTACCTCGCATCAATTTATTACCGAAAAAGACACACACTTCGGGTATAACATAATTGCCAGCAATTATTAAAGCCGATGTGAAATTGTCTTTGCCATCGGTGCGGGTCTCGAAAATGGGTATCTGTGAACCGGTTATAATGACAGTCTTGCCAAGATTTTCTAACATAAATGAGAGCGCAGACGCAGTATAAGAGAGTGTATCGGTGCCGTGTAGTACGACAAAGCCATCGAAGAATTCATAAGATTGCTGCAAGGAAAACAACAACAAAAATGCAGATGAAAACGCGCACGAAGTCAGCTCGGCACAGTAGCTTACATGTATATCCCTGGCTATACGCGCCCAATCATTCATAGTCATATTGCTCGAGTCCAAGAGTGGCGCATATTCGGTTACTTGGTAGATAACGCGTCGTTTCTCACCTTGCACATATGGCAACACTAACGGTGCCATAGATGCGGCCGAGCCAAAACGATTCTGTGCATAATTCTCATCGTGTATATTTGGATATTTACGTAGCGTCTTCACTAAGGCATTTGGAATGGGAGCTAACACTGAAAAAAATTTAGACGATTGGTTCGTGTTTTAGATTTTCAAATCTCACAGACTCTATTTACTATTATTCTCGTTTCGCACCATGCCAATTGTTCCGCCCGTATAGATAACTCGTACTCGCGTCTCTTTCACTTCGCTGAGTAGATTGCCTTCGCTTATAATGCGCTTCATGTGATTCTTTGTTGTTGCAGGTTTGTCTACAGATGTAACTGAATCAATTGGTATTTTCAAGAAGAGTCCATCTTCACTCAACGAACATGTTGACGCATGTCCATTTGTTTTGCTCTCTTGATTTCCGGCTATGTTTTCGTGATCGCACTGACATTCTTCGCAGGTCTCTGATGTGTTGGACATGTCTTGCTTCTAGATTCGCTGGAATATAGAATTTATATATTTTTGAGAAATTTGTTTCAAAAGTTGTACACAAATAAAAATGTTGAGTGTCTTTCTCCGATTTAGACAGTTTTTGAATTTCGCAGAGTCAGCAAAGTAAGCTCGTAAATTCCCCGATGCGTGGGGAACGTTGAGAAACCAAAGCAAAAACCCTTTAAGCAATATCCACCTCTACCTGAAAATCTGAGATTACTGCAGTATGCTGATAAAAATGAAGTGGCCGCTATATCATTTGTCAATAATGATATTTCTAACAATTGGAGGTTAAAAACGATGAAGGACTCTGCCTCTTTCGGAATAAAAAAAATCGAAGACAAGTCGAACTGTTTCAGCACGCGAAACAACTTATTAATTTAAATAAGTTATAGGTTCTAATAATTTGAATTATCCTTCAGGATTTCTTGTAAAAATTCAAATTTTATATATTTTGTATGAGTTGTCTGAATATCAATTATATGATATTTTTTTAAAAAATACTTTTTTACATTTTTTTAAACATGAAAATCTTAGGTAGACATATAAAACTAATTATAATTATAAGTATGATTCTGTTCAAAGTAAACATAACACAAGTATAGACATGTACATATATGTAACTCCTCCACTCATAGTATTTTGAATACTCCTGAATTCAAAAATTATAGGGTTTTAACAATTTAATAACATTTTATATAAATTAACGTTAAATGTAGGTATATGAGAAACAATATTAAAACAAATTGAAAGAATTACGCGATCATATTTTATTTCATGTTATGTGATAATCGATTAGTTACTTTCGGTAAAAATTTCAAAATAACAGTACAAAATAACATGTAATTAATTTTCACAATATTTCAATGGTCTTTTTATGTTAATGGTATGAACGTTATGTGGCCTTTTCTTTATAAATTTTGGTTCTTCTTTATGTCTAAGGTTTTTATAATTTTTAACAAAACCCTCTTCTCGATTTTCTATATAATCCTCCCTATTTTGGTTTCTGTGTTTAATATACCTATCTTTTGCTTTTTGACTGCAATTTCTTATCAAACCATAATCCACTCTGTGATTTTGTACCTCAAATGGAGTACATTTTATGGTACTATGAAAATTATTATTATACATTTGAATTGCTTTACTCATTTGTGCTGTTATTGGTAGTCTTTGTTCCAAATTTAAGACTCTTATTTTCTCAGTTATAGTGTTATTGAGTCTTTCTACATCTGAATTCCCTGTATGACTATGGGGTTTTGAAAAATGAAATTCTATATTTTCTGATTTTAAAAATTCTTTAAAATTTGAGGAATTGAACTCATTGTCAAAAGCAAATTTCTTAACTTGTCCCTTTATCGATAAATATTCTTTTATTATACATTTGAATTGCTTTACTCATTTGTGCTGTTATTGGTAGTCTTTGTTCCAAATTTAAGACTCTTATTTTCTTAGTTATAGTATTATTGAGTCTTTCTACATCTGAATTCCCTGTGTGACTATGGGGTTTTGAAAAATGAAATTCTATATTTTCTGATTTTAAAAATTCTTTAACATTTGAGGAATTGAACTCATTGTCAAAAACAAATTTCTTTACTTGTCCCTTTATCGATAAATATTCTCTTAATTTATCTACGATTGTTTGGCTGTTTCTATCAGATAAATAAAATGCAACCGCATGTTTGGAAAACTTGTCTATAAAAATTATAAAAGAATGCTTTGAATTAACATATGTATCAACATGTACAATTTCATTGATATCAGAAGGTGTTTTAGTAAATTTAAATTTATTTTTAATTGGATTGCGATCATATTTTCCTGAGGTACAAATTGCGCAATTATTAATTATTCTATGTATATAAATTTTCAATCGTGGATTATAAATTCTATGTTTTATTCCTTCATAAGTTGGTATTATGCCAACATGACCGGTTTCAAATTTGTGAAATAGCGAAATTTGTTTATTGAGTTCATCCTCACTTTCTATGTCTTTAGCAAAATACGAGCATTTAAAAAATTTTAGTCCATCAGTGGTAAAATATTCTTTCAATTGATTTTGCATTTTATTAAATTCATTATCAGGAAGTTCCGAATAAATGCCTACCTTGCCTTTTGAAATATTTCTTCTAAGAATGTCTATAATGTGCCTCTTCTTAATATCATTTTTATCAACAAAAATTCTCTTATTTTCAAAAACATTCTCAACTTCTGTTTGCTTATTCCCTTGTATATAATTTGTGTTTTGAATCGATTTACAACAGTGTCTAAAATTTTAAAATTATCATTAAAATTTTCCTCCTGAGAGTGTATTGTTTGAACTTCCAAAGAATCATTGACACTTACTTGATCAAATTCATGAATTGAGCCTATATTTATTTCATTAGTATTGCTATTCACACGACTTAAAAAGTCTGCAAGCTTATTTTCACTACCTTTTATATATTCAATTTTAGCATCATATTCTCCTAACTCCACTAACCACCTTTGTAATCTAGGATTTAAATCTTTGCCAGTGAATTTTGTTTGGATCCACTTTAGTGGTTGATGATCAGAGAGTAAATCAAATTCACGACCATAAATGTATGGACGAAAATATTTTACAGCCCAAACTATGGCAAGCAATTCCTTTTCTATTGTAGCATAATTTATCTCATGATTATTAAGCGTTCTTGAAGCATATGCTATTGGATGTCCATCTTGGATAAGGGCAGCGCCAATAGCAAAATTACTAGCATCTGTTACAATTTTAAATCATTTGCTAAAATTTGGAAACCTTAATATGGGAGCATTGGTTATTATATCTTTCAATTTATGAAATGAAGCAATAAAATTTGGATCATTTTGATTAACTTTTCTACCTTTTTTTAAATAGTATAACATTGGTCCTGCTATTTTCGCATAATCCCGTATAAACTTCCTATAATACCCAGTTACTCCGAGAAAAGATTTAATTTGCTTAGAAGTTTTGGGAAGTTTTAGATTTTGAATAATTTTTATTTTTTCTGGATTCGGCTTTACACCTTTAGGAGTAAGTATATGTCCAAGAAATTAAGTTTCTTTTCTTAAAAAATCACATTTATCAACTTGAATTTTTAAGTTAGCTTTTCGTAAAGTAGTGAAAATTGTTTTTAAATTTTGTATATGTTCCTTTAATGATGTACTAAAAATTAGAATGTCGTCCATATATATTACGCATATTTTATTAATATATTCGGGGAAAACGGAGTTCATTAATATTTGAAAGGTTGAAGGGGCATTTTTCAGTCCAAACGGCATTCTAATAAATTCGTAATGCCCACTAGGAGTTGAAAACGCTGTTTTTTCCTATGTTCTTCTTTCACTTCAATTTGATGAAATCCTTTAGCCAAATCTAAAGTTTACTACTGTAATACTGAGCTCTACCCAACTTATCTAATATGCTATTCAGATTAGTAATCGGATATTTATCATCGATCGTGTATTTGTTAAGCAGCCTATAGTCAATGACAGTTCTCCATTTTTTCTTTCCAGAATTATCTAATTTTTTTGGAACCATCCAAAGAAGACTATTATATGGAGAATTGCTTGGTTGAATAATATTTTGTTGCAACATTTCCGTTATTTGTCTATTAATTTCTTCCTCATGTATTTGAGGATATCGATACATTTTGGAGTATAATGGTGCATCTACGCTCGTCATAATTTCATGAAAAATATTTTTTGTTGCAGTTAGTACATCGCCTTCTTTATAAAAAATATCAACAAACTCACGTAGCAAATTTTTAAGAAAGGAAGTTTCTTCAGCATTTAAATTACTTAAATTAAAAAATTAATGAAAAACAAACGTTCGAGTCCGACTGCGCCAAACAACTTATTAATTTAAATAAGTTATAGGTTCTAATAATTTTAATTATCCTTCAGGATTTCTTGTAAAAATTTAAATTTTATATATTTTGTATGAGTTGTCTGAATATAAATTATATGATATTTTTAAAAAAAAATACTTTTTTACATTTTTTTAAACTTGAAAATCTTAGGTAGACATATAAAACTAATTATAATTATAAGTATGATTCTGTTCAAAGTAAACATAACACAAGTATAGCCATGTACATATATGTAACTCGCGAGAACAATAGCAATATATCTCATCGCTGAAGGGATAAAAACAATATACGACAAAGGAACAGAAGTGAGTAGAGATACTGTTGCCACGCAGGTAGTAGTAGTGCAGGAAAGTGGACCGGGGAACTAGTTGCCGAACTGAATGAGGAGACTACATGTAAAGGTCGATTTCCCCCTAACTCAATTCTTAAGCTGCAGACATTGGTGCTTTATCGGCAACCGTATCGGTAACTTTATAACAGCTGATTCGACCAACCTTATGGGAATAAATGCAATCGATTATTGGTGCCGCTAAGGTCGTAACCGTATCGTAGCCAACCAATTGGTTTTTGGTTTATCGTCGTAACGATAAACAGCTGGTTACGTTAGGGATACGACTACAGCGATACGACATACGGCACCAATGACTCCCGCTTTAATCGTACACGGTTATTTCCGTAAATACCTTCACAGAAATGAAGGTTGAAATCCCGTACTGCCTGTAGAAAATGAACACCACACCTTCCTCTAATGCGAACACTTCGCCCACCAACGAAGGATGGTAGAAGAGACACTTGGCGACCTATCTCCGGGCAATGTCATTAACAACATTACCGACCAAAATGTGCGCTGGGATGCGGCCACAGATATGTGAGGCATATACTTCTCTTAGCATGAAGGTAGTCATGACGCTCACGTAGCATGCAACCGTGCCCGAAAAAATGCCGCGATACGTGAAATTGTACGAACCGTGAGAGGTTGCATTTTATTGGATAACCCTTAAAAATATGAGGAATGACTATACATGTAAAGACCAGCAGTGAGTCTTAAAAGATCCCGGTCAGTGCATAAGGCATTTCCTTAAAAAAGTTTGAGACAGAGTTTTTGTCAACAATCAAATATTGATTAATGGAAGTATTTAGTTTTTGTGGGGAAGGAAGGAAGGAGATGGAGACCTATCAGGAAAGACCAGAAATATCGCAATGACACCTAAAAAATAAATTCTTATTCTGAAAGTGCTTCAAGTGGGTGGTATTATACTTTGAACGCTTTCAATCTCCGGGAATGGACAATACCTATCTAGAATTTCTACATCAGTTAGACAAATTTATCTCAATAATAGGGACAGCTTATGGCATACGTCCCGACAGTGTAGAGGCGAGCTAAAGTAGTTTTTACACGTAAGGAATGAAAAAGCACGACTTATTGCTTTGCATCTTCCTGAATATAGAGGGGAGTATAAGTCGAGTACCAAAAAAAAAAAAGGTTAAGCAAGTTTATCGAAGCTCGAATGCGCACAAGAAGATCTGAAGGTACATTACAAGGTGGTAGTTTGTCCAGAGCGACAGTTGAAATACTGCTCAGTCTTATTCTGACACATAAAGTTATTGAACACGCGAACAAACGAGCCCTACTAAACAAAGAAAAAGAGGGCACAAACTGAGGAAAAGTCTGAACAAGTCCTGCTATCCATCAGCCCATAAGGTCCTTATCTGCCCAATTACTCGGGGTATGTTGTTTCGATGCCACCTTATACACGATATCTGCATTTATATATATGAGTATAGAGAAAAGAAATCGATACCAAAATCTGTATTTGAGGATAGGACTCAATACTAATTCGTGTCGTACTCATTTAAAAGCTCAGTAAAGCTTAAAAAAAATGATTGCGTTACATATTTATCAAAGCAACTAACCCAATTGCTTCATAACCGTGGAAATATCGCAAACGAAAGCATTTTTCATATAAGTTTGCGCGGTTTACACAGCTTAGGATCTTTGCGAGCATTCATGAGTTCCCCTTTTATAAAAACATTGCATTATGGCGAACGTAATATAAAATTTCAATAAAGTCTATGCAAAAATGAGGTGCATTAGTTCACTTACTCATAACTTTTGAGCGATCAAAATATGTTAGGTTCCGGATTCTTAATCCTGAATATCCGCCTTTGAAAAAAAGCTAGGCACAGATTGTGTGCGAGTAGAGTCCCCAAAAGTAAAGGGGATTCAGAATATACCTACAGCGGGTATGCCTGTAGTAAGAGACGACTTAAATATCCATGCCTTGGGCAGATAGTTTTTGTTTTCGTCCAGCTATGTAGAATAGAGGCCAGAGTGATACTTTGAAGACCATGGGGAGAACCTGTTGATAGCAAAACTCATCTTATCTCTGTCCGTTATTAAGTCCAGTTAACCCTCTGGGGGCGAGTGACAGGAAGAAATAAATTTAACACCATTTATTCATATATGTTTATGGATAATCGTATAATAAAAACTAATTTATGATGACATATTTAATATAGACTAAAATTAAAAAACATAACATATTAGCAAAAATTATTTTAAAAAATTTTAAAAACTTATGACTATACATATTTAGCTTTAACCATTTAAGCCATTTCTTGTCCTATTATTGTTGCCATTGCCAACTAACAAGCTCAACAGAACCGGAGATAAAGCTCCTCGATTACCTCCTCTTCCACCCCTTCCACCTCTACCACCATTTATAGTTCCAGTATTGCCAACGTTATTTGTTGTTCCTCGACGAATCCTTATTCTTCTAACTCCATTGTTATTGGTGCCACCGGCATTAATAAGCGTAATATTCGTTGGTGGAAGTGGAGGCGTAGGAGGTAACGCCGGTAACGGTAGCGTACCGATTTGTGAATTTACCACCACCACCAAAGCGAAGAGGACTACAGCTAAAGGAAGAAGAACCTTGCTCATATTATTTTTCTTATTTTCTGATACACGCAGCTTGAAATCGGTTAATATTTTTATGAATTCTGATCTTTTACTGCAGTGAATATAGTCTCGTCGGTTATATTTATATTCGTTCTCATTTTAGCATAAAATTAAAATTTAACCTTCAGTTCGAAATTTGTTACAGCATTTCGGTTAGATTAAACAAACGGAAGTTTACAAAGTGTACTTCCGAGTTGCGACAATTTGTGTTTGTTAAATAAATGGCAAATTTTATTTTTATACCCAGCTGTACATGAACACCGAGCTTTAAAGTAAGTTTAAAAAGAATTTCAGTTTAGTATATAGTCAAAGGGGCTTAACAGCTATGTAATATGTGTACAAACTATAGGTTTCCAATTTCAATAAGGAATATTTGAGAAGATTGGAACTCCCTTAGGACTCTCATCTTGAAGCTGCCTTTGTTTGAGGCGTGTATATACAAGGTTCAGATACCTGAAATAACCTACTGCAAAGCAAGGTCATATAAAAACAAGTAAGGAAGGCGAAGTTCGTGTGTAACCGAACATTACATACTCAGCTGAGAGCTTTGGAGAGAAAATAAGGGAAAATCACCATGTAGGGAAATGAACCTAGAATATGTTTGTATGACATGGAAGGTATTAAAGAGTATTTTAAAAGGGAGTGATCCTTAGTTCTATAGGTGGCCACATTTTTGAGATATCTCCATAGAGGTGGACCAGGGGCGACTCTATATAATGTGTTTGTACGATGTGGGCATCAAATTAAAGGTATTAAATGGGAGTGGCCCTTAGTTGTATATGTGAAGGCGTTTTCGAGATGTCGACCAAAATGTGGACCAGGGTTACCCAGAACATCATCTGTCGGGTACCGCTAATTTATTTATATATGTAATACCACGAACAGTATTCCTGCCAAGATTCCAAGGGCTTTTGATTTCGCCCTGCCGAACTTTTTCATTTTCTTCTACTTAATATGGTAGGTATCAAACCCATTTTACAAAGTTTTTTCTAAAGTTATATTTTGCGTCAAAAAAACCAACCCAATCACCATGTTTCATCCCTTTTTTCGTCTATGGTATAAAATTATGGCATCTTTATCATTTTTCGAAATATCGAAAAAGTGGGCGTGGTCATAGTTCGATTTCAGCCATTTTTAATACCAAGATAAAGTGAGTTCAGATAAGTACGTGAACTAAGTTTAATAAATATATATCGATTTTCGCTCAAGTTATCGTGTTAACGGCCGAGCGGAAGGACAGACGGTCGACTGTCTATAAAAAATTGGGCGTGGATTCAACCGATTTTGCCAGACCGATTTTCACAGAAACCAGTTATCGTCATAGAATCTATGCCCCTACCGAATTTCACAAGGATTGGCAAATCTGTGTTCGACTAATGGCATTAAAAGTATTCTAGACAAATTAAATGAAAAAGGGCGGAGCCACGCCTATTTTGAAAATTTCTTTAATTTTTGTATTTTGTTTCATCATTACATTACTGGAGTTGAATGTTGACATAATTAACTTGTATACTGTAAAGATATTAAATTTTTTGTTAAAATTTGACTTAAAAAATTTTTTTTAAAGTGGGCGTATTCATCATCCGATTTCGCTAATTTTTATTTAGCACACATATAGTAATAGGAGTCAATACTTTTAAATTACTTTCTTTTAAAAGTGGGCAGTGCCACCCCCACTGTCCAAAATTTCACTAATTTTCTATTCTGCGTCATAAGGTCAACCCACCTACCAAGTTTCATCGCTTTATCCGTCTTTGGTAATGAATTATCGCACTTTTTCGGTTTTTCGAAATTTTCGATATCGAAAAAGTGGACGTGGTTATAGTCCGATTTCGTTTTAAATAGCGATTTGTGGTGTGTGCCCAGTAACCTACATACCAAATTTCATCAAGATACCTCAAAATTTACTCAATTTATCGTGTTAACGGACAGACGGACGGACGGACATGGCTCAATCAAATTTTTTTCCGACACTGATGATTTGATATATGGAAGTCTATATATCTCTCGATTCTTTTATACCTGTTCAACCAACCGTTATCCAATCAAAGTTAATATACTCTATGTGCAAAGCAAACTGAGTATAAAAAAAGGCACCTGAAGACTGCTACTACTAACAGCTAGAAGTGGAAATGGGAAAAGCTTCGAAAAGATGTCAAGGACCGGTTTGGGCCTTTTTGGCGCATTTGAAGACGTCTTAGACAACAAGCGTAGAAATAGCACAGGGGGTAGTGCAAAATCCAAGCGAGTTGTCATTCTCGCAACCTCAGATATGCTGGCAGCCTTAGAGTACCCATTCCAAAACACATACTATCTATAGCATGCCACCAAAAGCTATCTTAGGGATTGCATTCTATATATCAAAGCTCAGAGTGTCCGCGGACCACGAATGTCGCATGCGAAGCAGCACAGAGATCAATTCTCACTTCTGACCTGTACAACGTCTATTACGATAAAACTTTCTATCTCGAGGATTTATTTATATTTATTTAAGATATTGCCGCAGTCGTTACAGCCCGAAATATAGAAAAAAATAAGTAAAAGGCTTAATCTGGCCTGGGTTAGACCCGCGGAGACTATAGTCGGCAACAAAAAAAGGATGAAGTTGGTTTTGTAACCTTTTCCAGAAGTATAATATCAAGAAAAGTAGTAAACGATTTAATAGTAACGTTAGACTACCAACTAAGATATTGTTCAATATGCCGCTGAAAAGACATCTAAACAAATATCGTTGCATAGCGGGTTTATGAGAAACAACCGGGGACATGAAGCAAAATGAAGCTGCTGATGGTCACCTATATAAGTTGTTGTACGGCTCCGAAATGAGAGCAAACACACTTCAAATAAAAAATACCCGTAGGCTTTCAACATTTGTACTTTTTAGCGTTGGAGAAAAGAAAGTTAAGGGAAGCAAAAAAGCAGAAGAATCAAGAGCGGGGAATAAACTTTTAGGCTGTGGAAAGAACGAAGGGAAGGTGAACAACGAGACCAATTACCTTCAAAGGGATGGCAACGCAATTTAGAAGTTCTCCGAACCAATTGTCAACCTCACCTATTCGTATCGATTCCGTTTTCTTTAGCTGGCGAGGCCCTGGCTACTGCAAGTTCCTCATGGAACTAGGGGGCTGGCGGGCGGTAGGGACCAGAAAGTTCAAGGTGGTCATATTAAATCGGTCCTGAGGTGGTGGGGCTTATACCTTAATGGTGCTTGTTACCAAAACCTACCGGATCTATATCCGCCAAAACACCATTAGCATCGATAACACTCGTCAAAAACTTCGGGGAGTATATTTATCGCTGAAACAACAACAACAACAAGAGGAACTTTCAAAACTCCTTTCGAATTCTTTGCTGCTTTACATTTTGAGTAAATTTGATGTTTTTTCGTTGCTGAGTGTAGTTTTAAAGAATTTTAAGTGACGTACTGAAGACATGATAATAAACGGTACAAAAATTTAAGAATTTTAATTTAAGGCAATTATATTGCAATTTTTATTAAGATTATCCAACAACTTATCTATTTTTATATAGGGTATTTCAGATTGATTGCGTCTGCTGTCTCCAAAAAAATTTAGCAAGTTATGATTAGAAATGAATATAGAAATTCCAGAGTAGATTAGTTATATCTAGCTATTGAAAGATTTTTAGTTAGCTAAGCTCTGGATTTCATGTATTTTGCAAATGTTTCTAATGCAATGACAGAGGCTTAATGAAATAATTAGTCAAGTTTTCTACATTAAAGCTCTTATTGAACTCAATCTTCCATACACTATTCAAATTCTTAATTATCTCCTTATTGCTTTATTGAATGCCTAAAGGAGTGAAAAATCTAGTCGGGTTTGCTTGGTGTTTCGGATTCTGTTGTCAATGTAACAAAGTAAATTATTTTCTATAATTTACGAAAAATAGAAGGGATCTTATTCATTTTACCTTTTTTGTAAAAACAATATTTTTTTGGGTTGCTGACAGATGTTCGTTAATGAAGCATTAGGCCCTGCGTGAAAAGGAAAAACTAATAATTTCATTAAACGTAATTGTGTAATCGGTATAACTCGGAGCAGTAGCAGAGTATATTTTCCATTGCTACTGCTGTCAACATTGGTTTAGAATGAAAAATATTGAGTTTTTCAACTGATCAAATTCCGAAAATTGAATATTCGATTAATCGTATATCACGAGCTTTAATCCACACCCAGTACCTATCGCCTTTCCTTCGCTCTCACCCTTTCCCAATGTTGTACTTACTTTGCTATATCTTCTTCACAAAGGCATCATTACACCAAGTATTTGATATCTGCCTTGAATAAATTAGGAAATAAAATCAATTTCCTATTTTACAATAAGGGCCATAGATTTGTTGGTGGTAAAAATTGTAATTGCTTTTCGAGCATTCTACGCAGATTAAATTTAAACCAAAACAAGTAAAGGTGTCTAAGTTCGGGTGTAACCGAACATTATATACTCAGCGTGAGCTTCAATTGTACATTTCATTGCAGATAAATTACTTTTCTACATAACACGTGGCACCGTCCGTTTAAAAAAAAATTTCTCCCCATTTCCTCTTACAATAAAACTTGATGAGTGAAGTATCATTCATTCATTATTCTAGTCTACGACCCTTTTAAACTTGTTTTATATCTAAGTTGCCGTGGTCTTTAACCGATCCAGTCCATGTTTACTAAAAATATTTTCTGCTATAAGAAAAATATCTGTACACAATTTCATTACGATCCGTTAATTTTACTTCGATTTATGGCTCCCGAAACATAGAAAATTGCTTAGTCATAAAAGGGGCGGTGCCACGCCCATTTTTTATACTCAACTGAGCAGAGCTCACAGAGTATATTATTTGTTCGCATAACGGTAATCCGTAACGGCATAAACTAATCGAGATAGATATAGACTTCTATATATCAAAATGATCTGGGTGAAAAAAGAAATTCATTTAGCCATGTCCGTCCGTCCGTCCATCCGTAAACACGATAACTTGAGTAAATTTTGAGGTATCTTGATATAAATTGGTATGTTGTTTGCTGGGCACTCATCTCAGATCGCTATTTAAAATGAAGGAAATCGGACTATAACCATGCCCACTTTTTCGATATCGAAAATTTCGAAAAACCGAAAAAGTGCGATAATTCATTACCAAAGACGGCTAAAGCGATGAAACTTGGTAGGTGGGTTGAGCTTATGACGCAGAATGGAAAATTAGTAAAATTTTGGACAATGTGCGCGGCACCGCCCACTTTAAAAATAAGGTAAATTCAAAGTTTTGCAAGCTGTAATTTAGCAGTCGTTGAAGATATCATGATGAAATTTGTAAGGAACGTTACTCCTATTACTATATGTGTGCTAAGTAAAAATTAGCAAAATCGAATTACGAACACGCCCACTTTAAAAAGTCAAATTTTAACAAAAAATTTAATATCTTTACAGTATATAAGTAAATTATGTCAAAATTCAACTCTAGTAATGATATGGTGCAACAAAATACAAAAATAAAAGAAAGTTTCAAAATGGGCGTGGCTCCGCCCTTTTTCATTTAATTTTTCTAGAATACTTTTAATGCCATAAGTCGAACAAAAATTTACCAATCCTTGTGAAATTTGGTAGGGGCATAGATTTTATGAAGTTAACTGTTTTCTGTGAAAATGGGCTAAATCGGTTTGAAGCCACGCCCAATTTTTATACACAGTCGCCCGTCTGTCCTTTCGCTCGGCCGTTAACAAGATAACTTGAGAAAAAATCGATATATCTTTACTAAACTTAGTTCGCGTACTTATCTGAACTCACCTTATCTTGGTATAAAAAATGACCGAAATCCGACTATGACCACGCCCACTTTTTCGATATCGAAAATTACGAAAAATGAAAAAAATGCCATAATTCTATACCAAATATGAAAAAAGAGATGAAACATGGTAATTGGATTGGTTTATTGACGCAAAATATAACTTTAGAAAAAACTTTATAAAATGGTTGTGACACCTACCATATTAAGTAGAAGAAAATG
The DNA here is from genome assembly GCF_040869045.1 of Eurosta solidaginis. Classification (NCBI taxonomy): domain Eukaryota; kingdom Metazoa; phylum Arthropoda; class Insecta; order Diptera; family Tephritidae; genus Eurosta; species Eurosta solidaginis. The sequence goes on along the minus strand of NC_090322.1, from coordinate 228,207,342 downwards.
AAGAAGTTCTGCAGGGCGAAATCAAACGCCCTTGGAATCTTGGCAGGAATACTGTTTGTGGTATTACATATATAAATAAGTTAGCGGTACCCGACATATGATGTCCTGGGTCACCCTGGTCCACATTTTGGTCGATATCTCGAAAACGCCTTCACATATACAACTAAGGGCCACTCCCTTTCAAAATACTCATTAACATCTTTCATTTGATACCCATATCGTACAAACACATTCTAGTGTCACCTCTGGTCCACCTTTATGGAGATATCTAGAAAAGGCGTCCACCTATAGAAATAAGGCCCACTCCCTTTTAAAATACTCTTTAATACCTTCCATTTCAAACCCATGTCATACAAACACATTCCAGGGTGACCCTAGGTTAATTTTGCTAAATTGTGATTTTCCCTTATTTTGTCTCCAAAGCTCTCAGCTGAGTATGTAGTGTTCGGTTACAACCGAACTTAGCCTTCCTTACTTGTTTAAATTTGAAGTTTTTCCTATTTACTGTTATAAATACACTTGGAAAATGAAATACCATTGATATAAAGCTCTTTTTTGCAAAGATATAGCTTATTTTATTCGTCCACGACCCTTTTAAAAATCTTTTATATAAAAGTGGGCGTGGTCCTTAACCGATTTCGTTAATTTGTCAGCAAAGCTTTCCTTATAGTAAAGGCAAACTCTCTGCCGAATTTTGTTATGATAGGTTTAACAATTTTTGATTTATGATTAATAATATTTGTAAAATTGATTTTATCACAATTGGGCGATGCCACGCCCATTTAAAATTTTTTTTTCAAATTTTTGTCAAAGTACTGGTCGGTCCATGAGGACCTCACATAGACTGAATAAGTCCGTAGTGTTACCAGAAGTTTGTTTTAACGACCAAACTGAAAAACCCTATCAAAACCAGGACCTATGTTATAAAATAACTCCGTCTTCTTGGCAAATACTAGAAGCTTCCTAGGATTTAAGCCACTTGCTGCTCCTAGATCTGACAGCTGTATCACTCCTAATAGCTGGAGTCTTAGCCTGGCAAGCGCAGGGCAAGAGCACAGAACGTGCTCGATCGTTTCCTCCTCCAGTCCGCACTTCCTACATCTGCTATCACTGACCAAGAAATTTCACGCTTGTAGATCCTCAGTAGATCCCTGTACTCGTCCAGACATGCTTCGCTTTCCGCGGTCTTTGAGAGCTTAAACATTTCTTTTACCTGCCTTCTTAGAATACTCGGCTCTAAGAAGATTCAGAGGAAAAGCAAAGCCGCCATGGTGGAGCAATGAGCTGAGCAGTCATAAGCGTCCTTGTTAGGAATTCATTATACTCCTCCAGTTCTTCCACATTGGCAACATCTTTGGGTTTTCCCAGTTTCGTTTCTACCTGTTTCTGGAATTTAGTCCAGTTTGTTGACCTAGGGTTTCTAAAGGTTCCTCCCTTCTCTACCCTCTTTAGGGGGATGCTGAAGCTAACATACGCATGGTCGGAGAAGGATGATCTATCAAGAACCATCCAATCATACCTTGATATATCACGTTCGGAGCTCAGTGTAATATCCAAGACATTGCTGGATGTTGGACCAATGTATGTAGGGACGTTTCTCCTGTTGGCTATCTGCAAATTGGTTTACAGGATGTAGCAAAATAGAGATTCACCTCTCTCGTTCGTATCTGCTCCTCCCCACGCATTTTGGTGCGCATTTGCATCCGCGCCTATGACCAACCGCCCTTTGCGCCCTTCATCCTGTACCAGCCTCTTGCACTCCATCGATGGAACCTCCGCAGCATGGGCCATGTAGAAGGATGCCAGGATAAGTCCTGCTTATTCCTTTGCTCAACGGCCACCACTACGAGATCCTCAGTAGTGTAATTGGGCAGCATATATGAATGCAGCTGTTTCCTTACCATTACTACAGATCGCACCCATCCTTCCGTTTGCGCAAAGTAAACGCCAAATCCGCGCGCGCTAAGTCCAGAAATCTTTCCTCCTAATGATAGCCACGGCTCCTGGATTAGCGCCACGTCAAACGAACCCTCCTCAAGGGTTAAGAGTTCACTCGACGCCACTTTACTGTGTTGGAGGTTTATCTGTAGGACTCGCAGCACGATTGGGCTGTTTGTTCCCCTCCAGCACCTTCATCGTGACGTCGTCGTCCTCGCCTTGCCCTTTTGGTTTAGAGTGTTCGAAGCCCCCTTCAGCCTCTTGTAACTGTTGTGCCGGGTGTTCCCCTGTGCGAGTCACAGCATCATCTGGCTGTTGGTCCTTTTCTAACACCTTCGTGGGGACGTCGGCTACCTCCACCTGTCTTTTTTCCCATAGGTTTTTGAGGTCCTTTTCGACTTCGCCCTCTTCCAGCGTGTTAGGATTTTTATCCTCGGGACTTCTGTTCCTGAGTCGCATATAAATTTTGCCTGCACCAAAGAACATTTTTCCAAGCTGCGTGTACAATATATCCTCCGCCTGCTTGTTTATTTGGAAGATGTAGAAATGACCTTCCTCCGTAGGCCGAGATACAGTAAGTACCTTCCAATCCTGTGTCGGTATGTTCGGATTTTTGTCAAGAGTCTCAACATCAGTCCACACGTCAAATTTCAATATTTTGGTGTATTATTTACTAAATAATCAGGTTTTTTGTGTTTTCTAAAATGTTATATATATAAAAAGTGGGCGTGGTTATTATCCGATTTCGCTCGTTTTCAATACCAATCTATTCTGGGTCCAGATAAGCTCGTGTACAAAATTTGGTGAAGATATCTCAATATTTACTCAAGTTATCGTGTTAACGGACAGACGGACGGACGGACGGACATGGCTCAATCAAATTTGTTTTCGATACTGATGATTTTGATATATGGAAGTCTATATCTATCTCGATTCCTTTATACCAGTACAACCAACCGTTACCCAATCAAAGTTAATATACTCTGTGTGCAGTGTGTGTAGTTCGGAGTTATATTTTCTAACATTTACGCATGTAACGTTTACAAATGTATTAATCTACAATAAATCCTCAATAGATAATCTAAGCGTTTACATGTGCTCCAATCCTAGTAACTAAATTAGCTCTTTCTATGGAAAAAAATCTGCATCTCTTCAATTTGTTCACAATTACTTACCGCTTATGGAAGAAAAATACTTATATGTGGAAATCTAGTTATCTAACTAACGATTAGAAATTAAGTACGAAAATAAAGATAAACTCGTTATATGTAAACAAATTAGCGAGACGGGACTTACTTGTTTTATGCCGACTTCGAACGGCATCTGCAAGGAAGATGAGTTTTCACTGAGAGCTTTTCATAGCAGAAATACACTCGGAGTGCTTGTCAAACACTGCCGATGGGCAGCTCCGCTTACAAAACCTTGTTTTCTAAAATTTTTATGTTGCGCTGACCGTGGCGTGAACCCAGGATCTTCGGTGTGGTAGGCGCAGCACGCTACCATCACACCACGGCGGGCGTTGCTATATCTGCGGCTTATTTTTGTGCAGGAACTTTTGGATTTTTGATTGACAATTTTTAAAGGTTTATACAATGGTCTGTACCTATTGTTGTTCGACTCAAGTTTACATTTTTTGCAATTTCACCATTTGTTTTTTTATTTTCTGTGCTGTAAATTCAAATTTCTTAATTCAAACGATATTTCTTTTCTGGTAGGCATTCCCGATGTTTAAGTGATCAAACCGTGACTAAACTCTATCTTAGTAAAGCATAAACATAAAAAAGGATCAAAATAGGTAAGCCGTGTTCTGGGGCTAGTACAAAACAGCGTATTAGAATGCAAGCTATGAAACTGGTGCTATATGTACACTTTTATCAATGCTAATATTGGGTTTCTTCGCCACAGCTTAGTTTTTTCATGTTCAAGAACGAGCAATTTTTTTTATCATTTCTAGACAACGAAATTAGGGGATGTATTTACACTCCTGTCCATCACTGTATATATTATAACTTAATAGCATTTGTTATAAACTCGTCTGGAGCTCCAACAAATTTGTTTGGTTAAGTAAGGCATAAGTCAAAACCAATAATGGCAAGCCAATGCCGAGTACGCATTACTTCTTAAAAATAACAAGTAAGGAAGGCTAAGTTCGGGTGTAACCGAACATTACATACTCTTACTGAGAGCTATGGAGACAAAATAAGGGAAAATCACCATGTAGGAAAATGAACCTAGGGTAACCCTGGAATGTGTTTGTATGACATGGGTTTCAAATGGAAGGTGTTAATGAGTATTTTAAAAGGGAGTGGGCCTTAGTTCTTTTCTAGATATCGATATAAAGGTGGACCAGGGGTGACTCTAGAATTTGTTTGTACGATATGGGTATCAAATGAAAGGTGTTAATGAGTATTTAAAAGGGAGTGGGCCTTAGTTCTATAGGTGGACACCTTTTCTAGATATCGTTATAAAGGTGGACCCGAGCTGACTCTAGAATTTGTTTGTACGATATGGGTATCAAATGAAAGGTGTTAATGAGTATTTTAAAAAGGCGTGGGCTTAGTTCTATAGGTGGACGCCATTTCGAGATATCGCCATAAAGGTGGACCAGGGGTGACTCTAGAATTTCTTTGTACGATATGGGTATCAAATGAAAGGTTTTAATGAGTATTTTAAAATAGCGTGGGCTTAGTTCTATAGGTGGACGCCATTTCGAGATATCGCCATAAAGGTGGACCAGGGATGACTCTAGAATTTCTTTGTACGATATGGGTATCAAATGAAAGGTGTTAATGAGTATTTTAAAAGGGCGTGGGCCTTAGTTCTATAGGTGGACGCCTTTTCGAGATATCGACCAAAATGTGGACCAGGGTGACATCATCTGCCGGGTACCGCTAATTTATTTATATATGAACAGTATTCCTGCCAAAATCCCAAGGGCTTTTGATTTCGTCCTGCAAAACTTTTTCATTTTCTTCTACTTAATATGGTAGATGTCACACCCACTTTACAAAGTTTTTTCTAAGGTTATATTTTGCGTTAATGCGCCAATCCAATTTCCATGTTTCATCCCTTTTTTAGTATTAGGTATTGAATTATGGGATTTTTTAATTTTTCGCAATTTTCGATATCTAAAAAGTTGGCGTGGTCATAGTCGGATTTTGGGCAATTTTTTATACCAATATAAAGTGAGTTCAGATAAGTACGTGAACTTATTTTAGTAAAGATATATGGATTTTTGCTCAAGTTATCGTGTTAACGGCCTAGCGGAAGGACAGACGGTCGAGTGTGTATAAAAACTGGGCGTGGCTTCAACCGATTTCGCCCTTTTTCACAGACGTAACCAAATTTCACAAGAATTGGTAAATTTTTGTTCGACTTATGGCATTAAAAGTATCGTAGACAAATTAAAAGAAAAGGGGCGGAGCCACGCCCAGTTTGAAATTTTCTTTTATTTTTGTATTTTGTTGCACCATATCATTACTGGAGTTGAATGTTGACATAATTTACTTATATACTGTAAAGATATTAAATTTTTTGTTTGAATTCGACGTAATCACACTTTTTCGGTTTTTCGAAATTTTCGATATCGAAAAAGTGGATGTGGTTATAGTCCGATATCGTTCATTTTAAATAGCGATCTGAGATGAGTGCCCAGGAACCTACATACCAAATTTCGTCAAGATACCTCAAAATTTACTCAAGTTATCGTGTTAACGGACAGACGGACGGACATGGCTCAATAAAATTTTTTTCGATACTGATGATTTTGATATATGGAAGTCTATATCTATCTCGATTCCTTCATACCTGTACAACCAACCGTTATCCAATCAAAGTTAATATACTCTGTGAGCTCTGCTCAACTGAGTATAAAAACAAACAAAGATGAGCGAAAAATGTGTTCTTATATTTGTACTATTTTTATAAACGTCAACAATTTGGATACATTTTGAAAAAAAAAAACAAAAACACAGACAGTAAATATGTACCGAAATATTTTAGTCGGTTTATAGTTCAAGTGTTTCTAAAAGAGATATGCAAACGAAATATACATTAGATCATATCGAAAGAACGAAATTTCATTGTACCCTCTCTGCACGTTTATATAGGATCGACATGTTCAACCTAACCTCCTCTGTAAAGTATTTTTGCAAGATCGCTAGAACTACTTATTTTTTCTGCTCAGTTTATAGTTTGCCATTTGGATTTAGAGTCATACCTTTAAAACGGAGTAATTCATCTTAATATATTTTCATAACTTATGCTATCGCTCAAATCATAGGTATTTAAGTTGATTTAAAAATCTAGGTTCTGTCTTCAGATTTCAAATTAACGAAACAATTTACGGACGTTCCCGAGACGGTCAGGCTAACAACTTCATGGTGCTTGGTACCGGAACGTACTTGATCTATATCCAGCAAAGAACCATCCACATCGATAACACTCCCCAAAACCTTTGGAGAGTGTCTTCATCGCTACAGCAACAACAAGAAACCCAAGCTATGTTCGCGTTCGAAAGGTCTGCAAAGGGGGCAGTTGCCATTTCGTTGGAAATCACAATGTCAAACACGTCAGTTGAAAGCACTGCGAGGGGCGGAATTATAACTACTACTAATATAGCGCGATGCGCTGTCGTATTTTGTCAGAAAAGTAGATATTCTATAAAATGAAATTTTAATAGGTATTCACTTACCGAAATGACAGTTCGTTAAAAGTATCATAATGCATGGAGTAGAAAAAAGTTGAAAATGTGCCCACCGGGTTTGAACACTTATAACTATAAAAATAAATGTGATACCGCCAAATATAGTATTATTGGCTTTTGAGTCTTGAGTCATAACATTTATTATTATTCAGTTCAGTCAGCATTTGCAGACATCGCCGAAGAAGAATGCACACTTCAGAAGGATATGCGCGTTATTCTGCCCCAACTTCGATCTCTGTGTATGGCCCAAACCTGGTATATAGCACAAATCATTTGTAATGTGGAACAAAAATCTGTAATAGCAACTTCTTTTTGGTAAAACCATATTGAAACTGCTCGATTCCTTGGACCTCCGTTAGAGGATTTTATTTAAAGTTTCTTGAGTGTTCTAGCCTATTAACCCAGGCGAGGGATTTTTACAACAAAAATAAGAACCATACATGGACGAACGGGAAAAAGACTACGCCGCCTAATTCTGACGATAATAAACATATGTGCGCTGCCCTCTGCATGTCATAAAAACAAAATCGCGATGTCCCACTTGACGTCAAAGTGGGGGAAAAAGGTGCCGGAAAAATTCAGCCTCCACAATTTAATATCCCCCAATTGGACTAGGTGAATCGTCCATCTGCGAAGACCTGCAACATCTCTAATGATGGAAGTAAGCTGGATGCTGGTATGAGCAAATTATGACCATGCATAGTTAAATCATACAAATTTAAAAAATAAACAAACTATAAAACCGAACTAAAAAAATTCATACCATATTTTCGATCTATTTTATTTTTATTTTTTATCGGATTTGTAAAAGTCAAATATGCGAAAATTGTTGTGTGTATCCTTTGGTTTGGCATTTCCACAAAGTTTTTGAGAGAGATTTTAAAATTTTTTTTAAAATCAAAAATCATTACGGCCGCCGAGAAGAGAGAATGGTTTTACTTCCTATATTATTATCATGGGCCGAAGATATCATCTATAAGTAGACTAAAAATAAATATATAAAATAATAATATGAGTATAATACATTATTTAAACATAGATATTATGTGCAAATTTTGCTTGTCTTTGAGGAAGCAAATATATCAATGATATCATCAAAATTTATCATTTCAAAATTCTAAGAGAAATCCAAATTTAAAATTAAGGTCATTTAGTCGCGTAAATTTTGTACGTATTTCTTGTTGGAGACGATCGAGGACACTTTTCGTAACGCGAGAAATTTAACATTCTGCGGAAAGACCAACATCTCTAGCCGATTCTCCGGGCATTTTGCGGCGCCTTCTTTCTTACACGTTTTACTATATCAATATCCCATTTTTCACAAAGAGACTTCACTTTTTCTATTGCTTCTTCACAGAGAGTGTCTCGAATTTCGGATAGTTCAGTCGTTAATGATTTAAGATCGTGATACGTTTCTGTAAAATTCATACTCGGATTTTGGAATCTAAGCTGCACACGATCGATCCTCCTTAAGATTTCATACCAGAAATGAACTAATGTTATGAAACTAAAATTTAGTATATTTTGCAACAGAATTTTATCTTCGCTTCTGGTGTCACTAGTCGTGTTAGTGTTCTCTGCTAATTGTTCTAAGTGTTCTACTGCATTCTCTAGCCCATCAATGATAACGCTAACCGCTTCATCGTGTTTCAGATTCACGTTTGACAGTTTTTGTTAAAGCATTTATTAATAATTCCCATCATAACTTTGAACGTGAGAAAAATAGATATATGCTTTTAATTATTTCACAACCTGTCGCAAGTGTTCCGGATATACATACCTTTATGTATGCATGTATTTTTTAATATATAAAATTTTTCCAGAAATCATCAAAATAATAAAAATACAAATTATCCAGGAAGTTCTGATTTGCGGACCATTTCCGCTTTAGAATTTGTTCTTTATTGGGAATTTTTCGATAGTTACGAACTAGTGTAAAAATTTACAGCTAACATCTACTTCTTTCTTGGTACTATTTTGTTGGCTCGGAACCGAACCGAACTCTTCATGTTGCTTCTAGTATGATACTATCTTCTTTTTCGATGGTTCCGAACTGGAGGGAAGATGTGGGTAACAAAGGCATATTCATAGTCAAAGCTCCTTAAAGCTGGTATCAGTGTTTTGTTGGTGGCCTTTTTCTCAAATATATGTTAAATATGAACTATAAAAATCCAAACTGTCAATTTCATAACTAGAGAAAATCTACCTACTAACGAATTAGTAATTATTAGGCACTTTAGGTCTAGTTCCGAACCAGAAATTTATATCACTACTTACTGACTTCCCCTTCAGGGTACGAACATACATAACTAGGTATTAGATGTTTACGCCGATAACTATATCGGCGGCGGTGGCGTAGGAATAATTATATACCGGCGGCGGCGTGGGCGGCGCGCCGGCTTACGCCAGTGTTCTTACTTTAAAAGCTTGATTTTTCTCTTTAAAAAATAATGTTTAGGAAAGGTTTTGTTTGTATGTATTTAAGGAAATCAACGGTTTGGCCATTTCGGAAAGATCCTAGGGTTTGCCTCAAAGTCTCGTGGATCATTCAGCTCCTTGCGGAGGGAATGTCCTGCATTCCAGGGAGGCTTCGAAACTCACCCTGATCTAAGGGACTGGTACTGCTGCGTCTGGCGAAAAAAAATTAAGTACTTAAATGGTCACACTTTTGTCTGTATGTCTCGTACAAATCGTTGTTTCACCAAAGGAGGTGTTCTTGTCTAATTCCTAATACTTGTTGTAGACACGATTTCTTTAAATTATTTGTGGCCCCTTTCTGGTCACGCACAAAGGCGACTTACGGTCTTACGGTTGCTATTAATGGCCTTTAAATACTCATATCTCTCCGATGTACGAACAGTAGTAATCGTGTCCACCACCAGTCACTACCACGCCTCCTGAACCTCACTCCACATGCCAACACAGAAGCTATAGGACTGCGGCTTCGAACTCACACCTTCGTCGACGTCACTTTCTTAGAAGCTCTGGGTGTAACACCGAAGACTTTCTAACTAATTTTTTTTTGTCGCGCTATGCTGTCGAGGTGGTGTGGTGGTAGCGTGCCTACCACACCGAAGAAGCAGATGCCGTTCGGAGTCGACATAAAACACGTAGGTCCCGTCCCGCCAATTTGTAAGAAAAATTAAAAGGAGCACGACGCAAATTGGCCTAAAATCTCTTCGGAGGTTATAGCGCCTTACATTTATTTATTTATGCTGCCGAGAACTACCAGCGAAAAACCTTAAAACATTAGGGAGTAACTATTCGGCCAAGGATGCCGCCCTCAAAATCATAAGCAGTCCAAGTGGATATTATTTCGTTACTTATAGGTGCAAAGAGTATAATCCTACGTAATAAATTTAACAAAGACCCTGGATAATTTTTTTTAAATGTAGACCAAAATTTGCAAACGTTTGTGCTCGAAACATTTATTTCAGTAGTCTTCGTTAAACAAAACGATATTTAAGAATGAAAGTTGAAAGATGTCAATATTAGGCTCAGTCCAAACTATTGTTTTTCATGCCTTATAAATAACTGCGTAGCTTCAGTTTTCAGCCTAGTTCGACTGTCCACTACGTTAGAGTACTAGCACACCCGGTAATTTGTTCGACTGTCTTGGGAAAGCTTTTGCTTCACCAATTTGAGTGTTCTTGCGAAGGATAAAGCCTCACCTGGTAAATATATGTGCCTACGTATTCACATATGTAAAAGGAGCCGTAAGGCGTAGGTTATATTTAAACTTTGTTGGTAAGCTATAAACAATGTGATTCACTCCAAGGGACTAGTTGGGGATAGGGCCGCCAACTTAAGGAAATGGCAAACCGGGAGACTTGGGTGTTGGATGATGACGAGAAAAAATCTGCACCTTTTTGGGGTAACTTGCTTTTTAACAACTTAAGGACAATTTGAAAACATGCTCGACTTGGGTCATTTTATTTCAATTCATTGGTCCTTATTAATTTTTTGAAAAAATTATGCAAAGTAAGCATTTAAATTTTTTATATAACGTCTCCTTTAAGTTCTTTGTTTTAATAGCTTACGAATCGGGTGATGCACAATCCGTGTTAAGCTGGCACTGAAAGCGACCGTTTTATTTAAATAACTTTTGACTGGGCGAAAGAGTTAAATTTCGCAATTGGATTCTTATAACTGGCAGTGATGCGCATCCGTTGATACCCCTTTCGACCATATCGGACCAATTTTCGACATGAACAATAAATGCCCTAAACAGTCTTAAATGAGTATAAAATATAGTAACGCGCTGAACGCCGCCGCCGCCGCCGCGACGATATTTTTGACATTCGGCGGCGGCGTGCGAAAACGACGGAAATCGGCATGTATATCTTCCAGCCACGTAAATGAAATTCACAGATATCACTTCGTCTTCGTTGCATTGTTTTCTGAACAAATTTGGCGGTTATATTATTTATTGTTCAACTATTTTTTACGGCGTTGAATGCGGTAAAATTTTCCACAAAGCATCTTGCTTTAAAGTAGAAGAATTCTCCTTGGTAGATGGCAAAACTAAACTTTTTATCTTCCGGAGGCTTCCAGTTTTTTTATAAAAAAATTATATATTTTCCTAGAGAGGCTCCGCCCCTTAACCCTCAGGGGCTAGTGCCCTGGCTCCTCCAATAATTTAATTAAACTCCCAGCTTCAGACCAAGGTGGATCTGATCGAGTTCTAGGGAAAATTTTACAGTTTTGCGACTTTTATTTTCAATCGGGTGATGAAAATGCCTAAACTTTAATAACAATGTACTTGTGTACTATAATTAACAATTTTACGGGATTCATAATTTTCATAAAAGAAACCGTACACTAATCTCTCCACTAAATTTTATTAAAAAATAAGTAAAGGTGTCTAAGTTCGGGTGTAACCACACATTATATACTCCGTGTGAGCTTTCATTTCAGATAAATCACTTTTCTACATAACACGTGGCACCGCCCGTTTAAAAAAAATTTGTCCCTATTTCCTCTTACAGTAAAACTTGATAATTGAAATATCTTTGATTCAAAACTATTTTTTGCTAAGTTATTGCTTATTATTCTAGTCTACGACCCTTTTAAACTTGTTTTATATCTAAGTTGCCGTGGTCCTTAACCGATCCCGTCCATTTTTACCAGATATATTTTCTACTATAGGGAAAATTTGTGTACACAATTTCATTACGATATTCTTCGAGTTATGGCTCCCGAAACATAGAAAATTGCTTAGTCATAAAAGGGGCGGTGCCACACCCATTTTCAAAAATTTTAGTATTTTCCAATTTAATGTTATAATTCAATTTAGAAAGCAAAATTCTGTGAATAAAAAGCTCTTTTTTGCTAAGATATAAGTAGCTTATTATTTTCGTCTACGACCCTTTTAAAAATCTTTTATATAAAAGTGTGCGTGGTCTTTAACCGAGCTCGCCATTTTTTCTAGAAATATTTCCTTCTATAGGGAAAATTTGTCTACCCAATTTTATTACGAAATTTTTCTTCGAGTTATGGCTCCCGAAACATAGAAATCTGCTTAGTCCTAAAGGGACGGTTTTTCCTATTTACTGTCATAAATACACTTGGGAAATGAAAGACCATTGATATACAGCTCTTTTTTGCAAAGATATAGCTTATTTTGTTCATCCATGACCCTTCTAAAAATCGTTTATATAAAAGTGGGCGTGGTCCTTAACCAATTTCGTTAATTTTTCTTCAAAGCATTCCTTATAGCAAAGGCAACCTCTCTGCCGAATTTTGTTACGATAGGTTTAACGATTCTTGATTAATAATATTTGTAAAATTGATTTAACACAAGTGGGCGGTGCCACGCCCATTTTAAAAAGTGTTTCCAAATTTTTATCAAGAGTTTCAATATCAGTCCACATGTCAAATTTCAACATTCTAGGTGTATTATTTATTAAATTATCAGGTTTTTTTTTCTAAAATTCTATATATATAAAAAGTGGGAGTGGTTATCATCCGATTTCGCTCATTTGCAATACCAATCTATTGTGGGTCCAGCTCGTGCCAAATTTGGTGAAGATATCTCAATATTTGCTCAAGTTATCGTGTTAACGGACGGACGGACGGATATGGCTCAATCAATTTTTTTTCGAGACTGATGATTTTGATATATCTATCTCGATTCCTTTATACCTGTACAACCAACCGTTATTCAACAATCAAAGTTAATATACTCTGTGTGCAAAGCACGGACTCGTTAATGGCGCACTAATGAAACATAAAGCCTTCTATGCTAATTCTTTCGCACTGTACGTATTGTTGATGTCTTTTGAAATATTTATTACGTATAAAATTGTTTGTATGGTTGTGTATTATAAGCCGATTTTTTCAAAGCCGAGTTTCACGTAATACTTTGTTTAGCTCTTGTAGATGTAACAAAAACAAATTCGTGTACTCATGAAAAATCGATAAAAAACGAGTGAAACGCACAAAACTTGAGACAAATTTATGTATTCTATTTTTAACACATTCTTATATCTTCTTTAGTACTATGTATGTGTGTATATGTGTATGTTTAGGCATTTTATTAATTCATGCTCTGATTATTTTGTCATCGCACTATATTTTAGACACCTTTTTTCACTCAATAATAAATAATTTTTCGATAATAGTATTATTTTATACTACAGCACATTCGACCGGAAACAATTCAAAAAACCAAGTGGCTCACACATTTCGTGGATACTTTGAGCACACGCTTTATTGCTCATATTTAAGGCTCCATTACTGATACTTAGCATAGACTTTACTTGACTTGACTTGGCGTAAACTTGGCACCTTAGCCACGATTATAATCCACTTAGCGCATACAATCTGGCATCATAATCAATAAATGTCAATTTGTATGACAAAATGTCAAAATGAAATGGAAACAAACAAATGGCATCTCAAAATATAAACTTCACTTAAAACTTACATAGAAAATCAAAATTCAACAGACTTCTAAGTCAAGTTAAGTGTTGCTAAGTTTTGAGTAATCAGTAACATAAAATGTTCATTTAACAGAACTGTAAGTGACAGTTCCCAAGTCAAGTCAAGTCTATGCTAACGCCCCGATTCTAGTGTGGTAACAACATTCTTCACCACGGTAACGAAATCATGTGGCAACTTTTACACCCTTTTGGTATTCTACCTGCGAAAGTAGCCGGATAATTTTTTACCCACAAAAGTAGGTGGTTACATCGAAATAACCACACAACAGCTGTTGTTCAGAAAAGGGTAAAACTGAAAAATAAAGAATTGTAAGCGCAAATAAGTAAAGATAATAGTAAAAAAGTGTTGCCTCTTGCTATACATATTTGTTTACATTATGTACTTTCACAGAATAAATTACAATATACCTATGTAGAAACCTAACATGCATAATATGCATATACACATCGTCCCGTTTATTCGTTAACCTCGTATCTACAAGTGAGACATTTTTGGTAAAGCGAACACGGTTGCCACACCATTTCATTTGGGACCAAAATGCATCGAAAAAAGAACCAAATTTTTGTTTTATTTTATTAGTATAAAATACAAAACTTTAGCATGTTTCTATATAAAATTTGACTAAACATAGTGAAGACTTTCCTTTAATTCAAGCTGAACAAACAAATATATGGGCATGCAACCAAAAATTATACTATATTTTGACTCAGCATTATGTTGTTGATTGCAATGAGATAAAATGTATGGTGCAGTTAGGTTTTAGTAAGAAACGGTTCAAAATTTGCGTTCTGGTATTGCCGAACTATGTATGTGGAAAACTCAGTAAATCATAAATGAAACTAGGCAATTTTGTTAGTGCTATTTTTATAGATGCTTACCTTTTCTCTTAGCGTTTAAACTTAATATCTGAGCCTAGATTCAGTAAGTTTGAGTTTTGATCTCAGTACTCTGGGATTCTGCTAGCGCCTACGGGAATTATTTTATATAAAACATTTCTTCCGAAATCAAATCTCTTTTGCATTTGCTTCCTTCTGTCTTCGAGTTAAAATATTTATTGTGCGAAGATACTTAGTTTTCAATTACCTTGCGTGGCTTAACACCACAATAGTTCTGGAATTCCTTGAACTCATTGAGCTGGGTGAGAAAGATTTAAATATCAAATTTCCAAACGAGAAGTAATGCATCGAATTTCTTTGTATAAGTTTTGAAAGTGTTAGGCTCACGACAGAGTGCTCGCTATAAGCTATGCTAGGCGAGAAGAAATTTTTATTTTCATATATTTTAAATAGTGTTGTATAACCGATCGAAATATCTAGCTGTTATTAATCTAATATCTAAAATCTAATCTAATATATATATTATAAATGGGAAAGTTTGGATGTTTGGATGTTTGTCCAGACGTTTGTCTTTGTGACTCAATCACGCAAGAACGGCTGGACCGATTTGGATGAAATTTTGCACACATATAGCCAATATAGGATATACTAGCTATATATAGGATATACTAGCTATATATTTTTGAAAAGGGGCGTGGTCCCCGCCCCCTAGGAACAGTTATAATTTAATTATTATATTTTTTCGTCTTTGCGACTGAATCACGCCAGAATGGCTACAAGGATTTTGATGAAATTTGGGACACAGACAGTAGTCTACCACCGAAATTTTTTTCGAACATGGAAAGAGGGGTGGGGTTTCCACGACCTCTTCGAGCAATTACTTTTTAATAATTTTTACACATTATAACTTTACGTATACTGGCCTTCACCAATATCACAGACTCAAGGGGTCAATTAAGTCGAGGGCTTACAAAGTAAGCAGTGACACCCTCCACTCCCCCCCCCCCCCCCCCCCCTTTATCTTCCCTATGGTGTAAAATCTATAAATTGTTATAACTCAATATAAATTTTCTCCTAAATCAATAGTTTTTGGTATCTGGCACATACAGATCGAGATCTAGACAATTTTGGAGGAACGATCAGTGGTCCTCTCCTTTTACTCCCGCCATCCGCCCTCCTTCAATTGTTTTTATTAGCTTTTATTAGCTTTACCTGTATGTTTCTATGTAACTTTTCATTCGCTCCAATGCGCCTGCTGCCTTATTAACATGGTTTTATAATTAGCTTCACCTTATTTGTAATCCCGTAAGGGTCATATGGAGACCCTTCCGGGATCATTTCTGGATGGTTTTCGGGATCGTCCGGGTTCCCGCCGGGGTAATTTCGGGACTTTGTCGGGACTATTTCGGGATCATTTTGGGACCCTTCCGGGATCATTTCTGTATAGTTTTCGGGATCCGTCCGGGCTCCCGTCGGGGTTATTTTGGGACTTTTTCGGGATTATTCCGGAATCATTTCGGGATTATTTCGCGATCATTTGGGGACCCTTCCGGTATCATTTCTGGATGGTTTTCGGAATCCGTCCGGGATCCCGTCGTGGTACTTTCGGGATCATTTGCGTACCTTCGAGAGTTAATTCTTGATGGTTGCCGGGATCATTACGGGACTTTTTCGGGGTTATTTTGGGTCCCTTTAGGCATCATTTCTGGATGGTCTTCGGGATTCGTCCGGCATCCCGTCGGGGTCATTTCGGGACTTTTTCGCGACTAATACGGGATAATTTGGGGACCCTTCGGCTTGATTTCTGGATGGTTTTCGAGATCCGTCTGGGATCTTTCGGGACCATTTGGGGGCTCTTCCGGCATCATTTCTGGATGGTTTTCGGGATCCGTCCGGGATCTCGTCGGGGTCATTTGGGGACTTTTTCGGGATCATTTGGGGGCTCTTCCGTCATCATTTCTGGATGGTTTTCGGGATCCGTCCGGGATGCCGACGAGGTCATTTCGGGACAATTTCGGGATCATTTGGGATACCTACCGGCATCATTTCTGGATGGTTTTCCGGATTCGTCCGGGATCCCGTCGGGGTCTTTTCGGGAGTTTTTCTCGACTAATACGGGATCATTTGCGGACCCTTTCGGCATCATTTCTGGATAGTTGTCGGGATCCGTTCGGGATCCCGTCACGGTCATTTCGGGACTATTAGGGGATCATTTGAGGACCTTTCTGGCATCATTTCTGGATAGTTTTCGGAATCTTTTCGGGATCCCGTAGGGTCATTTCGGGACTTTTTCGGGATCATTTAAGGATGGCTTTCAGGATTCGTCTGGGAACCCGTCAGGGTAATTTCTGGACTTTTCCGAGACTATTTTGGGATCATTTTGGGACCTTCCCAAGATCATTTCTGGATGGATTTCGGGATCAGTCCGGGATGCCGTCAGGGTCATTTTGGGACTATTAGGTGATCATTTGAGGACCTTTCCGACATCACTTCTGGATGGTTTTCGGTATCCGTTCAGGATCCCGTCGGAATCATTGCGGGACTTTTTCGGGATCATTTGGGGTCCCTCCCAAGATCATTTCTGGATGGATTTCGGGATCTGTCCGGGATCCCGTCAGGGTCATTTAGGGATGCTTTCGAGATCCCGTCAGGGTCATTTCGGGATCATTTCTGGATGGTTTACGGGATACGTCCAGGATCCCTTAAGGGTCATTTCGGGAATATTAGGTGATCATTTGAGGACCTTTCCGGCATCACTCCTGGATGATTTTCGGTATCCGTTCGGGATCCCGTCGGAATCATTGCGGGACTTTTTCGGAATCATTTGGGATCCCTTCCGGCACCATTTCTGGATGGTTTTCGGGATTTGTCCGGAATCCCGTCGGGGTTATTTCGGGACCTTTTCGGGGCTAATACGGGATCATTTGGGGATCCTCTAGGGGTCGTTTCGTGACTTTTTCTGTATTATTTCGGGATCATTTGGGGACACTTCCGGCAAAATTTCTTGATGGTTTGCCGGATCCATCAGGGTCATTTCGGGACCATTTTGGGATCATTTGGGGACCCTTCCGAGACCATTTCTGGATCCGTCCGGGATGCCGTAGGAGCCATTTCGGGATTTTTTCTTACTTTTCCGGGATAGTTTTTGGACCCTTCCGGAATCATTTCTGGATCTGTGCCGGATCCCATCTGGGTCATTTCCGGACTATTTCGGGATCCTTCCGGAATCATTTCTGTATGGTTTTCGCGATCCGTCGTGGATCCCCTCGGAGCCATTTCGGAACTTTTTCTGGAGTATGTCGGGGTCATTTTGGGACTTTTTCGGGATCATTTGGGGGCCCTTCCGGCATCATTTCTGGATGGTTTTCGGGATCCGTCCGGGATCCCGTCGGGGTCATTTCGGGACTTTTTCTCGACTAATACGGGATCATTTGGGGACCCTTTCGGCATCATTTCTGGATAGTTTTCGGGATCCGTCTGGGATCCGGACGGGGTCATTTCGGGACTATTTCGGGATCATTTGGGGTACCTGCCAGCATCATTTCTGGATGGTTTTCGGTATCCGTCCGGGATCTCGTCGGGGTCATTTGGGAACCTTTTCGGGATCATTTGGAGGCTCTTCCGGCATCATTTCTGGATGGTTTTCGGGATCCGTCAGGGATCCCGTCGGGGTAATTTCGGGACTTTTTCGCGACTAATACGGGAACATTTGGGCACCCTTTCGGCATCCGTCCGGGATCCCATTCAGGGTAATTTCGGGACTATTTCGGGATCATTTGGGGTACCTACCGGCATCATTTCTGAGCGGTTTTCGGTATCCGTCCGGGATCTCGTCGGGGTCATTTGGGGACCTTTTCGGGATCATTTGGGGGCCCTTCCGGCATCATTTCTGGATGGTTTTCGGTCCGTCCGTCATCCCGTCGGTGTCATTTCTGGAGTTTTTCTCGACTAATACGGGATCATTTGCGGACCCTTTCGGCATCATTTCTGGATAGTTGTCGGGATCCGTTCGGGATCCCGTCACGGTCATTTCGGGACTATTAGGGGATCATTTGAGGACCTTTCCGGAATCATTTCTGGATAGTTTTCGGAATCCTTTCGGGATCCCGTCAGGGTCATTTCGGGACTTTTTCGGGATCATTTAAGGATGGCTTTCAGGATTCGTCCGGGAACCCGTCAGGGTAATATCTGGACTTTTCCGAGACTATTTCGGGATCGTTTTTTTCCCAAGATCATTTCTGGATGGATTTCGGATCTGTCCGGGATGCCGTCAGGGTAATTTTGGGACTATTAGGTGATCATTTGAGGACCTTTCCGGCATCACTTCTGGATGGTTTTCGGTATCCGTTCAGGATCCCGTCGGAATAATTGCGGGACTTTTTCGGGATAATTTGGGGCCCCTTCCGGATTCATTTCTGGATGGTTTTTGGGATTCGTCCGGCATCCCGTCGGGGTCATTTCGGAACTTTTTCTCGACTAATACGGGTTCATTTGCGGGCCCTTTCGGCATCATTTCTAGATAGTTGTCGGGATCCGTTCGGGATCCCGTCAGGGTCTGTTCGGAACTATTAGGAGATTATTTGAGGACCTTTCCGGCATCATTTCTGGATAGTTTTCGTGATCCTTTCGGGGTCCCGTTAATGTCATTTCGGGACTTTTTCGGGATCATTTAAGGATGACTTTAAAGATTCGTCCAGGAACCCGTCAGGGTAATTTCTGGACTTTTCCGAGACTATTTCGGGATCATTTTGGGACCTTCCCAAGATCATTTCTGGATGGATTTCGGGATCAGTCCGGGATGCCATCAGGGTTATTTTGGTATTAGGTGTTCATTTGAGGACCTTTCCGGCATCACTTCTGGATGGTTTTCGGTATCCGTTCAGGATCCCGTCGGAATCATTGCGGGACTTTTTCGGGATCTTTTGGGGTCCCTCCCAAGATCATTTCTGGATGGATTTCGGGATCTGTCCGGGATCCCGTCAGGGTCATTTAGGGATGCGTTCGAGATCCCGTCAGGGTCATTTCGGGACTTCTTCGGGACTATATCGGGATCATTTCTGGATGGTTTACAGGATCCGTCCAGGACCCCATATGGGTAATTTCGGGACTATTAGGTGATCATTTGAGGACCTTTCCGGAATCACTTCTGGATGATTTTCGGTATCCGTTCGGGATCCCGTCGGAATCATTGCGGGACTATTTCGGAATCACTTGGGATCCCTTCCGGCATCATTTCTGGATGGTTTTCGGGATTTGTCCGGGATCCCGTCCGGGTTATTTCGGGACCTTTTCGGGGCTAATACGGGATCATTTGGGGATCCTCTAGGGGTCGTTTCGTGACTTTATCTGTATTATTTCGGGATCATTTGGGGACCCTTCCGGCATAATTTCTTGATGGTTTGCCTGATCCATCAGGGTCATTTCGGGACCATTTTGGGATCATTTGGGCACCCTTCCGAGATCATTTCTGGATCCGTCCGGGATGCCGTAGGAGCCATTTCGGGGATTTTGTTAGTTTTCCGGGATAGTTTTTGGACCCTTGTGGGATCATCTCTGGATCTGTGCGGGATCCCATCTGGGTCATTTCCGGACTATTTCGGGATCATTTTGAGATCCTTCCGGAATAATTTCTGTATGGTTTTCGCGATCCGTCGTGGATCCCCTCGGAGCCATTTCGGAACTTTTTCTGAAGTATGTCGGGATAATTTAGGGACCCTTCCTGGATATTTTCTAATTTCGGGATCATTTGGGATCCTATCAGGTTATCAGCTCATTTAGTTCTTTTTTTTACTCAATTACAAAAATAAAATGCATTAGACAGAAAACAAAAATAAAATGCATTAAACAGATAACTTGATAAGCAGGCTAACGCGAATAGCCCATATATTTAAATTTCTCCTTGCGGACGGGGCCGCGGGTAAAGGCTAGTATCTAATCTAATCTAATATATATTATAAATGGCAAAGTTTGGATGTGAAGATGTTTGGATGTTTGGATGTTTGGATGTTTGGATGTTTGGATGTTTGTCCAGACGTTTGTCTTTGTGACTCAATCACGCAAGAACGGCTGGACCGATTTGGATGAAATTTTGCACACATATAGCCAATAGTCTAAAAGGATCTACTAACTATATATTTTTGAAAAGGGGCGTGGTCCCCGCCCCCTAGGAACAGTTATAATTTAATTATTATATTTTTTCGTCTTTGCGACTGAATCACGCCAGAATGGCTACACGGATTTTGATGAAATTTGGGACACAGACAGTAGTATACTAGCGAAATTTTGTTCGAACATGGAAAGAGGGGTGGGGGTCCCACGACCCCTTCGAGAAATTATTTTTCAATAATTTTTACACATTATAACTTTACGTATACTGGCCTTCACCAATATCACAGACTCAAGGGGTCAAATAAGTCGAGGGCTTACAAAGTAAGCAGTGATACCCCCCCCCCCCCCTTTATCTCCCCCTCTGGTGTAAAATCTATAAATTGTTATAATTCAATATAAATTTTCTCCTAAATCAATAGTTTTTGGTATCTGGTACATACAGAACGAGATCTAGACAATTTTGGAGGAACGATCAGTGGTCCTCTCCTCTACTCCCGCCATCCGCCCACCATCAATCGTTTTTATTAGCACGCTTTTATTAGCTTTACCTGTATGTTTCTATGTAACTTTTTATTCGCTCCAATGCGCCTGCTGCCTTATTAACATGGTTTTATAATTAGCTTCACCTTATTTGTAATCCCGTAAGGGTCATATCGAGACCCTCCGGGATCATTTCTGGATGGTTTTCGGGATCGGTCCGGGATTACACCGGGGTAATTTCGGGACTTTTTCGGGACTATTTCGGGATCATTTTGGGACCCTTCCGGGATCATTTCTGTATAGTTTTCGGGATCCGTCCGGGATCCCGTCGGGATTATTTTGGGACATTTTCGGGACTATTACGGAATCATTTCGGGACTATTTCGCGATCATTTGGGGACCCTTCCGGCATCATTTCTGGATGGTTTTCGGGATCCGTCCGGGATCCCGTCGGGGTACTTTCGGGATCATTTGCGTACCTTCGAGAGATAAATTCTTGATGGTTTCCGGGATCATTACGGGACTTTTTCGTGGTCAGTTTGGGTCCTTTCCGTAATCATTCCTGGATGGTTTTAGGGATCCGTCCGGGATCCCGTCGGGACCATTTCGGGGCTATTTCGGGATCATAGGGGTATCTTCCGGCATCATTTCTGCATGGTTTTCGAGATCCGTCCGCGATCCCGTCAGGGTCATTTCGGGACTATTTCGGGATAATTTGGGGTACCTGCCTGCATCATTTCTGGATGGTTTTCGTTATCCGTCCGGGATCCCGTCGGTGTCATTTCGGGACCATTTGAAGTCCATTCCGGCATCATTTCTGGATGGTTTTCGGGATCCGTCCGGGATCCTGTCGGGGTCATTTTGGGACTTTTGCGGGATCATTTGGGGTCTCTTCCGGCATCATTTCTGGAGGGTTTTCGGGATCCGTCCGGGATCCCGTCGATGTCATTTCGGGACTATTACGGTATCATTTGGGGTACCTTCCGGCATCATTTCTAGATGGTTTTCGGGATCCATCCGGGATCCCGTCGGGGTAATTTCGGAACTTTTTCTCGACTAATACAGGATCATTTGGGGAACCTTTCGGCATCATTTCTGGATGGTTTACGGGATCCGTCCGGGATCCCGTCGGCGTCATTTTGGGACTTTTGCGGGATCATTTGGGGTCTCTTCCGGCATCATTTTGTTTTTTTTTTTACGGGATCCGTCCGGGATCCTGTCGGGGTCATTTTGGGACTTTTGCGGGATCATTTGGGGTCTATTCCGGCATCATTTCTGGATGGTTTACGGGATCCGTCCGGGACCCTGTCGGGGTCATTTTGGGACTTTAGCGGGATCATTTGGGGTCTCCTCCGGCATTATTTCTGGATGGTTTACGGGATCCGTCCGGGATCCTGTCGGGGTCATTTTGGGACTTTTGCGGGATCATTTGGGGTCTATTCCGGCATCATTTCTGGATGGTTTACGGGATCCGTCCGGGACCCTGTCGGGGTCATTTTGGGACTTTAGCGGGATCATTTGGGGTCTCCTCCGGCATCATTTCTGGATGGTTTACGGGATCCGTCCGGGATCCTGTCGGGGTCATTTTGGGACCTTTGCGGGATCATTTGGGGTCTCTTCCGGCATCATTTCTGAATGGTTTTCGGGATCCGTCCGGGATCCCGTCGGTGTCATTTCGGGACCATTTGGAGTCCATTCCAGCATCATTTCTGGATGGTTTTCGGGATCCGTCCGGGATCCCGTCGGTGTCATTTCGGGACCATTTGGGGTCCATTCCGGCATCGTTTCTGGATGGTTTACGGGATCCGTCCGGGATCCCGTCAGGGTCATTTCGGAACTATTTCGGGATAATTTGGGGTACCTGCCGGCATAATTTCTGGATGGTTTTCGGTATCCGTCCGGGATCCCGTCGGTGTCATTTCGGGACCATTTGGGGTCCATTCCGGCATCATTTCTGGATGGTTTACGGGATCCGTCCGGGATCCTGTCAGGGTCATTTTGGGACCTTTGCGGGATCATTTGGGGTCTCTTCCGGCATCATTTCTAGATGGTTTTCGGGATCCGTCCGGGATACAGTCGATGTCATTTCGGGACTTTTTCTCGACTAATACAGGATAATTTGGGGACCCTTTCGGCATCATTTCTGGATAGTTTTAGGGATCCGTTCGGGATCCCGACGGGGTCATATCGGGACCATTTGGGGTACCTACCGGCATCATTTCTGGATGGTTTACGGGATCCGTCCGGGGCCCTGTCGGGGTCATTTTGGGACTTTAGCGGGATCATTTGGGGTCTCCTCCGGCATCATTTCTGGATGGTTTCCGGATCCATCCGGGATTCTGTCGGCGTAATTTCGGGACTATTAGGGGGTTATTTGGGGACCTTTCCGGCATCATTTCTGAATAGTTTTAGGGATCCGTTCGGGATCCCGACGGGGTCATATCGGGACCATTTGGGGTACATACCGGCATCATTTCTGGTTGGTTTTCGGGATCCGTCCGGGATCCCGTCGGGATAATTTCGGGACTATTTCGGGATCATTTGGGTACCTACCTTCATCATTTCTGGATGATTTTCGGGATCCGTACGGGATCCCGTCGGGGTCATTTCATGACTTTTTCGGGATCCGCCCGTGATCCCGGCGGGGTCATTTCGGGACTGTTTCGGGATCATTTGGGGTACCTAGATGGATAGTTGTCGGGATTCGTCCGGGATCTCGTCTGGATCATTTCAGGACTTTTTCGGGATCATTTGGGGTATCTTCCGGCCACTTTTCTAGATGGTTTTCGGTATCCGTCCGGCATACCGTCAGGGTAATTTCGGGACTATTTGGGGATAACTTGGGAACCTTTCCGGTATCATTTCTGGAGAGTTTCCGGGATCCTTCGGGGATCTCGTCAGGGTCATTTCGGAACCCGCTACTAATGCGGGATCATTTGGGGACCCCTTCGCCATCATTTCCGGATGGTTTTCGTGATCCGTCCGGGATACCGTCAGTGTAATTTTGGGACTATTTAGGGATAACTTGGGAACCTTTCCGGCATCATTTCTGGATAGTTTCCGGGATCCGTCGGGAATCCCGTCAGGATCATTTCGGAACTATAAGGGGATCATTTCATTTTTCATCTTTCTTTAAGGGGATCATTTCACCTTCCAGCATCATTTCTGTATACT
Source organism: Eurosta solidaginis (assembly GCF_040869045.1). Lineage (NCBI taxonomy): Eukaryota > Metazoa > Arthropoda > Insecta > Diptera > Tephritidae > Eurosta > Eurosta solidaginis. The sequence continues at coordinate 228,183,156 of NC_090322.1, read as the reverse complement.
TTTGGGGATCCGTCCGGGATCCCGACGGGGTCATTTCTGGCCTATTTCGGGATCATTTTGGGGTACCAACCGGCATCATTTCTGGATGATCCGGGATCCGTCCGGGATCCCATCGGGGGAATTTCGTGATCATTTGGGGTCCCTTCCGGCATCATTTCTGGATCGTTTTCGGGATCCGTCCGAGATCCCGTCGGGTTTATTTTTTTACTTTTTCGGGAAAATATCAGAGAATTTCGAGACTGTTCTTGGATCATTTGGGGATCCTTCAGGGATAATTTCTGGATGGTTTTCGGGATCCCGTCGGGGTAATTTCGGGACTTTTTCACGACTATTTCGGGGTCAGTTGCCCTTAAAGATCATTTATGGGTGGTTTTCGGGATCCGTCCGGGATCCCGTCAGGGTTATTTCGCGCCTTTTCGGGACTATTCCGGGATCATTTTGGGACCCTTCCGGGATAATTTCTCTATGATTTTCGGGATCTCTTCGGGATCCCTTCGTAGTTTTTTCGCGACTTTATCTGGGATAAATTGCGGACCCTTTAGAGATCAATTCTGGATGGTTTTCGGTATCGGTGTGGGATCCCCTCAAGGTCATTTCGGGACTTTTTCGGGACTATTTCGGAATCATTTTGGGACCCCTCCGGCATAATTTCTGGGTGATTTTCGGGATCTGTCCGGGATCCCGACGGAGTTTTTCGGGACTTTTTCCGGACTATTTCTGGATTATTTGCGGACGTTTCAGAGCTCAGTTCTGGATGATTTTCGGGATCTGTCCGGGATCCCGTCGGAGTTATTTCGGGGTAATTTTGGGACCCTTCCAGGATAATTTCTTCATGATTTTCGGGATGGGTCTGAGTTTTTCGTGACTTTCGGGACTATTTCGGGATCATTTGCGGAACCTTCAGAGATCAATTCTGGATGGTTTGTGGACTTTTCCGGGATCATTTGGGGATCCCTCCAGAGTCATTTCTGGATGGTTTTCGGGATCCCGTCAGGGTCATTTCGGGCCTTTTTCGTGACTACTATTTCGGAATCATTTTGGGACTCTTCCGGGATAATTTCTGGGCGATTTTCGGGATTTGTCCGGGATCTCGTCAGAGTTTTTTCGGGACTTTTTCGGACTATATCGGGATCATTTGCGGACCGTTCAGGAATAAAATCTGGACGGTTTTCGGGATCCGTCCGGGATCCCGTCAGGGTCATTTCGGGACTTTTCGTGACTACTTCGGGATTATTTTGGGACCCTTCCGGCATCATTTCTGGATAGTTTTCGAGATTTGTAAAGGATCCCGTCGGCATCATTTCGTGACTATTTGGTGTCATTTAGGGACACTTCCGGGATCATTTTAGGTCTCTTCGAAACCGGTAATTCAGCACACATGGCCGTGGATTTACGGCAAATTATTCGTAATTAAAATTCGGTATGTTTTATCTTTAATATATCACAGCTTTTTCGTTCTATTTTTAAATGAATCCTGTACGAACTATTACAACTATAATTAAAATTTTTGTAATATTTTAACCAACTAAATACCCGAAAAAGCAACACTGCTTTCATTTAAAAACTTCTTTTTGGTTTTAGCTAATTGTAGTTTCACTCCTTTGTTCTATAGTAGTAATTCTTTCACCCCTGTCATATCAATTAATTTAACTTAGAAACAAAATGAATTTTTTTTAATTCGAAAAAAGTGTATTGTACTATTCATGTAAGCGTGCCCATCAGCTCAGTTAGTTCTTTTTTTTTACTGTATTAAAAAATAAAATACATTGACAGAAAAAAATTTTTAAACAGACAACTTGATAAGCAGGCTAACGTGAATAGCACATATATTTTATTTTCTCCTTGCGGACGGGGCCGCGGGTAAAGGCTAGTATATATTATAAATGGCAAAGTTTGGATGTGAAGATGTTTGGATGTTTGTCCAGACGTTTGTCTTTGTGACTCAATCACGCAAGAACGGCTGGACCGATTGGGATGAAATTTTGCACACATATAGCCAATAGTCTAGAAGGATCTACTAGCTATATATTTTTCAAAAGGGCGGAGGTCCCCGCCCCCTAGGAACAGTTATAATTTAATTATTATATTTTTTAGTCTTTGCGACTGAATCACGCCAGAACGGATACACGGATTTTGATGAAATTTGGGACACAGACAGTAGTCTACTAGCGAAATTTTTTTCGAACATGAAAAGAGGGGTGGGGGTCCCACGACCCCTTCGAGCAATTACTTTTTAATAATTTTTACACATTATAACTTTACGTATACTGGCCTTCACCAATATCACAGACTCAAGGGGTCAAATAAGTCGAGGGCTTACAAAGTGAGCAGTGACACCCTCCGTCTCCCTCCCCCCTTCTCTCCACCTCTGGTGTAAAATCTATAAATTGTTATAACTCAATATAAATTTTCTCCTGAATCAATAGTTTTTGGTATCTGGTACATACAGATCGAGATCTAAACAATTTTGGAAAAACGAGCAGTGGTCTTCTCCTTCTCCTCCCGCCATCCGCCCTCCTTCAATTGTTTTTATTAGCACGCTTTTATTAGCTTTACCTGTATGTTTCTATGTAACTTTTCATTCGCTCCAATGCGCCTGCTGCCTTATTAACATTTGTAATCCCGTTAGGGTCATATCGAGACCCTTCCGGGATCATTTCTGGATGGTTTCCGCGAGCCGTCCGGGATCCCGCCGTGTTCATTTCGGGACTTATTTGGGACTATTTCTGGATCATTTTGGGACCTTTCCGGCATAATTTCTTTATAGTTTTCGGGATCCGTCCGGGATCCCCTCGGGGTTATTTTGGAATATTTTCGGGACTATTCCGGGATAATTTCGGAACTATTTCGCGATCATTTGGGGACCCTTCCGGCATCATTTGTGGATGGGTTTCGGGATCCGTCCGGCATCCCATTGGGGTATTTTCAGGATAATTTGCGTACCTTTGAGAGATAAATTCTTTACGGTTTCCGGAATCACTACGGGACTTTTACGGGGTCAGTTTAGGTCCCTTCCGTAATCATTCCTGGATGGTTTTAGGGATCCGTCCGGGATCCCGTCGGGGCCATTTCGGGGCTATTTCGGGATCATTAGGGGTATCTTCCAGCATCATTTCTGGATGGTTTTCGAGATCCGTCCGGGATACCGTCGGGGTCATTTTGGGACTTTTTCTCGACTAATACGGGATCATTTTGGGACCCTTTCGGCATCATTTCTGGATGGTTTTCGGGATCCGTCCGCGATCCCATCAGGGTCATTTCGGGACTATTTCGGGATAATTTGGGGTACCTGCCGACATCATTTCTGGATGGTTTTCGGTATCCGTCCGGGATTCCGTCGGGGTCATTTCGGGACCATTTGGGCCCATTCCGGCATCATTTCAGGATGGTTTTCGGGATCCGTCCGGGATCCTGCGGGGTCATTTTGGGACTTTTGCGGGATCATTTGGGGTCTCCTCCGGCATCATTTCTGGATGGTTTTCGGGATCCGTCCGGGATCCCGTCGATGTCATTTCGGGACTATTACGGCATTATTTGGGGTACCTTCCGGCATCATTTCTAGATGGTTTTCGGAATCCGTCGGGGATCCCGTCGGGGTCATTTCGGAACTTTTTCTCGACTAATACAGGATCATTTGGGGAACCTTTCGGCATCATTTCTGGATGGTTTACGGGATCCGTCCGGGATCCCGTCGGCGTCATTTTGGGACTTTTGCGGGATCATTTGGGGTCTCTTCCGGCATCATTTCTGGATGGTTTACGGGATCCGTCCGGGTTCCTGTCGGGGTCATTTTGGGACTTTTGCGGGATCATTTGGGGTCTCTTCCGGCATCATTTCTGGATGGTTTTCGGGATCCGTCCGGGATCCTGTCGGGGTCATTTTGGGAATTTTGCGGGATCATTTGTGGTCTCTTCCGGCATCATTTCTGGATGGTTTTCAGGATCCGTCCGGGATCTTGTCGGGGTCATTTTGGGACTTTTGCGGGACCATTTGGGGTCTATTCCAGTATAATTTCTGGATGGTTTTCGGGATCCGTCCGGGATCCTGTCGGGGTCATTTTGGGACTTTTGCGGAATCATTTGGGGTTTCTTCCGGCATCATTTCTAGATGGTTTTCGGGATCCGTCCGGGATCCCGTCGATGTCATTTCGGGAATATTTTGGCATCATTTGGGGTACCATCCGGTATCAATTCTAGATGGTTTTCGGGATCCCGTCGGGGTCATTTCGGAACTTTTCCTCGGCTAATACAGGATCATTTGGGGACCCTTTCGGCATCATTTCTGGATGGTTTTCGGGATCCGTCCGGGATCCCGTCGGGGTCATTTCCGGACTTTTTCGCGACTAATACGGTGTCATTTGGGGACTCTTTCGGCATCATTTCTGGATGGTTTTCGGGATCCGTCCGGGATTCCGTCGGCGTCATTTCGGGACTATTAGGGGATTATTTGGGGACCTCTCAGGCATCATTTCTGCATAGTTTCAGGGATCCATTCGGGATCCCGACGGGGTCATATCGGGACCATTTGGGGTACCTACCGGCATCATTTCTGGTTGGTTTTCGGAATCCGTCCGGTATCCCGACGGGGTCATTTCGGGACTAATTCGGGATCATTTGGGTACCTACCGGCATCATTTCTGGATGATTTTCGGGATCTGTACGGGATCCCGTCGGGGTCATTTCAGGACTTTTTCGGGATCCGCCCGTGATCCCGGCGGGGTCATTTCGGGACTTATTCGGGATCATTTTGGGACCCTTCCGGCATAATTTCTTTATAGTTTTCGGGATGTGTCCAGGATCCCGTCGGCATCATTTCGTGACTATTTTGGTGTCATTTAGGGACCCTTCCGGGATCATTTTAGGTCTCTTCGAAACCGATAATTGAGCACACATGGCCGTGGATTTAATGCAAATTATTCGTAATTAAAATTCGGTATGTTTTATCTTTAATATCTAACACAGCTTTTTCGTTCTATTTTTAAATGAATCCTGTAACGAACTGTTACAACTATAATTACAATTTTTGTAACATTTTAACCAACTAAATACCCGAAAAAGCAACACTACTTTCATTTAAAAAATTATTTTTGGTTTTAGCTAATTGTAGTTTCACTCCTTTGTTCTATGGGTAGTAATTCTTTCAACCCTGTCCTATCAATTAATTTAACTTAAAAACAAAATGTATTTTTTTTAATTCGTTTAATTCGAAAAAAGTGTATTGTACTATTCATGTAAGCGTGCCTATCAGCTCATTTAGTTCCTTTTTTTTACTGTATTAAAAAATAAAATACATTGACAGAAACAATTTTTAAACAGACAACTTGATAAGCAGGCTAACGTGAATAGCACATATATTTTATTTTCTCCTTGCGGACGGGGCCGCGGGTAAAGGCTAGTATTATTATAAAACAAGAGTTTTTTTTTATTAGTCGGTTATTTCATCAACAATTAACGACAATGTGTTTGCCAACACTTTTCTTTTTAATGCCTGGCTTAGTTATATCCTAGGTGAAATGTTATTGTTCTGGTACATTTTACTGACTGAGCAATTTTTTATGGTGAGAGTTCCATTGAAGTAAATTCAAAATTATATGGGGGCTAATGAAAGTGTGGCGAATTTTTGGGCGATATTGTGAAATTTTACCTGAGTGAAAAAGAAATAAAAGTACCAATCGTGGCTACTGCCTAAAAAGGACCAAAATTGAAGAAAAGGGACCAGCGGAACAAATGGGGTTGGAAGGGACCATTTTTGGTCCAAATGGACCAAAGTGGCAAACGTGAAAGCGAAGAAAACTACCATTCAAATTTCTCCACAGACACTGGTGAGTTTCTTGGTGATGACAGCGTTACCACTTGGGCCAGAATCGCGAATAAAAGAACTGGTAACGAGATTCGGTTACATAATGTTCTGGGAACTATTTTACCGGTAACGCTCAGAATCGAGGCGTAAGTATCAGTAATGGAGCCTTTAGGCACCGGCAAAGCGGCATTTGATAAGATCTTTTTTTTTTTGGTTCGTTGTGATCAGTGCTGCCATATCTTTTTTTAGCAAACGCTAAAAACAGCATAGATGAATGGATTTGCAACTCTTTGTTTCGAGAGAGCGCTGTCAAAATGCAGTTTTTTATAACATTTGTCAATGATGCCACTCCAAACAAAAATGAATAGATCTGAATATGGGGATTTTTGACATACATTTCGGCGATTATACAGTTTCAATCATTTAATAAAATGATAGTCGTAAAATATTCATTTCTTTAATCTTATTTTACAACAATACGACTAGTTAGAGCTAAATATAAACAAATCTAAGTAAAATTTACATTTGGTTAAATTAATTAGTCAAATATTGTAACGCATTTAACTCACAGTGAAAATCAAATATTCTTTTGAAATTTGAGTAAATCGGACCTAGGATATAATAGTTAACATCATTTAGTGGATAGGGCTTATCCTACAAGTCTGACGTTCCAGGTTCTGTGATTAAAATGGACTGGTTACATCGGAACTTCATATTTACAGAACCTGATTTTAGTGATAACTTTTGAATGGGAAATAATATTTACCCTCCGTCTTCGAACTAATAATATTTACACTAAAACACAGTATTTTTATCTTTTTCCGATAATTTTTGAACGCATTTCTACAGTTGTAGAAACTAAAGTTTACCGAAATTTTTGGCCCGATTTTCTTTTTAGCTGGCACATTTTTTGTTCTGGCACCCGCTTCAGCTGGCGCAAGAGAATTTATCTGTGATTGTTGCCAGCACAAATTTGAGATAAATCCCTCATGAGAGCGCAAAAAATGAGAGTTTCGTATCTTTGCTAAAACAGTAAATAAGTTGGATAACGCTAAGGATGCACTGAGCTGCACTACACTATGCGGCAATATTTGCGTGTATTCTTATGGAGCAATTCACACCTAGCGTCAGCAGGTGGAAAAATAGGCAAAACGATGTAGTGTCGCTTAGTGTGTACGGGCTTTAAAATTGAAAAGCAAACAAGAGCGCCAATAATTGGACATTTTGAAAATGGGCGCGTCATTAAATTTTAAAAATTAAAATTTTTTTTTTAATATTGTAAAAAAAATTTTTTAATGAGCTGATAGGCCTTAGTTAAATAAAACACAATATTTAAAGTTGTGTTTTAGTTTTACTTCGTCGATATTTCGATTTCAGTCTGAAATCATCTTCAGGACTGTCAAACACAAATAGAAAAAAGGACTATTAGAATAATATTATATTTTGCATATAGGTATATAATAAAGCAACTTACACATATGACTATGTTTGATCGACTGATCAGATGTTCAAAAATTAAGTATAACAAAGCATAACAACGAAAGTAAACAATAGAAAATACCGCAAGTGTAAACAAATTTTTGCAATAACAATAATACATAGGACAAAGAACAATAAGACAGAAAAAATGCATGAGCCATAACTATGGTGTTTAGTTGTTGTCATTGGATAGATTTTGAGCGGGATGTTGGCTGGACGCTGTTTGAATTTGCTGAGCACCGTGAGGCTTGCACTGCATTTTGTTGTTGTTTCAGCAATAGATGTCGATATGCATATGCACATTGGTCGGTGTCGCTTTTAAAATTCATTCTCTTATCATTAGGTGTGCTCATAATATGGAGCATTTCCAAAGTAAAACGCTTATTATAATGTTTCTCAATATCCAAGATAGAAACATTTTTGAAGTCAGGATAGTGACCAGTATCCTTACAATGCGCTGTCAAGGCCGTCTTATTGTCCGAAGCAATGTTTCTAAGCTTTATATTGGACTTATGACCGGAAATCCTTGTCTTTAGCTTTGATTTGGTTGTCCCCACATATACCTTATCGCATAAGTGGGACCCGTCACCGTTGCATGGAATTTTATAAATGATGTTGGATTTCTCATCTTTCGAGATTCTGTCCTTAGTATTGTTGTAAACCTGTCGTAACGTATTGTTATATGTGAACGCTAGTGTAATTTTCTCTTTATCATATAATTGCGATGTCTTTATTCTCTCCGATATTCCTGGAACATATACTATAGACTTGTATATTTTACTTTTCGTTTCACGTGTTGCCTCATCATTAGAGGTTCTAATTTTGAAATTTCGTATGAGTTTGTTGATGAGATTACTGGGGAATTCATTTTCTTCTAGAGTTTTCTTTATAATCGCAATATTCTTTCCATGGTATATTCTGTCGCTAATAGTGAGTACCCTACTGATGAAGTTTTTGGCTGTATTTAAAATTGTTTTCCTTTCATGGTGTGAGTTGTAGTTGATTAATCTTCCCGAAGCTGTGGGTTTTTTGTACCAGTCAAAATATATTTTATTGTTGTGCGTGTTTATTAGCGTGTCAAGGTATGGTAGTTGACCGTCTTTTTCGACCTCCACTGTAAATCTGATGTTCTTGTTGTAGCTGTTGAGTTCCTTCAGCATATTCTCTACTTCATCCGTTTTGACAATCGCAAATAAATCATCTACATATTTAGTTAGTAGGCGTGGTTTACATTTGGCTTCCATCTCAAATCTTGTTAGCAGCTCTTCCATGACGATGTCTGCTATGACCGGGGAGGCTGGGGAACCCATGGGCATTCCTGTCCGTTGTTCATATATCTTTTCATTGTATTTGAAATATCTATTCTCCTTTATACAAAATTTGACAATCGTTAAAAAAAGTTCCCTTGTTAACGTTGTGTACTCTTTTATTTCATCCCACTTTGAAGAAATGATTTCCAAGGCCACATCAACTGGAATGCTTGGGAACAGGGAGACTACGTCGAAGGACACCAAGCATTCATCATCATATATGTACGTGCCCCCCACTTTGTTTTTAAATTCTGTCGAGTCCTTAACATTATACTTGGACGACATAGTAACTTTTTCAAGAATTTTCACGACATATTTACATAAATTGTATGACGGGGAGTCAATCGAGGAGCATATAGGCCGTACAGGTATATTTTCTTTGTGGATTTTTGGTAATCCGTAAATTCTCGGTGTGTTTGCGTTTTTACATAGTAGAAATTTCTTTTCTTGGGCATCTATATTGCCATTGTTGAACATTCGTCGATCAAACATAGTCATATGTGTAAGTTGCTTTATTATATACCTATATGCAAAATATAATATTATTCTAATAGTCCTTTTTTCTATTTGTGTTTGACAGTCCTGAAGATGATTTCAGACTGAAATCGAAATATCGACGAAGTAAAACTAAAACACAACTTTAAATATTGTGTTTTATTTAACTAAGGCCTATCAGCTCATTAAAAAATTTTTTTACAATAATAAGTACTTACAAGGCTATCAAAAATCAGCAATATATTTTTTTTTTAAGTTGCATAACAGGCTGAAGTCGTTTATACACCACGCGCACTTTAATATTAACAATCTTAAAAAGGGTTGTACACTAGACTGGGTCGAAAAAAGTAGAAAAAGTCTACCCCTAAATTTGAAGCTAATGTTAAGACGTCTCGAATTTTTTTATTTTTATTTTTTATGCTTGCAAATTTGAGAATCTCTCCAATTCCTTCCAATGTCCTTCTGAGTTCAATAGTCCTTTTCTTAAATTATTGCCTTCTGAACCAGTTTTAGCCCCTTAAAGCAAGATTTTCTTTACACTAAACTATGAAATATAAGAAATAGCTGCAGTTGTGGGGCTTGCAGAAGAAAACGAGGACTCCTGCGCGCGACTGGCTAAGACTTGCCTGGGTGTACAAAAAAATTGTGAAAAATACAGTGACCACACGAAAATTTGAAACTGGTTTTTAACAGAAGTAACATTTTCAGTTATCGCTTTCTTACTTGGTTTGATGCCGGGTAAAAAAACTTTTGTACATATATACCTCTGCCGACATTTTTGGACGTGATTTACAAATTGGTAGCTCATTTGAAATTTACATGAAGGTGAAAATGTTCCACCTTGAGACCACGTTTACACATGCCCCAATGTACAATAAATCGTCAACAGATTATCTTCGCGTTTACATATAGCACACTAACTACAAAAGAGTCACTACTTGAAAAAATGTAAATGTTCAGGAGAGAAGAAAAATGGTTTATGTGAAAACGTCTGTAATGTTATACTGAAATCCATTTTTACAAAGAAGGATACCTTCATTACGGACAAACTATATAGCAATTTTGAGTTATGACTATTTCTAAGAAAACTTACTACTCGTACATTCACAATTATTTCATCAAAAAGGCATATTTCACAATAATACAAGCAACTTTACTCACTATTTACGTATAAAAAGACACAATTTTAATTAATACACAACAAATTTAAAAGTTTTTTGCAACAAGATAGTCAGAATTTAAAATAATACACTTTATGCGTAAAAAAACTGTTCATTTGTTCTTAAGCACATTGACATAACTAAAAATAGTACTCTTTAGTTGATAGAGCGCAAGCGATGCAATCAACACCAAAACTGCCATAACGGTAATTTTCCAGTTAAAGAAGAAAATAATGACAACGAAATTTAAGGGGCAGTTAGAGATGTGTACTGTGAATCGGTTTATGGAAAAAACCCGATTTTGAAAAATTTTAAGTTGTGACTCATTTGCAGTTAGTGTGCGATATGTATCTTTTATTTCGCACATTTCGTGGAACTTTTTCTATGAAACAAAAAAAAACCCGCCTCTAAAATTTGATCATAATAACCAATTATCGAAGGGAAAAATGTATATGGGAAATCTAATTAAATAACTAACGTTTAGGAGTTAAGTACGAAAATGAAAATTATCTCGTTATATGTAAACTAGAGCTAAAACACTTAAAAAATTGCTCAACAGATACAAAAATTAGCAATATATGTGTATAAAGTTATATGACCAGTACACGCTTAGACATTTTAGTTCAAATTTTAACCATTCATAGGGTTAAGCAATTTTTCAAACATCGTTTTTACCTATGTAATATATTTTCTTACACATATGTGATGGTTCAGTGGATACAGCAAGCTACTGCAATCTGGGGCACGACGGTTCGAATTCAGACCATCACTTACTAGATTTTTCTTTTTTTTTTATAGCTGCAAGGAAGATCGGTATAATCTTAATCTCAAACCAAATTTGGTTCGGTGTATATGTGGTACAAAAAAGTGCCAGAAGGATATAAACTTGGTTTTTCAAAAACGGTCTAATGCCCGAACAACAAGAATTAACCCTTTCGTCCCGCAAGGCCTTAAGATCTCCCTCAAAGTGCAGGTAGGGAATCATGTAGTCTGTTCGTCTTGTGACTGAGGACGCTATACTACTATGGCCATATGGTCGGCGCTCAAGCTGCCCCGAAGCACCGAGCCTGGTTGCGGTCGTTAATGCTTTGTTCTTTGCTACCAGGTCTACAGGTGGAATGTGCAGAATGGCATACAGTGCAGCCGTCGGGGTTGTTTTCAGGGCTCCCGTAATGCAAAGCATCGATAGTCTGCATACCCCCTCTAATTTTTTGAGGTATGTTGTTTTTTGTGTGGCTTTCCACCAAACAAGAACTCCATAGTATAGAATAGGGCTTACAATCGCTGTAAAAACCCAATGAGAAAGAGAGGGCGATAGGCCCCACGTACACCCCAGCATTCTTTTACATGCATAGAGTGCCGTTGAGGCCTTCTTGACCCTCTCCTCCACGTTGAGTTTCCATGACAGCTTACTGTCTAGGATGATTCCTAGATATTTTGTGCAAGGTTTCTCCTGTAAGGTCACCGCTCCTAACTTAGGCCTGGTCCAATTTGGGACCTTGTACCTCTTTGTAAACAAGACCATATCCGTCTTCTCCGCATTGACTTTCAGCCCGACATTAGATGCCCAGGTATGAATATCCCGAAGCGCCCGATCCATCAAAGAACTAATCGTTGGAAGGCATTTTCCACTTATGACAATTGCAACGTCATCTGCGTAAGCCGTAAGTTTTACGGGTCCCTCATCGAATTGCCTGAGCAGTTGGTTGATGACCAGTGTCCACAGCAGAGGTGATAGCACCCCTCCCTGCGGCGTGCCCTGTCCACTGATTTCGTGGCCTCGTACAATCCCCATTGTGATGTAATCTTTCTGCAATTTAACATGCAGCCGATCCATCTGATTAAGGCAGGATGTACTTTAATGTAATTAAGACCATCCATAATCGCCCATTTTGCAACATTATTGAAAGCCCCGGCAATGTCCAAGAAGACTCCTAGAGCATACTCCTTATATTCCAGGGATTTCTCTATGCTTATTACCACCCTATGCAATGCGGTGTCTACCGACTTGCCTTTGGTGTACGCATGCTGTGTTGTGGAGAGCAGCTTTCCATCCACGTTGGACTTTATGTACACATCTATCAGCCTCTCAAAGGTTTTGAGCAGAAATGATGTTAAGCTAATGGGTCTATAGTCTTTGGGATACACGTGACCGATCTTCCCCGCCTTTGGTAGAAAAGCTACACGAGCAGTTCTCCAAGAGTGCGGAACATGATTCAGTCTTATGCACCCATCGAATATTATTTTAAGCCATTCCACGACCGCCCTGCTTGAGAATTGTAGCATGCCCGGGAATATACCATCTGGGCCCGGCGATTTAAACTTAGAAAACGTCTTCACTGCCCACTCGATCTTGGTATCGGTCACCAAGCCCGGCACCACTAGCTCCGTGATCGAAGTGTGAGTGATGTCTGCTGGTTCTTCTAAACCGTCTCCCGATGGGAAATGTGTATCGAGAAGCACCTCAAGGGATTCCTCACTATCACGTGACCATTCCCCGTTCTCTTTTTTATTAGTCCCTGGACTATGTTTCCCTTTGCTAGGACTTTTTTCAACCGTGCTGTTTCACTGGAGCACTCTATGTCCGTACAGAAACTTTTCCATGAGTTTCTCTTCGCCCTGGTAATTTCATGCTTGTAGATCCTCAGTAGATCCCTGTACTCGTCCCGACACGCTTCGCTTTCCGCGGTCTTTGCGAGTTTAAACATTTCTTTTACCTGTCTTCTTAGAAGACTCAGCTCATTGCTCCACCATGGCGGCTTTGCTTTTCCTCTGAATCTTCTTAGAGGGCAAGCTTTGTTATACGCAGTCATAAGCGTCCTTGTTAGGAATTCATTCGACTCCTCCAGTTCCTCTATATTAGCAACCTCTTTGGGTTGTCCCAGTTTCGTTTCTACATGTTTCTGGAATTTAGTCCAATTCGTTGCCCTAGGGTTTCTAAAGGTTCCTCCCTTCTATACCCTCTTTAGTGGGATGCTGAAGCTTATATACGCATGGTCGGAGAAGGATGGTCTATCGAGAACCATCCAATCATACCTTGATATATCACGCTCGGAGCTCAATGTAATATCCAGAACATTGCTGGATGTTGGACCAATGTATGTAGGAACATTTCCCCTGTTGGCTATCTGCAAATTGGTTTGCAGGATGTAACAAAATAGAGATTCGCCTCTCTCGTTCGTATCTGCTCCTCCCCACGCATTGTGGTGCGCATTTGCATCTGCGCCTATGACCAACCGCCCTTTGCGCCCTTCCTCCTGTACTAGACTTTTGCACTCCATCGGTGGAACCTCCGCAGCATGGGCCATGTAGCAGGACGCCAGGATAAATGCCTGCTTATTCTTTTGCTCAACGGCCACCGCTACGAGATCCTCGGTGGTGTAATTAGGCAGCATATATGAATGCAGCTGTTTCCTTACCATTACTACAGCTCGCACCCGTCCTTCCGTTTGTGCGTAGTAAACGCCAAACCCGCGCGCGCTAAGTCCAGAAACCTTTCCTCCCGATGAGAGCCACGGCTCCTGGATCAGCGCCACGTCAAACGAACCCTCCTCAAGGGTTAGGAGGAGTTCGCTCGACGCCACTTTACTGTGTTGGAGGTTTATCTGTAGGACTCGCAGCACCATTGGGCTGTTTGTCCCCCTCCAGCACCTTCGTCTTGACGTCGACGTCCTCCTCTTGCCCTTTTGGTTTAGAGTATTCGAGGCCCCCTTCGGCCCCTCGTGAATGTTGTGCCGTGTGTTCCTCTGTGCGAGTCACAGCACCATTTAGCGGTTGGTCCTCTTCTAGCACGTTCGTGGTGACGTCGGGGACCTCCACCTGTCTTTTTTCCCTTAGGCTTCTGAGGTCCTTTTCGACTTCGCCCACTTCCAGCGTATTAGGATTTTTATCCTCGGGACTTCTTTTCCTGAGTCGCATGTAAATTTTGCCAGTGCCAAAGGACATTTTGCCAAGCTGCGTGTACAGAATATCCTCCGCCTGCTTGTTTATTTGGAAGATGTAGAACTGACCATCCTCGGTAGGCCGAGATACAGTAAGTACCTTCCAATCCTGTGTCGGTATGTTCGGATTCTGATTCTGCAGAAGTCGCAGTGTATCCTCCGACTTCATCACGCATGGTATTCATACCTTAACTTTTGGTACCGTGGGGATTTGCGCTTTATCCACCACCTCAAACCGCGCGTTCGTGCCTTGCCTTTGGAGGTTTGGAACGACTTCCTCCAGCCACCGCAAGCTCGCGATGTTGTCGCACGCTATCATCTTCACACCATTATACCATCCCCCCGAATCAAAGGTTGGAAGGGGCTTACTTGGTTGTTCCCGCATCATCTTAAGCATTAAGCTAATAAGCTCCCTTTCCACAGATCTCCACCTTTCAGTAGTCATTTGTCCGAACGGACTGCTACGATCAACCAGCGCCACAGTCAGTGACTGCTTTGCCACATCACTCATCTTCTCGGGAAAAGCAGGAGTCTTAGTGTTATCTCCCTTTAGAACCTCCGAGAACACCGGAGTCTTCGCGTTAACTCCTTTTAGCGCCTCCGAGAAAGCCGGAGTCTTAGCGTTATCTCCCTTTGGCTTATCTCCTACTTTCGTAGTTGGAACTTCCCTCTGACTGGCAGCTTTCGAGGTAGTTGCTACCTCGCTATTGGAACCCATCTGTCTTACAGCTTTGGGCCTACTTGTCTTGTCTATGCGACTGCCCTGCCTCGCGGCTCTAGGACTGGGTCCTTTCTGCCTCTTGAAAGCAGGCTTGTCGCCTTCTGCCGAACGTTGCCTCTTCATTCTGCCATTCGACGCTTCTTCCTCCTCGTACCGGTTGCAGAACCGAGGGTTTCTCGCAGCAAACCTTTTGAACTGCCTTCGACCTACTTCTACCGCTTCATGGGCCCATTCCAAGCGCTCGATCTCCACTTCTGTTGGGTCGACCACTGCTCCCAAGCATTGTACAATTCTTAGTGCTGCACGGTACTGCGAGAGAGCTCTTTTACTTCCTCTGCTCCGTACCCTTCTCCACTCTTCTACTCCGTTTTCATTTGTGTGCTTCTCCAACACGGAGTTCATTGAATCAGCACTACTCTCGCTCTCCGAGTCCGACGCATCGCTTAATTCGTATTTGTCGTCCTTGGATTGCGACTCAGTCCTCCTCTTTACATCCTCCTTATTACATTCAGGTAATGAGTTGTTCATCTTGGTCGTACGACCACCTGCCCGACAAGGCGGGCTCAGCGGTCCAGTATTATATACGGGGAAAGAACCGTCCGCCACAGCAGCGCCCCTTACTGCGGTAAGGCCATAAATACTTCCCGAGATGGCCCGGTATCGGGAAGGCTCCGTTCGAATACAGCCGAATTTATCCCCTGGCTGCAAATCGTCCAATAGGCACGGTCCGCATAACACCCTGGATTAGGGGGTTGGCAGTTCTTGGTCACCGACATCCCGCCGCCCTCCTATGAGGCGAAACGGCGTAGATGTCAGTCCTAAACAGCTCCGCCTCATAGTCGGGCGCTATGGAGTTCGGCTAAGCCCTCACACCAACGACAAGGTGCCTACCCTAGTGAGGGAAGTATTCTACAAAAAGGAGAGAAAATTTTTTTACATATAATTTCATAAAGATGATTTTTTAAATTAATTAGTTTTTTATTACTAGTTCTCATGGCTGGGATACCCAGGTACTACTAGTAGTTCTCACGTAAATAATAAATGATTACATTTTAAATTAATAAACAGTATGAAAAGGGTTATAAGTTTTCAAATCTTAACACTCAGGACATTTATTTTTAATATGACTAAGGCAAATTGGTTTTCCGTAAGTGCTGCATACTCTATGAACTGCCTTGTGGTACCCGGGTACCCAGCCATGCGAACTAAGAAGAAAAAGTATTTGTGAAGAGAACGGTTAATCTACTATTTGTAAGCACATTGTAAAATTCTGCAGCTAAATACCACGTTTTTGAAATTAAATTGCATTTACGCCAATAAAAATTTCAAAACTAAGCGTCTTATAATAAGTATTTAAGTAAATAGTACTTAAGTATATATATACGTTGGTTATTTCACTATTTAGAGTTGGCAAACAAATATCAGGAGCGCGGAGTTAAGTATAAACCGGTATGATAATGGCTTATCAGTTCTTAATTCACACGCTTTAATCAAAATTTTTAAATCAACTCGAACTTGAAACACATTTTTGTTATTTTACTTGCAGCAGAGCGATTGTCAAGTATTTACATGTACTTTTACAATAATAATTGTCAAGGCAGATTGCATTATTCTTTAACCCTTAACCAAAGAGGATAGATATCTATCCTCTTTGCTAGTAATTTGTAAAAAAATATTAACATGCTATTTTGCATGAAATCGCATTTTGTAAGCATTTGGACAAAGTTAACAAAACTTCAAAAAGCTCAAATGCAGAAAATAACTCAATGTCTAAATGTCACTCATTTTGACTTATTCTCTACTTAATTTTCGTCAGGCGAAACAAAAAATATGAGACAAGAAATTACGAAAAATAGGAAGAGACGGAATGGCCGAGCCCATGAAATAGGTACATTGGGAAATTACAATTCTGCCCGACATTGTCATCTGGTGTCTCTTATTATCTATCCTCTTTGCCTTAACGACCCTCGAAAAGGTAAGAAAATAAATATATGAATACAATGCGCGATATACCTCCGAAGAGATTAAGGCCGAGCTTCTCTTCCAATTTGCGGCGCGCGCCTTTTAATTTGTTTCTACAAATTGGCGGAACGGGACCTACCAGTTTTTTCGCAAACTCCGAAAGGCATCTGCAAGTAAGATGAATTTTCAATGAGGAGCTTTTCATGTTTGCCATATCACTGCCGAGCTGCGACCCCGCTGAGAAACATTTGTTTCTAATTGAAAAAACTTGTTTCTAAAATTTTGATGCTGCTCAGGATCTTCGGCATGATTGGTGAAGCACGCTCTACCACCACAACAGGGCGGCTGTAGATGATTTCGAGCAAAATTTGATTAATGTGAAAATATATACCTACAGGCAATTATAGAAATGAAAAGATTTAATGCAGATACAAATATTGAATAGAGCTAGGATTTTTTTAAGTGCACATACATATGCACTAAAACTTTATATAAACTACTAAGTGCATAACTTCATCTGCACTTATGAAATTGTTGCATATAAAATTAGTATCGAAATGTGTGTGTCTCCACCTTTTCACTATACACCACTACTATGTTTAATTGTCGATGAGCGTGTTTTTTTTTTTAGTCGCACACGCAGATGTATATGCATGTAAAAAGCGGCCGATGTATAAATAAAACACTGTATATAAAATATTTTATTTAACTCTGGTCTTAAATTGTTCGCTATTTTCTTTGTTGCAAAAATATCATTTTCTTTTTTTAAATTTTCAGAATTGGTGCTCAAAACAGATTCATTGTTTAAACAAATTCTTCCATATAACTGAAATTACTCCTTCCCAAGATAGCTACCAAAAACAAAATTAACTCTGTTTTGTATAAAATGTGTGAAAGAAATCTGTGAAGGATTAAACCAATACATTTTTCAACACGAGATAGACTCGTGGTTCTCCATACCCTTTTAAATATTAATTAGAGAACCAGATTGCACCACACTGAAAGAAAAGGACTAGAAAAATCAAACGAAATACGGGTCAATTCAACCGAAATTTCTGTCAATTTTTATCCATCGCAGCAAGATGTTGAATCACTCGGATTGCTTGCCAAACACTGCCGAGGGGCGACTCCGCTTAGAAAAATTATCTTCTAATTGAAAAACCTTATTTCCAAAATTTTGATGTTGCTTTGCCTGGGGTGTGAACCCAGGGCATTCGGTGTGGTAGGCGGAGCACGCTACCATCACACCACGGTGGCACTTACTAACCGAACTTTAATTCGGCGCACATGAAATATGCTGGCACACATTAAACATTATACACTTTATTATTTTGTTTTATTAAACACACTTTCACCAAATTTTATATTTTATAATTTATTTAATTTATAGTTTTGAACTTCGCTTTGCAAATAGAAATGAAAATAGTAGTCGCAAGACTGTTTCTCAATTCTTTCAGTTGCAGCTCAGCTCATTCTCAATTTCTTTTCTCGTGTCCCGGTATAATTTTTTGCAGTGTTATGCGCAGTAAATTCAAAAAAGGGTTTTTCGTTTTGTATTGATAACTGAAAAACTAGTTTTTTTGTTTTCCCATTTTGTGTGTTTTTTCGATTTGGTGGTTTTCTTATTTTGGTGTTTTTTTTTTAACAAGTGGCACCATCGTCATAAGTACAAAGTAGAGAGCGCAGTGAGCGTAAAATCTCTTAGAAATTTGCTCATGTATTGAGTGTGAGATCAGTTGTCTTAATAAAAAAATCAGATTGATTAAGAATCTGTCAATTTTACAGAATTTTGTTAACTTAAGAGCGACAATTTCTGTTCTGTTGAAATGACTTAACTAATTTGTTCGCTTGACAGAGAACTCGGTCGAGTTAACCGTAATTCGATCAATTTCACCGAATCTCCGTTAAGTCAAGAACAACAGAACAGATTTGTTGATTTTACTAGCATCATTTCTTTCAGTGCAGATAACAGGTTGACGAGGGAGATAACTGCGTTTATAAACAAATGACATTCATCCACTTGAAGTGACATTAATATATTTCCACATGTAAACAAATTATTTAAGTGTAATACAACAAATTGATAAATTTATTTTTCGAATACTTGATTCAATTGCTCATTTGTGTTAGACTTTCGATTCATCGGATTGCCTGTTGATATGATTTAAAATCTTCTCCTCCCGCACATTGAAAGGGAATCCCATAAGCATTATTTACATGTCAGGTACTTTAAATAGCTCTTATGTATTGAATTATTAAAGAAAAAGGGACTTTCTTCCAGGTAAAAGATAAGTTGTTTCGAAATTATTTCTATTTCTAAGCAATGTAGGGAAATTTGTTATCAACAAATTCATCTAGACTTTTAAATATGCGTACAGGTATATGGATGAACCTTTAGTGCAGTTATTCCTATGTAGATATGTCTGTTATTTATACTACTTCCGTTTTTTTGTTATAGGAAAATTGTTTAAGCTCATTATGCTGTAAGCCAATCAAACCACAGCCGATTTGTGGTATACATATTTCCTTAGAGTTACAGTGCACCCAGCTTTTGAAAGCGAACTGCAGTTAAAATATGTAAAATACGGACTTTTATTTTATAAGTCCAAAAGAATAAATAAAAGTCCGGCCCTATAACTATAGAACGGCGCATCCAAATGAAACGAGTTTTTTACCAATCGATTCTCCCGAATATCTGGATTTTAATCCTTTAGGGACGCTTAAAAATTTGTGTGACTAATAATAAAAATTTGTCATAGAAAACTATTAGCAACTCTCATAGTACTATACCCATACTTCTCTATAATAAACTTAAACCTGTTTTTTGGCCATAAAGTTTGATTCAATTAAGACATTGCGTTGGTACACCGCTTTCTGGTGGAGTAAAGAGGATTCTGTAGATCATTTCATTCGGATGAGCCGTTCCATAGTTATAGAGCCGCACTTTTATTGTCCTTAAAAATAAAAATCGGAATTTAACTTTTATTTTCGAATTTATAAAATAAAAGTCCGGATTTGATAATTTCTTTCGGATTAAAAAAAGTTAAAAGTCGAATATAATTTTTTCTGAAGGACTTTCATTATAAAAATAATAACAGTTTGGGTCCCTGTTATTAGAAAGATCGACTCTATAAGATAAGCAAATTTGTATGACAGGTGTTGCAGCACTGGAAGGTAACTTCTATTGTACATCTCATGAAAATGAATTAGTATATTAAATTTGGTCCGATTTTCGAAAATTGTAAATCCTTAAAGTAGCTCGAGCTGAGTTGATTTAGCCATGTCCGTCTATCAATCTTAGCTCCTCAATTTTTGAGATATTTTGATGAAATTTGGTGAGCTGTTATATTTTTGTGTAGGATTAGGCATTTGTCGGAATCGGCCGGATCAGGCCATCAAAGCATATATCTCCCATGCAACCGATTATTCTGATAAACGGGTTCTTGGCATTTTTTCTCATTTTAATAGCGAGAAGCTTAATATTTTTGGTGCTCACGTGTATGACATACATTGCTGTCTGAAAGAATCGCAGAAATCGGTCGTATATATAGCATAAGTCCCATACAATTGATTGTTCAGGTCTTACGAGTTTTTCAAATTTCATGAGATTATTGTTCAGCTCCCGATTAATGAAGTTAGGAGGCCCTAGGCGCTTTAGTGCAGAATAATATATTATCCAGAGACGGACTGGGACTGGGATTAAGACTAGGACTGGGACTGAGACTCGGAGTGGGACTGGGACTGGAATAAAATACATACTACCCTCTGGGACAGGCAATAAGGGATGCAGAAGAATGAGAAGAAATTGAGAGAAGAGAAAAGAGAGAAGGAGATTGAGAAAGGGATAGAATGAGACGAAGATGGAGATAGATGAAGCGAAAAAGATGGAGGGAGGAGTGAATAAAATGATTAGGAAAAAGTGGAGAGGGGGTAGGGCAGATAGGCCAAATTTAGGACAAGACAACGTCTGCCGGGTCTTCTAGTACATATATAAGTAATAGTTAACAAATAACATAAATTTTAAATATTAAACATAATCATATAATATGTATTTATATATGTAAATATATCTAGGTATGTATAATTAGAATTGCTTACGCATATTTTTTTCGATTTCAAACTGAAATTATGTTTGCGTATAGCAAGTACCACAAATTCGAAATACATTTATTTTTGTATAGTAAAAGTAACAGTTTCACACTTTGGAAAATTTTAACAAATAACTTTGGTTTTATTAATTAACTAACACTTTTTACATACATACTTATATAGCGAACATATTGTGACGCATATTAGTGACACTAATGGCCAATTTGTTGACCGAGTCGTAAAGTGATCTAATTCTCAATGTAGTTAAATCCCAATTTATAATACAACGCCGTTTACACCTCAGCTAAAACTTTTCGGTTTGTTCACAAAAACTATTAGAGTTGAGACCCGTCGTAAACGAGAATTTACGACTTGGATTTGAGACGCTGACAATATGCTGAATAGTCAGTTTACGACCTGATATTGAGAATTATTTATTTGTCAATTTCAAATAAAAAATTTTTCAATACCGAAATGGCATCAAAGCGCGACGAAAAGAGACAAGGCGGCCCGTCAAAAGTCCGGAATTAAAATTAGTCTGAGGACGAAGAGAATCTTTTGAGCGACCTTGTATTGAAGCATGGAAAGGTGCTTTTGGACAAGCGCACAAATATGCAAAATAGCCAAATGAAAAATGAAGCATGGCTGAAAGTTGAAAAGGAGTTCAATTCGGCATCAATTTCCAAGGTAATTGTTTTCCTATTATATTGTGTTTCCTTTTTCTGACGAGGTCCTATTATACACATTCCGGTCAGCCAAGAACCTAGCAAGCAAATTTAAAAATATTAAAGCTGCTCTTCGGAAGGACTACGCTGCCAACAAGCTTGCCCGTCACCTCACCGGTGGCGGCGAACCTGCAGAAAATATTGACAAGGTGTTAAGCTTCTCGAAGCAGGAGTTGCATACTGCGATTGCTTTAACAATCGAAGGTCTCGATCCAAATGCCGACGATGACGACGAAGATTTGTTCGCAAACCCAGGCTGTATGCCCACTTCTGTCGCGAAACCCAACAACATCAAATACGGCAATCGCACAGAAGAGCTCATTTTCGCCATAAGCGAAGAATTAGAAATCTTGTACGAGAACGTTGAGCAAAATGGAAACCATACCGAGACGCAAAACGAAGACTATGCAAATTTATGTGAAATTCAAAATAAAAGCAGTGTGAATCTGCCAGATGTGGAGAGTGGTAATTCCAATGGGAAGGATGTTGAACAAAATGAGCGAGAAGTCTCAGTTAATCCAATGCATGCACGCTTGCGTAAGCTAAAAGAAAGCGTAATGTAGGGGAAGGTCACTTGACCGGTAATGTCGAAGATGTCAACTCTGTGAGAAATGCAAAAGCGATTTTTTACCAAAATGAGGAAATTCGAGCTACAGAACGCCATGAGCTACAAATGCAGTTGTGGCACGCAGAACGCGAGGAGAAGTGTGCAGTTCAAGTAAAATGTTTAGAGGAGCACCGTTTACGCATTGAGTTACTTACTGCACAAATTGAGAGTGAAAAACGCAAACGTCCAAATTCCCCGGACATTAAAATTTAAAAAAATAACTTCACGAATACATAATTATGATTATAATTTTAATATGTAAATTCTTTTGATAAATCAGCTATTGTGTGTATATCGGTTTCGCTCCAAGATCCCTATCGAAACACAGGCACGGGACCAGGTAGTATGTGCGCCCGATGTTAGACGACGCTATACTACTATGGCAATACGGGCTGAGCTCAATATGCCCCTAGGCATTGAGTCTCGTTGCATTTGTTAATGCTTTGGTCTTGGCCACCGCCTTCCCTACTCCGTCCTATGTCGCGAAAAAGCGCAGGTGCAAGCGACATGACTTGACTTTCTAGCCGATTTTTTGACGTTCACCCACCAATTGCCTGTTGTTGTTGTTTTGAACCAAAGCTAACTGGCTCGGAAAACCAGCTCTTACTCATATATCCAAAAAACTTGCTGGTATCAAAAAATAGCTAGTTACAAAATATGAACCGGTTCCTACCGGTTGTAAAAGTCCACTTGGTCTGACCGGTTTCGATTGGATTTAGGACACTGACAATATGCTAATCTGATCAAAATATAACCGCTTCCGTACAACTAACCGGCACCGATAAACCAACAAATAATAACCACATGAAAAATTACAAGTTTTTTATTCATTAAAAGCAAAACAATAGGGAAACGTAATTATATTGAAGGAACTTCCCAAGGCTTAAACGTTTCTTGCACACAAGTCTATTCGATTCCAGCTACCAACAAGCTGTGGAAATACTGTCGAGTTAATCGATCTCTTATGTTGCTCCGCGTACTATTATCACTATATGCAACTGAATTCTGAGATGCAGCCATTTCGTTGCTGGTTCGATCGACTTCGTCGTCAGGGAGGTTCTCACATGCGTCGATTGCAATGTTGTGTAAAATGACACAAGCGACGATAATAGATTGTACCGTACGTACACGAACTCGCATTTCCATTGATAATACTGGCCAACGTCGTTTAAATATACCATATGATCGCTCAACAATATTACGCGTGCTAATTTGGCTGAAGTTATACAATTTCTCCTCAGCTGTTTGTGGATTCAAATGCGGCGTCACCATATATTCGGTATTTCGATAGCCACCATCGGCAACAAGCAAATAGTTATTGAATTCCCCAGACTCTAATCGGCGGTACAATCGCGAATTGTTGAATATCGTTGAATCATGTGTAGAACCTGGGTATCGTGCAACAATATTCGTAATTCTGGCTTTCGCATCTACTACTGTTTGCCCGTTAATAGAAAACCACCCTTATGAAGAATGAAAAAAAAGTTGAAAAATCACAAAAAAAATGCAAACTTCTTTCTCTACCTTTGCGATTACGATAGTTCTCAGCTTGATCAGTACTAGGAGGCTGAGTCCTCACGTGCGTGCAATCGATTGCACCAATGAAACCTAGCAATGTTGTAGAATTCCAAACTTGTCCTCCGCATCTCCTCTGAAGTGTTAGGCATACGTATGAACTGTGGTAGTAAGCGAGCTATTGCTGTGGATACGCGTGCCAAAATAATGCAGACACTCGTGCGACTGCACCCAATAAAGTCGCCAACGGTGATTTGAAAACTTCCGCTTTGCGAAAAGTCGTAGCGCGATTAATAACTGGTTCAAAGGTGTTATACTCCGTGAACTTCATATAAGAATTTTAATATTTACGGGTTAATCACGAACGTTATCTCACGTGTAAAATTTACCGAGTTGGGTTGAACGGCAAACCTGGCTCGATCATTTCAAGTATACGTGCGACTGTTCCTTTCGTCAACCGAAATCGTGCAAAAAATTCATCATCGTTAAGCCAATTCATGTTAAATCGGCGAAAAAATGTGTAGGATTGGCATGGTACTATTTAAACGGTACCATCTTCACCATTACTCTCTCTGTCACTATCATCACTGATCCAATTAGAAACTGGCAAATGATACATTCTGGCCACCAAATTTGAAACAAAATTGCTTTTTATATCTCACGTTTATTTTTTTACTAAAATATGACATCTGGATGTCTATAAAAAAATGGAATATTGTATAAATCTCGGCGTAAGGTGCTTAAATCACAAATTTTTCCGATTTAAAAAATTTGAGGCTTAAACTTGGTGTTGTTATAAACGGTGTCGTAAAAATTTTAAAACTTTCTAAAAAAAATCCAATTTTGGGTAAAAATCGCGACGTAAACTTAAAACTTTTTCAAAAAACTGGGCATAAGTGATACTCACATCCCTAGTCTGATGCCAAGTAAATGAAGTCACAACAACAATAAAGCAGACAGTCTCTTGTATCTACATAAACGAATCAATCATTATGTCTACATATATGTACGTACACACAACGGAGAAGCAGCGCACAAACACATGCAGATATCTTATCTGAGGTGCTCCCAAAAGTATGCAATTATAATTGTGGAAGTGTCGCTCACAAATACACGCGCATATGAGAACTACACACGTGCATCTGTAGTTATGATTATATACCAGTAACTAAGTAAATTCTGGAAGCGCCTAGAAGATGCAACGAGGAAATCACACAGTATAAAAGCAGCAGCAGTAGAGGCGCGACGATCAGTTTGATTTTAGCATTCCATCTGTCGAGCAGTAGCAGTGTTATTTTTGAAAGTACTTTAATAAAGGCCATTTTGCATTATTGAATAGTGGTGTTAATTATTTAACAGTTTAGTGATTCGAACGTTAGCAGAAGGTTGCAAATAAGGGGAATTGCAGTCAATTCGTTACAATATTAATATTTGTATGCTTATTAGGGTGTTTTAGGTGACATATTTTATTTTTGTTCGCCTTATATGAAAATTTTGATTCTAATATAAAACTAATATGTATGACATTTAAAAAAAATATCAAGTTTTGTTCATTCAAAAATGCGTTTTTGCATGCCTTTCTTATATTGAATTTTTTTGTATTTTTTTCTAAATAAATGGTTTTGTGATTTGGTTTAGATGCATGGCTGCAGCGTTTTGTTTTGAAAGTGTGTATATGGAGTTGTATTGTATATGAAAATATTTAGTTTTTAATTAGTTTATATGTGGCTTTACGCTTCTACATATATACTTCTTAGTTTTTTCTATTATCCATTTAAACTTGCTTACTTTTGTTTTCAATGAGTATATTTCCATGAAAATATATGCATTTTCTATGTATTTCATTATGTGTGTTTACGAGTTCGAATATATCTATAATATCTACATACCTATTTGACCTTTGTAAATATTCAACAGCTTGTTTTTTTCCAAACCATAAGTTTTTTTTGTACATAGTTTAAGCTTGATTCATTTATTACGCAAAAGGTTAAAATATGCCTTTTCAAATTACACAAAAAAACGACGAATACCCCAATTAATTTTTTTCAGAATATAAAGTAGAGTAGATAAAAAGAAGTACAATTTTCATCAAACGTGGTCATTGAAATTCATTCTTTTTACTTTCGATTTTAAGAATTTTTTAACTGAAAGCATGATAAAAACACTTAAGAGGTATAACCGTTCTCTCTTCTCGTCGGCCATGATTTATTTTTTAAGTTTTTCCGCAATTTAATATTTAAAAATCAATATCCAACTAAAGGAAAACAAAAAAATTAACAAAGCAAAATATTCAAAACACAAATATGTATGTGTGCAATTGCGAAAATTAAGAAAAGATAATGGTTATACCTTGTAAGTGTCTTTATCGTGATGCAAACCATTGTGGATAAGACAAGTGTGATATCTACTGCATCTCATCCTGTATCTCTTTCTATCACCCATTGTAAATAGCCGACCGTGTGCGTCGCCATATTGAACATTCTGTCAGGCAGTTGACGTATAAGATATCACACTTGTTTTGCCAACAACCAATCTCAAAAACGTTTTCGGAAAAATTCTAAAATTCGTGAAAATTTACTGAACTTTCGAACTTTTTTATTTGGAGTTCCCTAAAAGTTTCGTAGCACAATACATCCGCATTGATTTTTTCGAAATATGTTTCAGATTTTCTTCTATTTAAAAAAATATTTCACACTTTGTATGGTGGAGAATCTAAACCAGCCTTCGGAAAATAATTGTCAAAAATCAAAGTTATCACACCCATATTCCCAATACCTACCAATGGCGCACTGTTTATTCACGTTGCCGTGCATGTGAGTTTGTTGGCCGACATAGAAGTTTCGATGACGCAGTCCACGTGCAAGCGAATGGTAACACAACATGATCAACAACCCGTGAGAAATGCAGCATAGGCAATATTGACCTGCACACGCAACTCATCGATTGCGAAATACTTGATGGTGGTAGGATCTGCAACGTTGGCATAAGTAGGGTAAAGTAAAAGGTTTGATGGGAAGAAGTAATTATGTTTAGAGTTAAGGTAAGGCCACATTAGGCTGCACTACGCAGCACTGCACTACAAAATATTCTTTGCATGTATTCTTATGAGGCAATTCACACCTAACGTCAGCAGCACTGCGCGACCCGGCACAGCGCGGCAAATTTGATCAACTAGGCAAAAAAGCCGCGTTGGGAAGTGTCGCGCAGTGCTGCTGCCGCTAGGTGTGAATTGCCTCATAAGAATTATTGCAAAGAATTTTGCACCATCTTTTTTCAATCTGGGCAAAAGAGTGTGGAACTCTCCTTCCTCATATCTTGAGGATGAGATGTCTTGGACCTATAGCCACGACCTTTTTCTTTTCCTTTCCTCTTCTTCGCACAAAAATGAAATAATTACAGTTTCAAAAACTGTGTCGTCCATTTTGCAAACAAAAATAAACACAAACTTTTCCCGCAATGTGTCGCTCGATTGCCGCTTAATGTGAATTGCCAAAATATGTCGCTCTGTGAGGCGCCGCTGCCGCTACGTGTCGCGCAGCGTAATGTGCGCGTACCTTTAAGCGGGAGTCATTGGTGCCGTATGTCGTATCGCTGTAGTCGTATCCCTAACGTAATCAGCTGTTTATCGTTACGATGGTAAACCAAAAACCAATTGGTTGGCTACGATACGGTTACGACCTTAAGTGCCAAATACACGACACGAACATTCCCGTTATGTCATGTTTCTGCGACCTTTTCTGTCTGTATGGTGGTGTTTGCCAGTTCGCGCAAATGTTCGCCAAAAATCAAAATATTTTAATTTTTGGCGAACATTTGCGCGAACTGTTCGTGCGTGTATGGCGAATAGCTCATCATCGTAGTAATTTCTGAACGGAACAGACGTGCGCGGAAAAGTAAAATGGACAATAAAAAATTTCTGAGTGAATTTATTGAAATGTATAAATCTTTGCCATCATTGTGGCAAGTAAAAAGCAAAGATTATTGTAATAGAATTAAAAAAATAATGATTATGCGACTTTAATCCAAAAATTAAAAGAAGTAGATCTTGATGCCACAAAGGATACAGTTATAAAAAAATAAGTAGTTTGCGGGCGCAATACCGGCGTGAATAAAAAAAAGAGAGATAGTTTGAAGTCTGGTGCTGGTGCTGAGGATGAATATGTTCCTACTCTTTGTGACGTGAATTCCAGTTCTTTAATAAGCTCACTTTGTCCAAGAACTGCTCGTTTTTTAAACCATTCTTTGCACCAAATTCTTTTTTTGCGATCTTCTCTCTTTTTTAACGCTTAATTGCCACAGCGAGCAATATTGCTGCAGCACAATTGCTGTCCGTATTCATCGCTGTCTGAAAGAGAACTAATGTTCGGCCAAAAGTTCGTATGGTGTATGGCAAAAGCTGCGAACAAGATTGCGGAATGTTCGCGGAAATGTTCGTGTCGTGTATTTGGCGCTTTAGCGGCACCAATAATCGATTGCATTGATTCTCATAAGGTTGGTCGAATCAGCTGTTAAAAGGTTACCGATACGGTTACCGATAAAGCACCAATGTCTCCAGCTTTAGTTATGATAGTGAGTGCCACCAGGGTACAATAAATTCGTCTTGTGAATTTCAATTGAATTCTTGTGTTTGATTTAACTATTGGCGAACTGCTGGTTCGCCACAATTTTAATTTTTTAAAGGTTCCTATCCTGGGAACTGTAAGTTCAATATGAGTTTTTAGGGACATATTAGATATGAAGGTCTTGGGTTCAACTCCCGGGAAAAGTAACATCAAAAATTAACAAACAAGTTTTTTCAATTAGAATACAGTTTTTGTAAGTGGGGTCGTCCCTAGGCAGTGATTTGGTATATCTGTTATGAAAAGTTTCTCAGTGAAAACTCATCTGCCTTGCAGCTGCAATTCGGAGTCGGCGTAATAAAAAGACAAACATAGGTCCCGTCCCCCCAATTTGTAGGGAAAATTAAAAAAGGAGCATGACGTAAATTGGAAGAGAAGCTTGGCCCAAGTCTCTTCGGTGATAAATCACGCCAAGTATTTATTTTATTTTTTATACTCAGTTGAGCAGAGCTCACAGAGTATATTAACTTTGATTGGTTGTACAGGTGTAAAGGAATCGAGATAGATATAGACTTCCATATATCCAAATCATCAGTATCGAAAAAAAATTTGATTGAGCCATGTCCGTCCGCCCGTCCGTCCGTTAACACGATAGCTTGAGTAAATTTTGGGGTATCTTGATGAAATTTGGTAAGTAGGTTCCTGGGCACTCATCTCAGATCGCTATTTAAAATAAACGATATCGGACTATAACCACGCCAACTTTTTCGATATCGAAAATTTCGAAAAATCGAAAAAGTGCGATAATTCATTACCAAAGACGGGTAATGCGATGAAACTTGGTAGGTGAGTTGAACTTATGACGCAGAATAGAAAATTTGTAAAATTTTGGACAATGGGTGTGGCACCGCCCACTTTTAAAAGAAGGTAATTTAGAAGTTTTGCAAGCTGTAATTTGCCAGTCCTTGAAGATATCATGATGAAATTTGGCAGGAGCGTTACTGCTATTTCTGTATGTATGCTTAATAAAAATTAGCAAAATCGGAGAACGACCACGCCCACTTAAAAAAAAAACAAAAACATTTTTAAGTCAAATTAAAAAAAAAGTTAATATCTTTATGTCAACATTCAACTCCAGTAATAATATGGTGCAACGAAATACAAAAATAAAAGAAAATTTCAAAATGGGCGTGGCTCCGCCCATTTTCATTTAATTTGTCTAGAATACTTTTAATGCCATAAGTCGAACAAAAATTTACAAATCCTTGTGTAGTTTGGTAGGAGATTAGATTCTAGGACGATAACGGTTTTCTGTGAAAAATGGCGAAATCGGTTGAAGCCACGCCCAGTTTTTATACACAGTCGACCGTCTGTCCTTCCGCTCGGCCGTTAACACGATAACTTGAGCAAAAATCGATATATCCTTACTAAACTCGGTTCACGTAATTATCTGAACTCACTTTGTATTGGTATAAAAAATGGCCGAAATCCGCCTATGACCACGCCCACTTTTTCGATATCGAAAATTACGAAAAATGAAAAAAATGCCATAATTCTATACCAAATACGAAAAAAGGGATGAAACATGGTAATTGGATTGGTTTATTGACGCAAAATATAACTTTAGAAAAAAACTTTGTAAAATGGGTGTGGCACCTTCCATATTAAGTAAAACAAAGCCCTTGGAATCTTGGCAGGAATACGGTTCGTGGTATTAAATTTAAAAAAAAATTAGCGGTACCCGACAGATGATGGTCTGGGTCACCCTGGTCCACATTTTGGTCGATATCTCGAAAACGCCTTCACATATACAACTACCACCACTCCCTTTTAAAACCCTCATTAATACCTTTAATTTGATACCCATATCGTACAAACACATTATAGAGTCACCCCTGGTCCACCTTTATGGCGATATCTCGAAAAGGCGTCCACCTATAGATTTTGTGGATTTTTGTATTTCTAAGCAATGTAGAGAAATTTGTTATCAAAAAATTCATCTAGACTTTTAAATATGCGTACAGGTATATGGATGAACCTTTAGTGCAGTTATTCCTATGTAGATATGTCTGTTATTTATACTACTTCCGTTTTTTTGTTATAGGAAAATTGTTTAAGCTCATTATGCTGTAAGCCAATCAAACCACAGCCGATTTGTGGTATACATATTTCCTTAGAGTTACAGTGCACCCAGCTTCTGAAAGCGAACTGCAGTTAAAATAAGTAAAATACGGACTTTTATTTTATAAGTCCAAAAGAATAAATAAAAGTCCGGCCCTATAACTATAGAACGGCGCATCCAAATGAAACGAGTTTTTTACCAATCGATTCTCCCGAATATCTGGATTTTAATCCTTTAGGGACGCTTAAAAATTTGTGTGACTAATAATAAAAATTTGTCATAGAAAACTATTAGCAACTCTCATAGTACTATACCCATACTTCTCTATAATAAACTTAAACCTGTTTTTTGGCCATAAAGTTTGATTCAATTAAGACATTGCGTTGGTACACCGCTTTCTGGTGGAGCAAAGAGGATTCTGTAAATCATTTCATTCGGATGAGCCGTTCCATAGTTATAGAGCCGCACTTTTATTGTCCTTAAAAATAAAAATCGGAATTTAACTTTTATTTTTGAATTTATAAAATAAAAGTCCGGATTTGATAATTTCTTTCGGATTAAAAAAAGTTAAAAGTCGAATATAATTTTTTCTGAAGGACTTTCATTATAAAAATAATAACAGTTTGGGTCCCTGTTATTAGAAATATCGACTCTATAAGATAAGCAAATTTGTATGACAGGTGTTGCAGCACTGGAAGGTAACTTCTATTGAACATCTCATGAAAATGAATTAGTATATTAAATTTCGAAAATTGTAAATCCTTAAAGTAGCTCGAGCTGAGTTGATTTAGCCATGTCCGTCTATCAATCTTAGCTCCTCAATTTTTGAGATATTTTGATGAAATTTGGTGAGCTGTTATATTTTTGTGTAGGATAAGCCATTTGTCGGAATCGACCGGATCAGGCCATTAAAGCATATATCTCCCATGCAACCGATTATTCTGATAAACGGGTTCTTGGCATTTTTTCTCATTTTAATAGCGAGAAGCTTAATATTTTTGGTGCTCACGTGTATGACATACATTGCTGTCTGAAAGAATCGTAGAAATCGGTCTTATATATAGCATAAGTCCCATACAATTGATTGTTCAGGTCTTACGAGTTTTTCAAATTTCATGAGATTATTGTTCAGCTCCCGATTAATGAAGTTAGGAGGCCCTCGGCGCTTTAGTACAGAATAATATATTATCCAGAGACGGACTGGGACTGGGATTAGGACTAGGACTGGGACTGAGACTCGGAGTGGGACTGGGACTGGAATAAAATACATACTACCCTCTGGGACAGGCAATAAGGGATGCAGAAGAATGGGAAGAAATTGAGAGAAGAGAAAAGAGAGAAGGAGATTGAGAAAGGGATAGAATGAGACGAAGATGGAGATAGATGAAGCGAAAAAGACGGAGGGAGGAGTGAATAAAAGGATTAGGAAAAAGTGGAGAGGGGGGAGGGCAGATAGGCCAAATTTAGGGCAGGACAACGTCTGCCGGGTCTTCTAGTACATATATAAGTAATAGTTAACAAATAACATAAATTTTAAATATTAAACATAATCATATAATATGTATTTATATATGTAAATATATCTAGGTATGTATAATTAGAATTGCTTACGCATATTTTTTTCGATTTCAAACTGAAATTATGTTTGCGTATAGCAAGTACCACAAATTCGAAATACATTTATTTTTGTATAGTAAAAGTAACACTTTCACACTTTGGAAAATTTTAACAAATAACTTTGGTTTTATTAATTAACTAACACTTTTTACATACATACTTATATAGCGAACATATTGTGACGCATATTAGTGACACTAATGGCCAATTTGTTGACCGAGTCGTAAAGTGGTCTAATTCTCGATGTAGTTAAATCCCAATTTATAATACAACGCCGTTTACACCTCAGCTAAAACTTTTCGGTTTGTTCACAAAAACTATTAGAGTTGAGACCCGTCGTAAACGAGACATTACGACTTGGATTTGAGACGCTGACAATATGCTGAATTGTGAGTTTACGACCTGATATTGAGAATTATTTATTTGTCAATTTCAAATAAAAAATTTTTCAATACCGAAATGGCATCAAAGTGCGACGAAAAGAGACAAGGCGGTCCGTCAAAAGTCCGGAATTAAAATTAGTCTGAGGACGAAGAGAATCTTTTGAGCGACCTTGTATTGAAGCACGGAAAGGTGCTTTTGGACAAGCGCACAAATATGCAAAATAACCAAATGAAAAATGAAGCATTGCTGAAAGTTGAAAAGGAGTTCAATTCGGCATCAATTTCCAAGGTAATTGTTTTCCTATTATATTGTGTTTCCTTTTTCTGACGAGGTCCTATTATACACATTCCGGTCAGCCAAGAACCTAGCAAGCAAATTTAAAAATATTAAAGCTGCTATTCGGAAGGACTACGCTGCCAACAAGCTTGCCCGTCACCTCACCGGTGGCGGCGAACCTGCAGAAAATATTGACAAGGTGTTAAGCTTCTCGAAGCAGGAGTTGCACACTGCGATTGCTTTAACAATCGAAGGTCTCGATCCAAATGCCGACGATGACGACGAAGATTTGTTCGCAAACCCAGGCTGTATGTCCACTTCTGTCGCGAAACCCAACAACATCAAATACGGCAATCGCACAGAAGAGCTCATTTTCGCCATAAGCGAAGAATTAGAAATCTTGTACGAGAACGTTGAGCAAAATGGAAACCATACCGAGACGCAAAACGAAGACTATGCAAATTTATGTGAAATTCAAAATAAAAGCAGTGTGAATCTGCCAGATGTGGAGAGGGGTAATTCCAATGGGAAGGATGTTGAACAAAATGAGCGAGAAGTCTCAGTTAATCCAATGCATGCACGCTTGCGTAAGCTAAAAAGAAAGCGTAATGTAGGGGAAGGTCACTTGACCGGTAATGTCGAAGATGTCAACTCTGTGAGAAATGCAAAAGCGATTTTTTACCAAAATGAGGAAATTCGAGCTACAGAACGGCATGAGCTACAAATGCAGTTGTGGCACGCAGAACGCGAGGAGAAGTGTGCAGTTCAAGTAAAATGTTTAGAGGAGCACCGTTTACGCATTGAGTTACTTACTGCACAAATTGAGAGTGAAAAACGCAAAAGTCCAAATTCCCCGGACATTAAAATTTAAAAAATAACTTCACGAATACATAATTATGATTATAATTTTAATATGTAAATTCTTTTGATAAATCAGCTATTGTGTGTATATCGGTTTCGCTCCAAGATCCCTTTCGAAACACAGGCACGGGACCAGGTAGTATGTGCGCCCGATGTTAGACGACGCTATACTACTATGGCAATACGGGCTGAGCTCAATATGCCCCTAGGCATTGAGTCTCGTTGCATTTGTTAATGCTATGGTCTTGGCCACCGCCTTCCCTACTCCGTCCTATGTCGCGAAAAAGCGCAGGTGCAAGCGACATGACTTGACTTTCTAGCCGATTTTTTGACGTTCACCCACCAATTGCCTGTTGTTGTTGTTTTGAACCAAAGCTAACTGGCTCGGAAAACCAGCTCTTACTCATATATCCAAAAAACTTGCTGGTATCAAAAAATAGCTAGTTACAAAATATGAACCGGTTCCTACCGGTTGTAAAAGTCCACTTTGGTCTGACCGGTTTCGATTGGATTTAGGACACTGACAATATGCTAATCTGATCAAAATATAACCGCTTCCGTACAACTAACCGGCACCGATAAACCAGCAAATAATAACCACATGAAAAATTACAAGTTTTTTATTCATTAAAAGCAAAACAATAGGGAAACGTAATTATATTGAAGGAACTTCCCAAGGCTTAAACGTTTCTTGCACACAAGTCTATTCGATTCCAGCTACCAACAAGCTGTGGAAATACTGTCGAGTTAATCGATCTCTTATGTTGCTCCGCGTACTATTATCACTATATGCCAACTGAATTCTGAGATGCAGCCATTTCGTTGCTGGTTCGATTGACTTCGTCGTCAGGGAGGTTCTCACATGCGTCGATTGCAATGTTGTGTAAAATGACACAAGCGACGATAATAGATTGTACCGTACGTACACGAACTCGCATTTCCATTGATAATACTGGCCAACGTCGTTTTAAATATACCATATGATCGCTCAACAATATTACGCGTGCTAATTTGGCTGAAGTTATACAATTTCTCTCAGCTGTTTGTGGATTCAAATGCGGCGTCACCATATATTCGGTATTTCGATAGCCACCATCGGCAACAAGCAAATAGTTATTGAATTCCCAGACTCTAATCGGCGGTACAATCGCGAATTGTTGAATATCATTGAATCATGTGTAGAACCTGGCTATCGTGGCAACAATATTCGTATTCTGGCTTTCGCATCTACTACTGTTTGCCCGTTAATAGAAAACCACCCTTATGAAGAATGAAAAAAAAAGTTGAAAAATCACAAAAAAAGTGCAAACTTCTTTCTCTACCTTTGCGATTACGATAGTTCTCAGCTTGATCAGTACTAGGAGACTGAATCCTCACGTGCGTGCAATCGATTGCACCAATGAAACCTAGCAATGTTGTAGAATTCCAAACTTGTCCTCCGCATCTCCTCTGAAGTGTCAGGCATACGTATGAACTGTGGTAGTAAGCGAGCTATTGCTGTGGATACGCGTGCCCAAATAATGCAGACACTCGTGCGACTGCACCCAATAACGTCGCCAACGTGATTTGAAACTTCCGCTTTGCGAAAAATCGTAGCGCGATTATAACTGGTTCAAAGGTGTTATACTCCGTGAACTTCATATAAGAATTTTAATATTTACGGGTTAATCACGAACGTTATCTCACGTGTAAAATTTACCGAGTTGGGTTGAACGGCAAACCTGGCTCGATCATTTCAAGTATACGTGCGACTGTTCCTTTCGTCAACCGAAATCGTGCAAAAAATTCATCATCGTTAAGCCAATTCATGTTAAATCGGCGAAAAAATGTGTGGGATTGGCGTGGGTACTATTTCAACGGTACCATCTTGACCATCACTCTCTCTGTCACTATCATCACTGATCCAATTAGAAACTGGCAAATGATACATTCTGGCCACCAAATTTGAAACAAAATTGCTTTTTATATCTCACGTTTATTTTTTTTACTAAAATATGACATCTGGATGTCTATAAAAAAATGGAATATTGTATAAATCTCGGCGTAAGGTGCTTAAATCACAAATTTTTCCGATTTAAAAAATTTTAGGCTTAAACTTGGTGTTGTTATAAAAGGTGTCGTAAAAATTTTAAAACTTTCTAAAAAAATCCAATTTTGGGTAAAAATCGCGACGTAAACTTACAACTTTTTCAAAAAACTGGGCATAAGTGATACTCACATCCCTAGTCTGATGCCAAGTAAATGAAGTCACAACAACAATAAAGCAGACAGTCTCTTGTATCTACACATGACGGAACGATACAAGGTGGCAGCATGGGACAGCTGATTATGAACTTTTTTTATTTGATTTGATACATCAACTTCCGGTGCAGTACGATTTTGACATTTGTCCATCGAATTTACAAAAACAAAGCACAAGGAACTTTTATTTATGTTTATAGGTATGTCACCATGCTGCCACCTTGTATCGTTCCGCCATGTATCTACATAAACGAATCAATCATTATGTCTACACATATGTACGTACACACAACGGAGAAGCAGCGCACAAACACATGCAGATATCTTATCTGAGATGCTCCCAAAAGTATGCAATTATAATTGTGGAAGTGTCGCTCACAAATACACGCGCATATGAGAACTACACACGTGCATCTGTAGTTATGATTATATACCAGTAACTAAGTAAATTCTGGAAGCGCCTAGAAGATGCAACGAGGAAATCACACAGTATAAAAGCAGCAGCAGTAGAGGCGCGACGATGAGTTTGATTTAAGCATTCCATCTGTCGAGCAGTAGCAGTGTTATTTTTGAAAGTACTTTAATAAAGGCCATTTTGCATTATTGAATAGTGGTGTTAATTATTCAACAGTTTAGTGATTCGAACGTTAGCAGAAGGTTGCAAATAAGGGGAATTGCAGTAAATTCGTTACAATATTAATATTTGTATGCTTATTAGGGTGTTTTAGGTGACATATTTTATTTTTGTTCGCCTTATATGAAAATTTTGATTCTAATATAAAACTAATATGTATGACATTTAAAAAAAATATCAAGTTTTGTTCATTCAAAAATGCGTTTTTGCATGCCTTTCTTATATTGAATTTTTTTGTATTTTTTTCTAAATAAATGGTTTTGTGATTTGGTTTAGATGCATGGCTGCAGCGTTTTGTTTTGAAAGTGTGTATATGGAGTTGTATTGTATATGAAAATATTTAGTTTTTAATTAGTTTATATGTGGCTTTACGCTTCTACATATATACTTCTTAGTTTTTTCTATTATCCGTTTAAACTTGCTTACTTTTGTTTTCAATGAGTATATTTCCATGAAAATATATGCATTTTCTATGTATTTCATTATGTGTGTTTATGAGTTCGAATATATCTATAATATCTACGTACATATTTGACCTTTGTAAATATTCAACAGCTTGTTTTTTTCCAAACCATAAGTTTTTTTTGTACATAGTTTAAGCTTGATTCATTTATTACGCAAAAGGTTAAAATAAGCCTTTTCAAATTACACAAAAAAAACGACGAATACCCCAATTAATTTTTTTCAGAATATAAAGTAGAGTAGATAAAAAGAAGTACAATTTTTATCAAACTTGGTCATTGAAATTCATTCTTTTTACTTTCGGTATTAAGAATTTTTTAACTGAAAGCATGATAAAAACACTTACGAGGTATAACTGTTCTCTCTTCTCGTCGGCCATGATTTATTTTTTAAGTTTTTCCGCAATTTAATATTTAAAAATCAATATCCAACTAAAGGAAAACAAAAAAATTAACAAAGCAAAATATTCAAAACACAAATATGTATGTGTGCAATTGCGAAAATTGAGAAAAGATAATGGTTATACCTTGTAAGTGTCTTAATCGTGAAGCAAACCATTGTGGATAAGACAAGTGTGATATCTACTGCATCTCATCCTGTATCTCTTTCTATCACCCATTGTAAATAGCCGACCGTGTGCGTCGCCATATTGAACATTCTGTCAGGCAGTTGACGTATAAGATATCACACTTGTTTTGCCAACAACCAATCTCAAAAACGTTTTCGGAAAAAATCGAAAATTCGTGAAAATTTACTGAACTTTCGAACTTTTTTATTTGGAGTTCCCTAAAAGTTTCGCAGCACAATACATCTGCATTGATTTTTTCGAAAGATGTTTCAGATTTTCTTCTATTTAAAAAAATATTTCACACTTTGTATGGTGGAGAATCTAAACCAGCCTTCGGAAAAGAATTGGCAAAAATCAAAGTTATCACACCCATATTCCCAATACCTACCAATGGCGCACCGTTTATTCACGTTGCCGTGCATGTGAGTTTGTTGGCCGATATAGAAGTTTCGATGACGCAGTCCACGCGCAAGCGAATGGTAACACAACATGATCAACAACCCGTGAGAAATGCAGCATAGGCAATATTGACCTGCACACGCAACTCATCGATTGCGAAATACTTGATGGTGGTAGGATCTGCAACGTTAGCATAAGTAGGGTAAAGTAAAAGGTTTGATGGGAAGAAGTAATTATGTTTAGAGTTAAGGTAAGGCCACATTAGGCTGCACTACGCAGCACTGCACTACAAAATATTCTTTGCATGTATTCTTATGAGGCAATTCACACCTAACGTCAGCAGCACTGCGCGACCCGGCACAGCGCGGCAATTTTGATCACCTAGGCAAAAAAGCCGGGTTGGGAAGTGTCGTGCAGTGCTGCTGCCGCTAGGTGTGAATTACCTCATAAGAATTATTGCAAAGAATTTTGCACCATCTTTTTTCAATCTGGGCAAAAGAGTGTGGAACTCTCCTTCCTCATATCTTGAGGATGAGATGTCTTGGACCTATAGCCACGACCTTTTTCTTTTCCTTTCCTCTTCTTCGCACAAAAATGAAATAATTACAGTTTCAAAAACTGTGTCGTCCATTTTGCAAACAAAAATAAACACAAACTTTTCCCGCAATGTGTCGCTCGATTGCCGCTTAATGTGAATTGCCAAATATGTCGCTCTGTGAGGCGCCGCTGCCGCTACGTGTCGCGCAGCGTAATGTGCGCGTACCTTTAAGCGGGAGTCATTGGTGCCGTATGTCGTATCGCTGTAGTCGTATCCCTAACGTAATCAGCTGTTTATCGTTACGACGGTAAACCAAAAACCAATTGGTTGGCTACGATACGGTTACGACCTTAAGTGCCAAATACACGACACGAACATTTCCGCGAACATTCCCGTTATGTCATGTTTCTGCGACCTTTTCTGTCTGTATGGTGGTGTTTGCCAGTTCGCGCAAATGTTCGCCAAAAATCTAAATATTTTAATTTTTGGCGAATATTTGCGCGAACTGTTCGTGCGTGTATGGCGAAATAGCTCATTATCGTAGTAATTTCTGAACGGAACAGACGTGCGCGGAAAAGTAAAATGGACAATAAAAAATTTCTGAATGAATTTATTGAAATGTATAAATCTTTGCCATCATCGTGGCAAGTAAAAAGCAAAGATTATTGTAATAGAATTAAAAAGAATAATGATTATGCGACTTTAATCCAAAAATTAAAAGAAGTAGATCTTGATGCCACAAAGAATACAGTTATAAAAAAATAAGTAGTTTGCGGGCGCAATACCGGCGTGAATAAAAAAAAGAGAGATAGTTTGAAGTCTGGTGCTGGTGCTGAGGATGAATATGTTCCTACTCTTTGTGACGTGAATTCCAGTTCTTTAATAAGCTCACTTTGTCCAAGAACTGCTCGTTTTTTAAACCATTCTTTGCACCAAATTCTTTTTTTGCAATCTTCTCTCTTTTTTTAACGCTTAATTGCCACAGCGAGCAATATTGCTGCAGCACAATTGTTGTCCGTATTCATCGCTGTCTGAAAGAGAACTAATGTTCGGCCAAAAGTTCGTATGGTGTATGGCAAAAGCTGCGAACAAGATTGCGGAATGTTCGCGGAAATGTTCATGTCGTGTATTTGGCGCTTTAGCGGCACCAATAATCGATTGCATTGATTCTCATAAGGTTGGTCGAATCAGCTGTTAAAAGGTTACCGATACGGTTACCGATAAAGCACCAATGTCTCCAGCTTTAGTTATGATAGTGAGTGCCACCAGGGCACAATAAATTCGTCTTGTGAATTTCAATTGAATTCTTGTGTTTGATTTAACCATTGGCGAACTGCTGGTTCGCCACAACTTTAATTTTTTAAAGGTTCCTATCCTGGGAACTGTA
Organism: Eurosta solidaginis; assembly: GCF_040869045.1. Classification (NCBI taxonomy): domain Eukaryota; kingdom Metazoa; phylum Arthropoda; class Insecta; order Diptera; family Tephritidae; genus Eurosta; species Eurosta solidaginis. The sequence goes on along the minus strand of NC_090322.1, from coordinate 228,143,305 downwards.
AGTTCAATATGAGTTTTTAGGGACATATTAGATATGAAGGTCTTGGGTTCAACTCCCGGGAAAAGTAACATCAAAAATTAACAAACAAGTTTTTTCAATTAGAATACAGTTTTTGTAAGCGGGGTCGTCCCTAGGCAGTGATTTGGTATATCTGTTATGAAAAGCTTCTCAGTGAAAACTCATCTGCCTTGCAGCTGCAGTTCGGAGTCGGCGTATTAAAAAGACATACATAGGTCCCGTCCCCCCAATTTGTAGTGAAAATTAAAAAAGCAGCATGACGTAAATTGGAAGAGAAGCTTGGCCCAAGTCTCTTCGGTGATAAATCACGCCAAGTATTTATTTTATTTTTTATACTCAGTTGAGCAGAGCTCACAGAGTATATTAACTTTGACTGGTTGTACAGGAGTAAAGGAATCGAGATAGATATAGACTTCCATATATCCAAATCATCAGTATCGAAAAAAAATTTGATTGAGCCATGTCCGTCCGCCCGTCCGTCCGTTAACACGATAACTTGAGTAAATTTTGAGGTATCTTGATGAAATTTGGTAAGTAGGTTCCTGGGCACTCATCTCAGATCGCTATTTAAAATAAACGATATCGGACTATAACCACGCCAACTTTTTCGATATCGAAAATTTCGAAAAATTGAAAAAGTGCGATAATTCATTACCAAAGACGGGTAATGCGATGAAACTTGGTAGGTGAGTTGAACTTATGACGCAGAATAGAAAATTTGTAAAATTTTGGACAATGGGTGTGGCACCGCCCACTTTTAAAAGAAGGTAATTTAGAAGTTTTGCAAGCTGTAATTTGCCAGTCGTTGAAGATATCATGATGAAATTTGGCAGGAGCGTTACTGCTATTTCTGTATGTATGCTTAATAAAAATTAGCAAAATCGGAGAACGACCACGCCCACTTAAAAAAAAAAACAAAAACATTTTTAAGTCAAATTAAAAAAAAGTTAATATCTTTATGTCAACATTCAACTCCAGTAATAATATGGTGCAACAAAATACAAAAATAAAAGAAATTTTCAAAATGGGCGTGCCTCCGCCCATTTTCATTTAATTTGTCTAGAATACTTTTAATGCCATAAGTCGAACAAAAATTTAACAATCCTTGTGTAATTTGGTAAGAGATTAGATTCTAGGACGATAACGGTTTTCTGTGAAAAAGGGCGAAATCGGTTGAAGCCACGCCCAGTTTTTATGCACAGTCGACCGTCTGTCCTTCCGCTCGGCCGTTAACACGATAACTTGAGCAAAAATCGATATATCTTTACTAAACTCAGTTCACGTAATTATCTGAACTCACTGTATTGGTATAAGAAATGGCCGAAATCCGCCTATGACCACGCCCACTTTTTCGATATCGAAAATTACGAAAAATGAAAAAAATGCCATAATTCTATACCAAATACGAAAAAAGGGATGAAACATGGTAATTGGATTGGTTTATTGACGCAAAATATAACTTTAGAAAAAAACTTTGTAAAATGGGTGTGGCACCTTCCATATTAAGTAAAACAAAGCCCTTGGAATCTTGGCAGGAATACGGTTCGTGGTATTAAATTTAAAAAAAAATTAGCGGTACCCGACAGATGATGGTCTGGGTCAACCTGGTCCACATTTTGGTCGATATCTCGAAAACGCCTTCACATATACAACTACCACCACTCCCTTTTAAAACCCTCATTAATACCTTTAATTTGATACCCATATCGTACAGACACATTATAGAGTCACCCCTGGTCCACCTTTATGGCGATATCTCGAAAAGGCGTCCACCTATAGAATTAAGGCCCACTCCCTTTTAAAATACTCATTATCACTTTTCGTTTGATACTCGTATTGTACCAACGCATTCTAGAGTCAACCCTGGTCCACCTTTATAACGATATCCCGAAAAGGCATCCACCTATAGAACAAAGGCCCACTCCCTTTTAAAATTCTCATTAACACCTTTCATTTGATACCCATATCGTACAAACAAATTCTAGAGTCACCCCTGGTCCACCTTTATGGCGATATCTCGAAAAGGCGTCCACCTATAGAATTAAGGCCCACTCCCTTTTAAAATACTCATTAACACCTTTCATTTGGTACCCATATCGTACAAACAAATTCACCCCTGGTTCACCTCTATGGCGATATCTCGAAAAGGCGTCCACCCATAGAACTAAGGCCCGCTCCCTTTTAAAATACTCATTAACGCCTTTCGTTTGATACCCATATTGTACAAACGCATTCTAGAGTCACCCCTGGTCCACCTTTATGGCGATATCTCGAAAAGAAGTCCACCTATAGAACTAAGACCCACTCCCTTTTAAAATACTCATTAACACCTTTCATTTGATACCCATATCGTACAAACACATTCTAGAGTCACCCCTGGTCCACCTTTATGGCGATATCTCGAAAAGAAGTCCACCTATAGAACTAAGGCCCACTCCCTTTTAAAATACTCATTAACACCTTTCATTTGCTATCCATATCGTACAACCAAATTCTCAAGTCAGCCCTGGTCTACCTTTATGGCGATATCCCTAAATGGCTTCCACCTATAGAACCATGGCCCTCTTAAAATACTCTTTAATACCATCCATTTGATACACATGTCATACAAACACATTCCAGGGTTACCCTAGGTTCATTTTCCTACATGATGATTTTCCCTTACTTTGTCTCCATAGCTCTCAACTGAGTATGTAATGTTCGGTTACACCCGAACTTAGCCTTCCTTACTTGTTATTTATAAGATTAAAATTGTTTACTCTATAAAGCTAAATCATCACTCGAAAAAATTCAGGGAGCTCAAAAATAAAAAGTTTGAAGTTTTCGTAAAACTTTCTAGAACTTTTCGCAAACGCTTTTAAGACTGGTAACAAAATTTATACAATTTTTTGCTTCAAATATCGAAGAAAGGAGTTTAATTGAAGAAATTTATTAACAATTAGTATTTTTCTGTTCGATGTTGTACACATGTGCGTGTCTTGTAGATCCGTTTTTCTATTCCATCACGAATAACATTTTTTTGTTAGAAAAGTGAGAATGGTTTTTCCTCAAAAAAAAAAAAAAAAAAAAAAAACAAAAAAAAAAAAAAGAAACGATTCACGCAAGTATTTCTAGGATTTAAAGCTTACGGGTAAACTTTTTTCTGGCCAGACCCCTTTAACCCAATATTTTTTATAGAAATTATATAGCTACAATTCTGAGATCTTACGATATCTTCACGCTTCAAATGAGCTGCAGCTTTGAAGCAAAAACTTAAAACGTACTAATACCCCCAGCGGGTTAGGGGGTTAGAATATACCCGCGGTAGGTATGTCTGTCGTAAGAGGCGACTAAAATACCAGATTCAAGAAGTTGTGTAGCCCAATCTTTTCAGGTTGACAGCGCAATATATAGCTTCTCCAAACCCAATTGTCAACCTCACCTCCTCATGGAACTTGGGGGTGGGGAGGTAGGGATGGCCTGAAGGCTCAATGTGGCCATATAAATCGTTCCCGAGATGGTCGGGCTAGCACATTAATGGAGCTGTGTTACCGGAGCGTGCCGGATTTGTATCCGGCAAAGGACCATGACATCGATAACACTCCCCAAAACTTTCGGGGAGTAACCTTATCGCTACAACAACAACACAATAACAATATACTAATAAATCTAAATTTTATTACTTAATTTATATCTTAACTGTACATTAAAGGTCCAACCATACCTACGAAGTTATGAGTGAAACAATAACTAAATGACGTAGTTTTTTATGTGCCTTTACTTTGAAACAAACAAGTTTTTGCACATAACAAGAGAAATGAAAATTGTTACAGTTTCAAAAAAATAATCTGCCAGCCTTTTTCATAATGTGCCTTAATATGGCCGCAAATACCCTCTTTTTTGTTTGAAGGTATTTTTAGTTTTTTTAAACTATGATCGGCCAGTTCAGGACCTCACATAGACTGACTGAGTCCAAAGTGTGTGAAAATTTACAACACATAGCCAAAGAGGATAGATAATAAGAGACACCAGATGACAATGTCGGGCAGAATTGCAATTTCCCAATGTACCTATTTCATGGGCTCGGCCATTCCGTCTCTTCCTATTTTTCGTAATTTCTTGTCTCATATTTTTTGTTTCGCCTGACGAAAATTAAGTAGAGAATAAGTCAAAATGAGTGACATTTAGACATTGAGTTATTTTCTGCATTTGAGCTTTTTGAAGTTTTGTTAACTTTGTCCAAATGCTTACAAAATGCGATTTCATGCAAAATAGCATGTTAATATTTTTTTACAAATTACTAGAATATTTATGCACAATTTATGTTCAATATTTATGCAATATTGAAAATTTTAACTTAAATAAATAAATTATACGATATTAAGATTTACTTAATCAAGGGGAGGTGTTGCATTTTGCCAACGGCAAATCTTAACAATGGCAACCAAAATTTACATGGTTTCAAAATGTAATTTCATGCAACATAGCAGGCACGATATTTATGCAACAAATATATAATAAATTATATAATTTGTATACAACAATATACACTTGTACATATATCAACTTTCAAATACCTAAATATGTTTATAATTTATTTCAAATATTTTAATATACTTTTCTTTGATATTTAGTTTTGATAGATATAAAAATATTTTCAATTGAAAATAGTTCTGATCTCTCAAATTATAATACTTAAAATAAAAGAACATTTAAAAAACTTCAATCAATTTCATTAATCAGGCGGAGATCTACAAGATTTGCGTTTTGCCGACGGCAAACCATATTATTGGTCACTAAAATTGACATACATTGCATAAAGTACATATGTATGTATGTATGTACTTATAATAAATAAAAATGTAATTATTTTATTCGCAACAATACGAATTAAGCGTTTTCATTGGGATTTGGGGGTGGTTGCATGGCTGCATTTAAATATATGTACATATGGACATGTGTCAGCTGCCATTGAACATATACATATATCTATTTATAATATTTATAAATACAAATTTACGTATACGAATGGCGAATACAATCGAATACGAAGGGCTGGTAAAGTTGTCGGCTGTCAAAAGTGCTGCCCTTTTACAAATTTACGTATACGAATGGCGAATACAATCGAATACGAAGGGCTGGTAAAGTTGTCGGCTGTCAAAAGTGCTGCCCTTTTACAGCTTTCAGAAAACGGGAGACAAAAAAGGGAATTAAATAATTGCTAGAATTAACTAAATTCTAGCTGTTTTTAGCAATAAGGCTATTTAATTCATCCATACTATTCTCGAAAGACTGTTCGCAACCTTCTTTTGTATATTACATTATAAAATTAGCGCAAATATGCTCTTTAAAGAAAGAAAAATAGCAACAAATGCAAATTTTGACATCGACGTGTCAGTGCGAATTTGTGCCATAAGAGGGCAAACTAGAAATCTTCAACCTCAACAGCAACATTGCCGCATAAAATCATGGCAAGAATATAATAAGCGTATCCATATAAAAGATGAAAAATATGAAGCGGTGAACCTGCGAAATTATGCACTTTACATAAATATTAAAAAAAAAAAATTTATTTTAATTTATTCGCATAATAGGGGGTAATTTATGTATTATTTTTTATACATCTTTGCTGTGCGATAGCTATGCTTCTTTGGGTGATACACCTTTTCCGAAATACTTACTTCCACACAGCCGTATGACCGTTTAATCATTATTGCTTTGCAAATATCTTTAATTTTTAAAGATAACTTTGTTTTATATTAAAATACTTTACCTTTTTCCTTCGTTTTACATTTGAAAAGCTTTGTGTAGTAACACCGCACCTAAACCATACATTGCATTCACTTGGTAAAGTGAACATCTCAGCTAAACCTTGCTTGCATATTTCTAAATAAATATCTGAAATAAAGTAACGTAGCTTCATATGCGCGGTTTAGTGAAAGCCCCTAATATGAAGTCAAGTTGGAAATTATAAAAATCACAAAATTGGACTTTTGATGACTTTGTAAGAATGCTGTGTTGCAAAATTTCATCATGAAGTTTTTGGAAGTAAAGAAGAAGCATTTTTATGAATCAGCATTCAAGAGGAAGCATCTTTATGAATGAAATGTTTGGACTTTTGCAAGAAGCTATGTTGCAACATTTCTTTCTTCCTCACGAATTTATTTCATTTGCAAATAAGTAAAAATGATACAGATTTTAGTGGTTGGTTGAAGGAATGTATGTATGTATGTTGCATGTTAGAAGAGGGGTTAGTGCGGTAGAGGTATATTAAACGACATTTGTACAAATATGTGCAAATGTTTGTTGGTTTTGCCTTTGTTAACGATTTTGTAGTTTGGATATTTTTTGATAAGTCAATATGAGTTTAGTTAGGTGTATGTACATATGTAGGTATATGAATGTGTTTCCATTTGTAATTTAGGTTGCATTTTGCTAAACTTGAAGAAATTGTATACTTACTACAAAACTTATAGGTAACCATTGAATGAAAAGATTTTTTTTTATGTTTTGAATTTAATTATTATTTCGATAATAAAAATTTAACTTACATCTTAGCATAACGTATAATATATAAATTTGTAGCGGAATTACGAAATTGCCACCAAAAAGCGACAACTTCTCACACAACTTAACCTTTAAGAAAGGTATCATGATCATAAGAAAATGCTCAATAAACTTTTTCTTTTCTTCTATATGTATTTTCTCATTCTATTATTCATTTCCTTAATTTCATTTATTATCAATAACAAAACTAAACTTACATACAATTTTAAAAGAAAATTATCCATATTCATATAAATAAAAATTATTTATAAAGTCTTTTAAAATTATAACTGAAACTTTCTTAAGGAATTGAATATGAAGAAGGAAAATAACATATTTCATAATAAAAAATTTTTAAATTTGCCTTGAAAAAAGAAAATAGAAAATTTCTTCAGTGTTTTCTTGTTATCTGGATACCTCGCTTAAACGTTAAATATTTATATTTCACCTGTATTGGAAAGCATTATTTAGCTATTTTTGTAATTTTGGATTAAGTATATGAGCCGTTTTCTTCATGATTAGCCGTGAGAAAACGGACTTTAATGTTTTTCAATACTAGGCTCTGATGCTACCCAAAGTTAAAAGTTAGTAGCTACCAACCGCTACTTGGTTGCACCCGAGATGAGGTCGGACCAAAGGTCAGCAACCTACTCGCACAGTCCCTGAATGCCAAGGACCACATTAACCCGCCAACTGGGCTCTGGATGCGGCATGCTAAAAGGGTGGGAGGGAGATTACGGCGAGCGAAGCATATGGTGAAAAAATAGAAATGAATGAAAGTTATGAAATGAATAGAAAGTTAATGCTGGATCTGCCCTTGCATTTCTGCAGCACCCAGGAGCGGAGCACTTCCTTAATGAAGGCATACTTGAATTTTGTTAAAAGTTATTTTATTAATTTTTTTGATTTTCACAAAAGTCTAAATCTTTTCACAATTTAATTTTGTTCAAATGTATGTATGTATATTTTTTTTTGTTAATTTTTTTGATTTTCACAAGTCACAATTTTTTCACACTTTAATTTTTTTCAAATGTATGTATGTATGTTTTTTTTTGTTAATTTTTTTGTTTTTCACAATTTTTTCACAGTTTCATTTAGTTTAAATTGATTTAAAATTTATTTTAAAAATTTTTTCAGTTTTATTTTGTTCTAATTTATTTAAAAATTTTTTTTGTAAATTTTTTTTTTGATTTTCACTATTTTCACAATTTTTCACAGGTTTTTATTTGCGCATAAATATAAGATTAGCTTCTACTTCGAAGTTTTCTGTATATTAAATGTTCATTGGAATTTTACCAATTTTGGCGCAATTTTCTTCCGATAATTTCCATAAAATAAGAGGTTAATAACTTTATTGCTGGAATCCAAATACATATACATTTATATAATATTGTATAGATTTTAAAAACACATATACAATATATATATAATACATATATAAATTTTGGAAAAACTTAATACACTTGCATAATTCCTTTTAGTTTCTTTTATCACACACAAATTCTTTTTGAAATTATATACCACGATTTCAAACTTCACTTAACACTTTACAAAATTTTTCACAATTTTCTTAACTTTCTGCACAATTTTCCGAAACAATTTTTTCTAAAATTTTTGTTTATATTTCCACTTTTTTGCACAATTTTCCGAACTAATTTTTCTAAAATTTTTGTTTATATTTCCACTTATTTCCACTATTTTGAGCATAAACAACACAAACTTTTCACAACACAACACAATCTTCTTATCACTCATTTAAGCTCAAATGAACAACTTCTTTTTTTGAAGATATCTTATTTTTATGGCAATACTTAACTTCACTTAACTTTTTTATCCTTTTTTACACAATTTCATAAACTTTTTACACAATTTTAATCACTTTTTTTTACTAATTTGCACAGAATATTTACGTGTTTTTATTTCTTCACTTTTTATCCTGTGCTTTTTTTACATTTTCATTTACACTGACATTTCATATTCTCACTCAATTTATGTTTTAGCTCAAACACAAAAATTTTTGCACAATTTCTTGATTTTAAGCCAGTATTTCACTTCACTTCACTTTTTTATATCTTTTTACACAATTATATTAAATTTGTACACTATTTATTTGCCTTTTTATTCACTTTTTACACTATTTTAACACAAAAACACAATGTTAACTTTACACTCACTGAGTTAATTCTTCACTGCATTTTACCAAATCTTCGCGGACAGGCACAAAGAGGAATGGCCGAGCCCATGAAATAGGTACATTGGGAAATTGCAATTCTGCCCGACATTGTCATCTGGTGTCTCTTATTATCTATCCTCTTTGACATAGCTTTGAATACTGCTCAGACAAGCGCGACAGCAGTTAAAATGTTTTTCTATTATCAAAGAGGATAGATAATAAGAGACACCAGATGACAATGTCGGGCAGAATTGCAATTTCCCAATGTACCTATTTCATGGGCTCGGCCATTCCGTCTCTTCCTATTTTTCGTAATTTCTTGTCTCATATTTTTTGTTTCGCCTGACGAAAATTAAGTAGAGAATAAGTCAAAATGAGTGACATTTAGACATTGAGTTATTTTCTGCATTTGAGCTTTTTGAAGTTTTGTTAACTTTGTCCAAATGCTTACAAAATGCGATTTCATGCAAAATAGCATGTTAATATTTTTTTACAAATTACTAGCAAAGAGGATAGATAATAAGAGGCGTCATATCGCCATTTCAGAAAACCGACTGCGTTTTGTATGAAATTTGCCAATGTACCAATTCATGGGCTCGGCCATTCCTCTTTGTGCCTGTCCGCGAAGATTTGGTAAAATGCAGTGAAGAATTAACTCAGTGAGTGTAAAGTTAACATTGTGTTTTTGTGTTAAAATAGTGTAAAAAGTGAATAAAAAGGCAAATAAATAGTGTACAAATTTAATATAATTGTGTAAAAAGATATAAAAAAGTGAAGTGAAGTGAAATATTGGCTTAAAATCAAGAAATTGTGCAAAAATTTTTGTGTTTGAGCTAAAACATAAATTGAGTGAGAATATGAAATGTCAGTGTAAATGAAAATGTAAAAAAAGCACAGGATAAAAAGTGAAGAAATAAAAACACGTAAATATTCTGTGCAAATTAGTAAAAAAAAGTGATTAAAATTGTGTAAAAAGTTTATGAAATTGTGTAAAAAAGGATAAAAAAGTTAAGTGAAGTTAAGTATTGCCATAAAAATAAGATATCTTCAAAAAAAGAAGTTGTTCATTTGAGCTTAAATGAGTGATAAGAAGATTGTGTTGTTTATGCTCAAAATAGTGGAAATAAGTGGAAATATAAACAAAAATTTTAGAAAAATTAGTTCGGAAAATTGTGCAAAAAAGTGGAAATATAAACAAAAATTTTAGAAAAAATTGTTTCGGAAAATTGTGCAGAAAGTTAAGAAAATTGTGAAAAATCTTGTAAAGTGTTAAGTGAAGTTTGAAATCGTGGTATATAATTTCAAAAAGAATTTGTGTGTGATAAAAGAAACTAAAAGGAATTATGCAAGTGTATTAAGTTTTTCCAAAATTTATATATGTATTATATATATATTGTATATGTGTTTTTAAAATCTATACAATATTATATAAATGTATATGTATTTGGATTCCAGCAATAAAGTTATTAACCTCTTATTTTATGGAAATTATCGGAAGAAAATTGCGCCAAAATTGGTAAAATTCCAATGAACATTTAATATACAGAAAACTTCGAAGTAGAAGCTAATCTTATATTTATGCGCAAATAAAAACCTGTGAAAAATTGTGAAAATAGTGAAAATCAAAAAAAAAATTTACAAAAAAAATTTTTAAATAAATTAGAACAAAATAAAACTGAAAAAATTTTTAAAATAAATTTTAAATCAATTTAAACTAAATGAAACTGTGAAAAAATTATGAAAAACAAAAAAATTAACAAAAAAAAAACATACATACATACATTTGAAAAAAATTAAAGTGTGAAAAAATTGTGACTTGTGAAAATCAAAAAAATTAACAAAAAAAAAAATACATACATACATTTGAACAAAATTATATTGTGAAAAAATTTAGACTTTTGTGAAAATCAAAAAAATTAATAAAATAACTTTTAACAAAATTCAAGTATGCCTTCATTAAGGAAGTGCTCCGCTCCTGGGTGCTGCAGAAATGCAAGGGCAGATCCAGCATTAACTTTCTATTCATTTCATAACTTTCATTCATTTCTATTTTTTCACCATATGCTTCGCTCGCCGTAATCTCCCTCCCACCCTTTTAGCATGCCGCATCCAGAGCCCAGTTGGCGGGTTAATGTGGTCCTTGGCATTCAGGGACTGTGCGAGTAGGTTGCTGACCTTTGGTCCGACCTCATCTCGGGTGCAACCAAGTAGCGGTTGGTAGCTACTAACATTTAACTTTGGGTAGCATCAGAGCCTAGTATTGAAAAACATTAAAGTCCGTTTTCTCACGGCTAATCATGAAGAAAACGGCTCATATACTTAATCCAAAATTACAAAAATAGCTAAATAATGCTTTCCAATACAGGTGAAATATAAATATTTAACGTTTAAGCGAGGTATCCAGATAACAAGAAAACACTGAAGAAATTTTCTATTTTCTTTTTTCAAGGCAAATTTTAAAATTTTTTATTATGAAATATGTTATTTTCCTTCTTCATATTCAATTCCTTAAGAAAGTTTCAGTTATAATTTTAAAAGACTTTATAAATAATTTTTATTTATATGAATATGGATAATTTTCTTTTAAAATTGTATGTAAGTTTAGTTTTGTTATTGATAATAAATGAAATTAAGGAAATGAATAATAGAATGAGAAAATACATATAGAAGAAAAGAAAAAGTTTATTGAGCATTTTCTTATGATCATGATACCTTTCTTAAAGGTTAAGTTGTGTGAGAAGTTGTCGCTTTTTGGTGGCAATTTCGTAATTCCGCTACAAATTTATATATTATACGTTATGCTAAGATGTAAGTTAAATTTTTATTATCGAAATAATAATTAAATTCAAAACATAAAAAAAATCTTTTCATTCAATGGTTACCTATAAGTTTTGTAGTAAGTATACAATTTCTTCAAGTTTAGCAAAATGCAACCTAAATTACAAATGGAAACACATTCATATACCTACATATGTACATACACCTAACTAAACTCATATTGACTTATCAAAAAATATCCAAACTACAAAATCGTTAACAAAGGCAAAACCAACAAACATTTGCACATATTTGTACAAATGTCGTTTAATATACCTCTACCGCACTAACCCCTCTTCTAACATGCAACATACATACATACATTCCTTCAACCAACCACTAAAATCTGTATCATTTTTACTTATTTGCAAATGAAATAAATTCGTGAGGAAGAAAGAAATGTTGCAACATAGCTTCTTGCAAAAGTCCAAACATTTCATTCATAAAGATGCTTCCTCTTGAATGCTGATTCATAAAAATGCTTCTTCTTTACTTCCAAAAACTTCATGATGAAATTTTGCAACACAGCATTCTTACAAAGTCATCAAAAGTCCAATTTTGTGATTTTTATAATTTCCAACTTGACTTCATATTAGGGGCTTTCACTAAACCGCGCATATGAAGCTACGTTACTTTATTTCAGATATTTATTTAGAAATATGCAAGCAAGGTTTAGCTGAGATGTTCACTTTACCAAGTGAATGCAATGTATGGTTTAGGTGCGGTGTTACTACACAAAGCTTTTCAAATGTAAAACGAAGGAAAAAGGTAAAGTATCTAATATCTAATCTAATATTCTAATATATATTATAAATGGCAAAGTTTGGATGTGAATATGTTTGGATGTTTGGATGTTTGTCCAGACGTTTGTCTTTGTGACTCAATCACGCAAGAACGGCTGGACCGATTTGGATGAAATTTTGCACACATATAGCCAATAGTCTAGAACGATCTACTAACTATATATTTTTGAAAAGGGGCGTGGTAGCCGCCCCTTAGGAACAGTTATAATTTAATTATTATATTTTTTCGTCTTTGCGACTGAATCACGCCAGAATAGCTACACGGATTTTGATGAAATTTGGGACACAGACAGTAGTCTACTAGCGAAATTTTTTTCGAACATGGAAAGAGGGGTGTGGGTCCCACGACCCCTTTGAGAAATTATTTTTCAATAATTTTTACACATTATAACTTTACGTATACTGGCCTTCACCAATATCACAGACTCAAGGGGTCAAATAAGTCGAGGGCTTACAAAGTAAGCAGTGACACCCTCCGCCCGCCCCCCCCCCCCCCCCCCCTTTATCTCCCCCTCTGGTGTAAAATCTATAAATTGTTATAACTCAATATAAATTTTCTCCTAAATCAATAGTTTTTGGTATCTGGTACATACAGAACGAGATCTAGACAATTTTGGAGGAACGATCAGTGGTCCTCTCCTCTACTCCCGCCATCCGCCCTCCATCAATTGTTTTTATTATCACGCTTTTATTAGCTTTACCTGTATGTTTCTATGTAACTTTTTATTCGCTCCAATGCGCCTGCTGCTTTATTAACATGGTTTTATAATTAGCTTCACCTTATTTGTAATCCCGTAAGGGTCATATCGAGACCCTCCGGGATCATTTCTGGATGGTTTTCGGGATCGGTCCGGGATTACGCCGGGGTAATTTCGGGACTTTTTCGGGACTATTTCGGGATCATTTTGGGACCCTTCCGGGATCATTTCTGTATAGTTTTCGGGATCCGTCCGGGATCCCGTCGGAGTTATTTTGGGACATTTTCGGGACTATTCCGGAATCATTTCGGGAATATTTCGCGATCATTTGGGGACCCTTCCGGCATCATTTCTGGATGGTTTACGGGATCCGTCCGTGATCCTGTCGGGGTCATTTAGACTTTTGCGGGATCATTTGGGGTCTCTTCCGGCATCATTTCTGGATGGTTTACGGGATCCGTCCGGGATCCTGTCGGGGTCATTTTGGGACTTTTGCGGGATCATTTGGGGTCTCTTCCGGCATCATTTCTGGATGGTTTACGGGATCCGTCCGGGATCCTGTCGGGGTCATTTTGGGACTTTTGCGGGATCATTTGGGGTCTCTTCCGGCATCATTTCTGGATGGTTTACGGGATCCGTCCGGGATCCCGTCGGCGTCATTTTGTGACTTTTGCGGGATCATTTGGGGTCTCTTCCGGCATCATTTCTGGATGGTTTACGGGATCCGTCCGGGACCCTGTCGGGGTCATTTTGGGACTTTAGCGGGATCATTTGGGGTCTCCTCCGGCATCATTTCTGGATGGTTTACGGGGTCCGTCCGGGATCCTGTCGGGGTCATTTTTGGACTTTTGCGGGATCATTTGGGGTCTCTTCCGGCATCATTTCTGGATGCTTTACGGGATCCGTCCGGGTTCCTGTCGCGGTCATTTTGGGACTTTTGCGGTATCATTTGGGGTCTCTTCCGGCATCATTTCTGGATGGTTTACAGGATCCGTCCGGGATCCTGTCGGGGTCATTTTGAGACTTTTGCGGGATCATTTGGGGTCTCTTCCGCCATCATTTCTGTATGGTTTGCGGGATCCGTCCGGGATCCTGTCGGAGTCATTTTGGGACTTTTGCGGGATCATTTGGGGTCTCTTCCGGCATCATTTCTGGCTGGTTTACGGGATCCGTCCGGGATCCTGTCGGGGTCATTTTGGGCCTTTTGCGGGATCATTTGGGTTCTCTTCCGGCATCATTTCTGGATGGTTTACGGGATCCGTCCGGGATCCTGTCGGGGCCATTTTGGGACTTTTGCGGGATCATTTGGGGTCTCTCCCGGCATCATTTCTGGATGGTTTTCGGGATCCGTCCGGGATCCTGTCGGGGTCATTTTGGGACTTTTGCGGGATCATTTGGTGTCTCTTCCGGCATCATTTCTGGATGGTTACGAGATCCGTCCGGGACCCTGTCGGGGTCATTTTGGGACTTTAGCGGGATCATTTGGGGTCTCCTCCGGCATCATTTCTGGATGGTTTTCGGGATCCGTCCGGGATCCTGTCGGGGTCATTTTGGGACCTTTGCGGGATCATTTGGGGTCTCTTCCGGCATCATTTCTAGATGGTTTTCGGGATCCATCCGGGATCCCGTCGGAGTCATTTCGGAACTTTTTCTCGACTAATACAGGATCATTTGGGGACCCTTTCGGCATCACTTCTGGATAGTTTTAGGGATCCGTTCGGGATCCCGACGGGGTCATATCGGGACCATTTGGGGTACCTACCGGCATCATTTCTGGATGGTTTACGGGATCCGTCCGGGACCCTGTCGGGGTCATTTTGGGACTTTAGCGGGATCATTTGGGGTCTCCTCCGGCATCATTTCTGGATGGTTTTCGGGATCCGTCCGGGATCCCGTCGGAGTCATTTCGGAACTTTTTCTCGACTAATACAGGATCATTTGGGGACCCTTTCGGCATCACTTCTGGATAGTTTTAGGGATCCGTTCGGGATCCCGACGGGGTCATATCGGGACCATTTGGGGTACCTACCGGCATCATTTCTGGATGGTTTACGGGATCCGTCCGGGACCCTGTCGGGGTCATTTTGGGACTTTAGCGGGATCATTTGGGGTCTCCCCCGGCATCATTTCTGGATGGTTTTCGGGATCCGTCCGGGATCCTGTCGGGGTCATTTTGGGACTTTTGCGAGATCATTTGGGGTCTCTTCCGCCATCATTTCTGGATGGTTTACGGGATCCGTCCGGGACCCTGTCGGGGTCATTTTGGGACTTTAGCGGGATCATTTGGGGTCTCCTCCGGCATCATTTCTGGATGGTTTTCGTGATCCGTCCGGGATCCTGTCGGGGTCATTTTGGGACCTTTGCGGGATCATTTGGGGTCTCTTCCGGCTTCATTTCTAGATGGTTTTCGGGATCCATCCGGGATCCCGTCGGAGTCATTTCGGAACTTTTTCTCGACTAATACAGGATCATTTGGGGACCCTTTCGGCATCACTTCTGGATAGTTTTAGGGATCCGTTCGGGATCCCGACGGGGTCATATCGGGACCATTTGGGGTACCTACCGGCATCATTTCTGGATGGTTTACGGGATCCGTCCGGGACCCTGTCGGGGTCATTTCGGGACTTTAGCGGGATCATTTGGGGTCTCCTCCGGCATCATTGTTATTTCGCGCCTTTTCGGGACTATTTCGGGATCATTTTGGGACCCTTCCGGGATAATTTCTCTATGATTTTCGGGATCTGTTCGGGATCCCTTCGTAGTTTTTTCGCGACTTTATCTGGGATAAATTGCGGACCCTCTAGAGATCAATTCTGGATGGTTTTCGGTATCGGTCTGGGATCCCCTCAAGGTCATTTCGGGACTTTTTCGGGACTATTTCGGAATCATTTTGGGACCCCTCCGGCATAATTTCTGGGTGATTTTCGGGATCTGTCCGGGATCCCGTCAGAGTTTTTTCGGGACTTTTTCAGACTATATCGGGATCATTTGCGGACCGTTCAGGAATCAAATCTGGATGGTTTTCGGGATCCATCCGGGATCCCGTCAGGGTCATTTCGTGACTACTTCGGGATTATTTTGGGACCCTTCCGGCATCATTTCTGGATAGTTTTCGAGATTTGTCCAGGATCCCGTCGGCATCATTTCGTGACTATTTGGTGTCATTTAGGGACACTTCCGGGATCATTTTAGGTCTCTTCGAAACCGGTAATTCAGCACACATGGCCGTGGATTTACGGCAAATTATTCGTAATTAAAATTCGGTATGTTTTATCTTTAATATATCACAGCTTTTTCGTTCTATTTTTAAATGAATCCTGTAACGAACTATTACAACTATAATTAAAATTTTTGTAATATTTTAACCAACTAAATACCCGAAAAAGCAACACTGCTTTCATTTAAAAACTTCTTTTCGGTTTTAGCTAATTGTAGTTTCACTCCTTTGTTCTATGAGTAGTAATTCTTTCACCCCTGTCATATCAATTAATTTAACTTAGAAACAAAATGTATTTTTTTTAATTCGAAAAAAGTGTATTGTACTATTCATGTAAGCGTGCCCATCAGCTCAGTTAGTTCTTTTTTTTTACTGTATTAAAAAATAAAATACATTGACAGAAAAAATTTTTAAACAGACAACTTGATAAGCAGGCTAACGTGAATAGCGGACGGGGCCGCGGGTAAAGGCTAGTATATATTATAAATGGCAAAGTTTGGATGTGAAGATGTTTGGATGTTTGGATGTTTGGATGTTTGTCCAGACGTTTGTCTTTGTGACTCAATCACGCAAGAACGGCTGGACCGATTTGGATGAAATTTTGCACACATATAGCCAATAGTCTAGAAGGATCTACTAACTATATATTTTTGAAAAGGGGCGTGGTCCCCGCCCCCTAGGAACAGTTATAATTTAATTATTATATTTTTTCGTCTTTGCGACTGAATCACGCCAGAATGGCTACACGGATTTTGATGAAATTTGGGACACAGACAGTGGTCTACTAGCGAAATTTTTTTCGAACATGGAAAGAGGGGTGGGGGTCCCACGACCCCTTCGAGAAATAATTTTGCAATAATTTTTACACATTATAACTTTACGTATGGGGGCTAAGATACTTGGCTTGGATATCATAAGTGGTTTCAGGCTCTGGATCAGGGACTGATATCAGTCTTAGACCGGCCATAGTGACGAATGTCACGCGTGATTAGTTATCACGTCCTGCACGAGGTGCCCCTGCTTCTACTGATAATGGCGGATCTAGAGAGGACAACTCGATAAAACCCGCACCCCTTGAGTCATTGTGCCGAGCTCAGGGGAGGGAGAGTCAAGATCGGTACACAACGGTGACGAACTGGACTGTTTAAGGACTTTGATTTCACTTTACATTTTGACTTGATGACATTGGGCTGGTAGGTGCGGTATTCTGCCACTTTAGTAGGTCGGGGTGAAACCCTACCAAAATGGCTGGTAGGCTAATGCTGCACCTGCCCACGTCCCGTTAAAACCGTGGCGGGCCTCAAGGTACGTTCCGGCTCCGTCGCCGTTAAGTTGGTGGTGTAGGTGCGGTTGAAGATTTTCCCGCTTCGCGTCCGGTCTGGCTCTGAACGCATTACTCATAAGGTAATGCGTCAACCCTCGCGTGGCCTCCCTGCGTAGCATAGATAACCACGAGATCGTTAAAGGGCGACTACACAATCGGCTCCGGATAGCGGCCTTGAGGGGGGACTTTTTTAGAATGGACAATACTAATACGAATCCGCCAAGGATGGGGTGCGGAAGAAGAGCGCTTTTGATGGAAATCCGTCAAATCAATCTTCAGCACTCTAAGGCGGCTTCCGCAAATTTGTTGCTCTGCCTTGAAAAAGGCGGAGTGGATATAGTCCTTGTCCAGGAGCCGTGGCTGAGTAGTAACGGCAGTAAGATTTCTGGATTAAGGACTGGAAAATTCAACACCTTGGTGCATGCGGAGGCAAGTAGGCCTAGATCCTGTGTGCTTGTTAAAAAAGAGATTAAAGCTTTTATTCTCTCTAATTTCAGCAATGCTGACGTAACCACGGTCTGCCTCGAGCGAGGAAGTAATGAAATGTGGGTGGTCTCAGCGTACATGCCCCACGGGGACGTAGTGGGACCACCACCTGCGATACTGGGTGAAATCACCGCTGAAGCAAGGCGGAGAGGTGTTGGCGTGATCATCGGTGCCGATGCAAATGCCCATCATAGCATTTGGGGAAGCTCGGATACCAACACTAGAGGTGAGTCTTTATTTACTTTTATTGTAGATGAGGGACTTTGTATATGTAATAGGGGGAATGACCCGACTTTTATTACTGCGTTAAGGGAGGAGGTCCTGGACCTCACCCTGGTTAGTAGAGAACTGGAAGGTCGGATATCTGGATGGAGGGTTCTCAACGAGCACTCCTTCTCTGATCACCGATATATTCAGTTCTCAGTGAACGAAGAACGTCCCGGTAAAATATCTTTTAGGAACCCTAAAAGTACTAACTGGGACTTGTATTGTAGGAAGCTGGGAGAGCTACTGCCTGCGGTGCCTATCATTAGTTCGGGCCTGTCCGAATCTGAGATAGACGTTCTGGTGGAAAACTTCACCTCGGCAAGCAATAGCGCCTTTCAGCTGTCCTGCCCATTGAAAACTTACAGGGGGAAGGGCAAGCCGCCCTGGTGGTCGGATTCTCTTGACGACCTAAGAGCGTCCAGTCGGCGGCTCTTCAACAGAGCCAGGAGGAGTAAATTACCCTCGGACTGGGAGCTCTATAAGGTGAGTCTGGGGATTTATAAATATGAAATAAGGATAGCCAAGCGAGATGCATGGCGAAGCTTCTGCGAAAACGTAGAAGGCTGCAATGAATCCGCGAGATTTAGAAAAATACTCTCTAGAAACCCCGCTCCTCTGGGGTATCTGAGAGATGATGGTGGGGACTGGTCGATGAGTAGCGAGGAGTCCCTAAGGCTTTTACTGGACAATCATTTTCCCGATGTCTCAGTTGCGCAGGGATCTTCGCCTGCATGGTCGGCGGTCGTTGGCCATGCAGAAGTGCCTGCCATTCCAATTCGGGAAAGTCAGATAACCTGGGCTATAGGGTCGTTCAAGCCCTATAAGTCTCCGGGCCCGGATGGAATCATTCCTGCGCAGCTTCAAAGGTCTTTGGGGATTTCCTGCCGCTGGTTGGCCATCATATATACTAACTGCCTCAGGCTTAACTATATCCCGAAGTCTTGGCACACGGTTAGGGTTATTTTCATTCCGAAGGCCGGCAGAAGCTCTCATGTATCACCTAAGGATTTCAGGCCAATCAGTCTCTCGTCGTTTCTTCTTAAGACGTTTGAGCGGTTGATTGACCTGTACCTACGGGAAAGGATACCTCGGGGGTTACTGTCGGCTTCACAACATGCGTACTGCAAGGGCAGATCGACGGAAACGGCTCTCCATTCGATTGTAAAGCAAATAGAGGGGTCCCTAGAACACAAAGAGTATGCTCTGGGTGCCTTTCTAGACATCGAGGGAGCTTTTAACAATGTCTTACCGGGGTCAATCGAAAGAGCTCTGGTGGGTTTAGGAGTCGAGGCGGCTCTGGTTGAATTTATTAGCAAACTTCTATGCGGCAGAATTGTCGCAGCGGAGTGGGGAGGGGCCATAATTAAGAGGAAGGTGTGCAGGGGCACGCCACAGGGGGGTGTCCTATCTCCTCTCCTCTGGGTTGTGGTAGTCAACGAGCTTCTTGTGGAGCTGGAAGCCAATGGTTGTCGGGTGGTTGCCTATGCAGATGACCTCGCTATCCTAGTCAGAGGCAAATTTCTGGGCGCCCTGCGCGATGTTCTTCAGGGCTACCTGGATACTGTGGCTAGGTGGGCTGAATCATGTGGGTTGGCGGTCAACCCGGGAAAAACGGAATTGGTCCTTTTCACAAGAAGATATAAGGTGCCCGATTTCAGATATCCCTCGATTGCAGGGGTACCGTTGGTACTTTCTGATAGGGTTAAATATTTGGGGATTGTTTTGGACAAGAAACTGTCCTGGAGACCCAATGCGGAAGATCGGGCCAGGAAGGCCGCCATTGCCTTGTACTGCTGCAGAGGAGCTATCGGAAAGAGATGGGGACTCTCGCCAAGAATAGTACACTGGCTTTATGAGATGGTGGTCAAACCGATTCTGCTATATGGGGTGCTGGTCTGGTGGAAAGCACTGGACACGGCGAGCACCTCCAAAATGTTAGTGTCAGTGCAACGGACGGCGCTGATCGGTATCAGTGGCGCTCTCAGAACAACGCCTACCTTGGCACTGAACGTCATGCTGAACATATACCCAGTAGATATTGCGGGAAAGGCGGCCGCGGCAAGGTCGTTGGTCAGGCTTCGTGATATGGGATATAGACTTTCTGACCGCGGACACTCTAGCCTTCTTACCAGTTTCGACTTCATCCCGGACAGAACGGACTACTGTATGCCGATAACAGCTCCCTATACAACCTTCACCCCAGTTATTCCAGAGAGAGAGGATTGGGGAAGAGGAATTATCTGGGGCATGGGACCGGTTAACTTGTTCACGGATGGGTCGAAGCTGGATGGAAAGGTTGGTGGGGGGGTCTTTTGTCAAGAGCTAAATTTAAGCCGCAAGTTTAAGTTGGCTGATCACTGCAGTGTATTCCAAGCGGAAATTGCTGCGATTAAGGATGCGGTGGATGGAATGCTATCCAGTGCTACCACGGTTAGGGAATTTAACATCTACTCTGATAGCCAATCGGCTATCAAGGCCTTGAGCTCAACTACAGTGCGATCGAGGGTGGTCTGGGAGTGCCTGACCTCGCTTGCGATTGCATCGAATTATTTTACAATTAAGATTATCTGGGTCCCGGGCCATAGTGATATCCCGGGTAACTGTCAAGCAGATCTCTTAGCCCGCATCGGTACAACTGAACCGGATGAAGATGGCTGTAGGGACTTCGGGATCCCGCTGGCCACCTGTGGATTGCTCCTCCATAGCTGGGCCTCGAATCAGCTCATCAAACGTTGGGCGGATACCACGTCTTGCAGGGTAGCAAGATCTTTCTGGCCGAAAGTGGATGGCAGGAGGTCTGCTGAAATAATTGGGTTCACTAAGGCTCACCTATCAATGGTCATTGGGGTTTTGACAGGGCACTGTCCCATGGGTATCCATGCGGTACGTCTCAATATACTGGAAACTCCATCCTGCTGCAGCTGTATGGAGGATGATGAGGTGGAATCACCAAATCACTTTATGCTTGATTGTCCAGCTTTTGCCAGAATTAGGCGAAAGTACTTCGGTCGCGACTCACTTGGATCTCCCGAGGATATATCCAAAGTTGAGATCGGTATCATTCGGAGCTTTATCGTCGCTACCCAACGATTCTCTAAGTAGCTGGATCTAGGTCACCGTTATTTTTGGTGTATGTGGTATCACAACGGACCTTCGTGTTGTCCAAGTGAGCTATCCTTATCAGGGCAGCTACCACCTAACCTATCCTATCCTAACTTTACGTATACTGGCCTTCACCAATATCACGGACTCAAGGGGTCAAATAAGTCGAGGGCTTACAAAGTAAGCAGTGACACCCTCCGCCCGCCCCCCTTTATCACCCCCTCTGGTGTAAAATCTATAAATTGTTATAACTCAATATAAATTTTCTTCTAAATCAATAGTTTTTGGTATCTGGTACATACAGAACGAGATCTAGACAATTTTGGAGGAACGATCAGTGGTCCTCTCCTCTACTCCCGCCATCCACCCTCCATCAATTGTTTTTATTAGCACGCTTTTATGAGCTTTACCTGTATGTTTCTATGTAACTTTTTATTCGCTCCAATGCGCCTGCTGCCTTATTAACATGGTTTTATAATTAGCTTCACCTTATTTGTAATCCCGTAAGGGTCATATCGAGACCCTTCCGGGATCATTTCTGGATGGTTTTCGGGATCGGTCCGGGATTACGCCGGGGTAATTTCGGGACTTTTTCAGGACTATTTCGGGATCATTTTGGGACCCTTCCGGGATCATTTCTGTATAGTTTTCGGGATCCGTCCGGGATCCCGTCGGGGTTATTTTGGGACATTTTCGGGACTATTCCGGAATCATTTCGGGACTATTTCGCGATCGTTTGGGGACCCTTCCGGCATCATTTCTGGATGGTTTTCGGGATCCGTCCGGGATCCCGTCGGGGTACTTTCGGGATCATTTGCGTACCTTCGAGAGATAAATTCTTGATGGTTTCCGGGATCATTACGGGACTTTTTCGGGGTTATTTTGGGTCCCTTTAGACATCATTTCTGGATGGTCCTCGGGATTCGTCCGGCATCCCGTCGGGGTCATTTCGGGACTTTTTCGCGACTAACACGGGATCATTCGGCATCATTTCTGGATAATTTTCGGGATCCGTCCGGGATGCCGACGAGGTCATTTCGGGACTATTTCGGGATCATTTGGGATACCTACCGGCATCATTTCTGGATGGTTTTCGCGATCCGTCCGGGATCTCGTCGGGGTCATTTCGGGACTTTTTCGGGATCATTTTGGGGCTCTTCCGGCATCATTTCTGGATAGTTTTCGGGATCCGTCCGGGATCCCGTAGGGGTCATTTCGGGACTTTTTCGCGACTAATACGGGATCATTTTGGAACCTTTTCGGCATCATTTCTGGATGGTTTTCGGGATCCGTCCGGGATCCCGTCGGGGTCATTTCGGGACTTTTTCGGGATCATTTTGGGGCTCTTCCGGCATCATTTCTGGATAGTTTTCGGGATCCGTCCGGGATCCCGTCGGGGTCATTTCGGGACTTTTTCGCGACTAATACGGGATCATTTTGGAACCCTTTCGGCATTATTTCTGGATGGTTTTCGGGATCCGTCCGGGATCCCGTCGGGGTAATTTCGGGACTTTTTCGGGATCATTTGGGGGCTCTTCCGGCATCATTTCTGGATGGTTTGCGGGATCCGTCCGGGATCTCGTCGGGGTCATTTGGGGACTTTTTCAGGAATATTTGGGGGCTCTTCCGGCATCATTTCTGGATGGTTTTCGGGATCCGTCCGGGATCTCGTCGGGGTCATTTGGGGACTTTTTCGGGGTCATTTTGGGGCTCTTCCGGCATCATTTCTGGATGGTTTTCGGGATGCGTCCGGGATCCCATCAGGGTAATTTCGGGACTATTAGGGGATCATTTGGTAACCTTTCCGGCATCATTTCTGGATAATTTTCGGGATCCGTCCGGGATGCCGACGAGGTCATTTCGGGACTATTTCGGGATCATTTGGGATACCTGCAGGCATAATTTCTGGATGATTTTCGGGATCCGTCCGGGATCTCGTAGGGGACATTTCGGGCCTTTTTCGGGATCATTTTGGGGCTCTTCCGGCATCATTTCTGGATAGTTTTCGGGATCCGTCCGGGATCCCGTCGGGGTCATTTCGGGACTTTTTCGCGACTAATACGGGATCATTTTGCAACCCTTTCGGCATCATTTCTGGATGGTTTTCGGGATCCGTCCGGGATCCCATCAGGGTAATTTCGGGACTATTAGGGGATCATTTGGTAACCTTTCCGGCATCATTTCTGGATAATTTTCGGGATCCGTCCGGGATGCCGACGAGGTCATTTCGGGACTATTTCGGGATCATTTGGGATACCTACCGGCATCATTTCTGGATGGTTTTTGGGATTCGTCCGGGATCCCGTCGTGGTCATTTCGGGACTTTTTCTCGACTAATACGGGATCAGTTGCGGACCCTTTCGGCATCATTTCTGGATAGTTGTCGGGATCCCGCCACGGTCATTTCGGGACTATTAGGGGATCATTTGAGGACCTTTCCGGCATCATTTCTGGATTGTTTTCGGAATCCTTTCGGGATCCCGTCAGGGTCATTTTGGGACTATTTCGGGGCTAATACGGGATCATTTGGGGATCCCCTAGGGGTCGTTTCGTGACTTTTTCTGTTTTATTTCGGGATCATTTGGGGACCCTTCCGGCATAATTTCTTGATGGTTTGCCGGATCCATCAAGGTCATTTCGGGACCATTTTGGGATCATTTGGGGATCCTTCCGGGATCATTTCTGGATCTGTGCGGGATCCCATCTGGGTCATTTCCCGACTATTTCGGGATCATTTTGGGATCCTTTCGGAATCATTTCTGTATGGTTTTCGCGATCCGTCGTTGATTCCCTCGGAGCCATTTCGGAACTTTTTCTGGAGTATGTCGGGGTCATTTGGGGACTTTTTCGGGATCATTTGGGGGCTCTTCCGGCATCATTTCTGTATGGTTTTCGGGATCCGTCCGGGATGCCGTCGGGGTCATTTCGGGACTTTTTCGCGACTAATACGGGATCATTTGGGAACCCCTTCGGCATCATTTCTGGAAGGTTTTCGGGATCCGTCCTGGATTCCATCAGGGTAATTTCGGATATATTAGGGCTAATTTGTAGACCTTTCCGGCCTCATTTCTGGATAATTTTCGGTATCCGTCCGGCATGCAGACGAGGTCGTTTCGGGATTATTTCGGGATCATTTGGGATACCTACCGGCATCATTTCTGGATGGTTTTTGGGATTCGTCCGGGATCCCGTCGGGGTTATTTCGGGACTTTTTCTCGATTAATACGGGATCATTTACGGACCCTTTCGGAATCATTTCTGGATAGTTGCCGGGATCCGTTCGGGATCCCGTCACGGTCATTTCGGGACTATTAGGGGGTCATTTGAGAACCTTCGGGATCATTTTGGGACCTTCCCAAGATCATTTCTGGATGGATTTCGGGATTTGTCCGGGATGCCGTCAGGGTAATTTTGGGGCTATTAGGTTTTCATTTGAGGACCTTTCCGGCATCACTTCTGGATGGTTTTCGGTATCCGTTCAGGATCCCGTCGGAATAATTGCGGGACTTTTTCGGGATCATTGGGGTCCCTTCCGACATCATTTCTGGATGGTTTTTGGGATTCGTCCGGCATCCCGTCGGGGTCATTTCGGGACTTTTTCTCGACTAATACGGGATCATTTGCGGGCCCTTTCGGTATAATTTCTGGATAGTTGTCGGGATCTGTTCGGGATCCCGTCAGGGTCTTTTCGGAACTATTGGGAGATCAGTTGAGGACCTTTCCGGCATCATTTCTGGTTAGTTTTCGGGATCCTTTCCGTGTCCCATCAGGGTCATTTCGGGACTTTTTCGGCATCATTTAAGATTGGTTTTCAGGATTCGTCCGGGATGCCGTCAGGGTCATTTTGGGAATATTAGGTGATCATTTGAAGACCTTTCCTGCATCACTTCTGGATGGTTTTCGGTATCCGTTCAGGACCTCGTCGGAGTAATTGCGGGACTTTTTCGGGATCATTTGGTGTCCCTTCCGGCATCATTTCTGGATGGTTTTTGGGATTCGTTCGGCATCCCGTCGGGGTCATTTCGGGACTTTTTCTCGACTAATACGGGATCATTTGCGGGCCCTTTCGACATCATTTCTAGATAGTTGTCGGGATCCGTTCGGGATCCCGTCAGGGTAATTTCGGAACTATTAGGAGATCATTTGAGGACCTTTCCGGCATCACTTCTGAAAAGTTTTCGGATCCTTTCGGGGTCCAGTCAGGGTCATTTCGGGATAATTTAGAGATGGCTTTCAGGATCCGGTCGGGGTCATTTAGGGGTGCGTTCGAGATCCCGTCAGGGTCATTTCGGGACTTTTTCGGGACTATATCGGGATCATTTCTGGATGGTTTATGGGATCCGTCCATGACCCCTTAAGGGTAATTTCGGGACTATTAGGTGATCAATTGAGGACCTTTCTGGCATCACTTCTGGATGATTTTCGGTATCCGTTCGGGATCCCGTCGGAATCAATGCGGGACTTTTTCGGAATCATTTGGGATTTCTTCCGGCATCATTTCTGGATGGTTTTCGGGATTTGTCCGGGATCCCGTCGGGGTTATTTCGGGGCCTTTTCGGGGCTAATGCGGGATCATTTGGGGATCCTGTAGGGGTCGTTTCGTGACTTTTTCTGTATTATTTCGGGATCATTTTGGGATCCTTTCGGCATAATTTCTTGATGGTTTGACGGATCTATCAGGGTCATTTCGGGACCATTTTGGGAACATTTGGGGAACTTTCGAGATCATTTCTGGATCCGTCCGGGATGCCGTAGGAGCCATTTCCGGATTTTTTGTTACTTTTCCGGGATAGTTTTTGCACCCTTCCGCGATCATTTCTGGATCTGTGCGGGATCCCATCTGGGTCATTTCCGGACTATTTCGGGACCATTTTGGGATCCTTCCGGAATCATTTCTGTATGGTTTTCGCGATCCGTGGTGGATCCCCTGGGAGCCATTTCGGAACTTTTTCTGGAGTATGTCGGGATAATTTAGGGACCCTTCCTGGATATTTTCTGGATGGTTTTTGAGATCCGCCCGGGAGCCCGTCAGGGTCATTTCGGAACCTTTTCGGTATCATTTTGGAACACCTTCAGGGATCATTTCTGTGTGGTTCTCTGGATACGTCTAGAATCGTGTCGCTGTCATTTCGGGTTTTTTTGGGACTATTCGGGGAACTTTTGGAGACCCTTTCGGGGCATTTCTGGATGGTTTTCGGGATCCGTCCGCGATAGCGTGGGGGTAATTTCATAGCTTTTTCTGGATAATTTCGGGATCATTTGGGATCCTATCAGGTTATCAGCTCATTTAGTTCTTTTTTTTACTCAATTACAAAAATAAAATGCATTAGACAGAAAACAAAATTTTAAACAGATAATAAGTAGGCTAACGCGAATAGCCCATATATTTAAATTTCTCCTTGCGGACGTTAAGATGTTTGGATGTTTGGATGTTTGTCCAGACGTTTGTCTTTGTGACTCAATCACGCAAGAACGGTTGGACCGATTTGGATGAAATTTTGCACACATATAGCCAATAGTCTAGAAGGATCTACTAGCTATATATTTTTCAAAAGGGGTGTGGCCTTCGCCCCCTAGAAACAGTTATAATTTAATTATTATATTTTTTCGTCTTTGCGACTGAATCACGCCAGAATGGCTACACGGATTTTGATGAAATTTGGGACACAGACAGCAGTCTACTAGCGAAATTTTTTTCGAACATGGAAAGAGGGGTGGGGGTCCCACGACCCCTTCCAGAAATTATTTTTCAATAATTTTTACACATTATAACTTTACGTATACTGGCCTTCACCAATATCACAGACTCAAGGGGTCAAATAAGTCGAGGGCTTACAAAGTAAGCAGTGACACCCTCCGCCCGCCCCCTTTATCTCCCCCTCTGGTGTAAAATCTATAAATTGTTATAACTCAATATAAATTTTCTCCTAAATCAATAGTTTTTGATATCTGGTACATACAGAACGAGATCTAGACAATTTTGGAGGAACGATCAGTGGTCCTCTCCTCTACTCCCGCCATCCGCCCTCCATCAATTGTTTTTATTAGCACGCTTTTATTAGCTTTACCTGTATGTTTCTATGTAACTTTTTATTCGCTCCAATGCGCCTGCTGCCTTATTAACATGGTTTTATAATTAGCTTCACCTTATTTGTAATCCCGTAAGGGTCATATCGAGACCCTTCCGGGATGATTTCTGTATGGTTTTCGGGATCGGTCCGGGATTACGCCGGGGTAATTTCGGGACTTTTTCGGGACTATTTGGGGATCATTTTGGGACCCTTCCGGGATCATTTCTGTATAGTTTTCGGGATCCGTCCGGGATCCCGTCGGGGTTATTTTGGGACATTTTCGGGACTATTCCGGAATCATTTCGGGACTATTTCGAGATCATTTGGGGACCCTTCCGGCATCATTTCTGGATGGTTTTCGGGATCCGTCCGGGATCTCGCCGTGGTCATTTGGGGACTTTTTCGGGATCATTTTGGGGTTCTTCCGGCATCATTTCTGGAGGGTTTTCGGGATCCGTCCGGGATCTCGTCGGAGTCATTTGGGGACTTTTTCGGGATCATTTGGGGGCTCTTCCGGCATCATTTCTGGATGGTTTTCGGGATCCGTCCGGGATCTCGTCGGGGTCATTTGGGGACTTTTTCGGGATCATTTGGGGGCTCTTCCGGCATCATTTCTGGATGGTTTTCGGGATCCGTCCGGGATCTCGTCGGGGTCATTTGGGGACTTTTTCGGGATCATTTGGGGGCTCTTCCGGCATCATTTCTGGATGGTTTTCGGGATCCGTACGGGATCTCGTCGGGGTCATTTGGAGACTTTTTCGGGATCATTTTGAGGCTCTTGCGGCATCATTTCTGGATGGTTTTCGGGATCCGTCCGGGATCCTATCAGGGTAATTTCGGGACTATTAGGGGATCATTTGGGGACCTTTCCCGCATCATTTCTATTAATTTTCGGGATCCGTCAGGGATGCCGACGAGGTCATTTCGGGACTATTTCGGGATCATTTGGGATACCTACCGGCATCATTTCTGGATGGTTTTTGGGATTCGTCCGGGATCCCGTCGGGGTCATTTCGGGACTTTTTCTCGGCTAATACGGGATCATTTGCGGACCCTTTCGGCATCATTTCTGGATAATTGTCGGGATCCCGTCACGGTCATTTCGGGACTATTGGGTCATTTTGGGACTTTTTCGGGATCATTTAAGGATGGCTTTTAGGATTCGTCCGGGAACCCGTCAGGATAATTTCTGGCTTTTCCGAGACTATTTCGGGATCATTTTGGGACCTTCCCAAGATCATTTCAGGATGGATTTCGGGATCGGTCCGGGATGCCGTCAGGGTCATTTTGGGACTCTTAGGTGATCATTTGAGAACTTTTCCGGCATCACTTTTGGATGGTTTTCGGTATCCGTTCAGGATCCCGTTGGAATAATTGCGGGACTTTTTCGGGATCATTTGGGGTCCCTTCCGGCATCATTTCTGGATGGTTTTTGGGATTCGTCCGGCATCCCGTCGGGGCCATTTTGTCACTTTTTCTCGACTAATACGGGATAATTTGCGGGCCCTTTCGGTATCATTTCTGGATAGTTGTCGGGATCCGTCTGGGATCCCGTCAGGGTCTTTTCGTAACTATTAGGAGATCATTTGAGGACCTTTCCGGCATCATTTCTGGATAGTTTTCGGGATCCTTTCGGGGTCCCATCAGGGTCATTTCGGGACTTTTTCGGCAACATTTAAGATTGGTTTTCAGGATTCGTCCGGGATCCCGTCAGGGTAATTTCTAGACTTTTCCGAGACTATTTCGGGATCATTTTGGGACCTTCCCAAGATAATATCAGGATGGATTTCGGGATCTGCCCGGGATGCCGTCAGGGTCATTTTGGGACTATTAGGTGATCATTTGGGACCTTTCCGGCATCACTTCTGCATGGTTTTCGGTATCCGTTCAGGATCCCGTCAGAATAATTGCGGGAATTTTTCCGGATCATTTGGGGTCCCTTCCGGCATCATTTCTGGATGGTTTTTGGGATTCGTCCGGCATCCCGTCGGGGTCATTTCGGGACTTTTTCTCGACTAATAGGGGATCATTTGCGGGCCCTTCCCGGCATCATTTCTGGATAGTTTTCGGGATCCTTTCGGGGTCCCGTCATGGTCATTTCGGGACTTTTTCGGGATCATTTAAGGATGGCTTTCAGGATTCGTCCGGGAACCCGTCAGGGTAATTTCTAGACTTTTCCGATACTATTTCGGGATCATTTTGGGACCTTCCCAAGATCATTTCAGGATGGATTTCGGGCTCAGTCCGGGATGCCGTCAGGGTCATTTTGGGACTATTAGGTGATCATTTGAGGACCTTTCCGGCATCACTGCTGGATGGTTTTCGGTATCCGTTCAGGATCCCGTCGGAATCATTGCGGGACTTTTTCGGGATCATTTGGGGTCCCTCCCAAGATCATTTCTGGATGGATTTCGGGATCAGTCCGGGATCCCGTCAGGGTCATTTAGGTATTCGTTCGAAATCCCGTCAGGGTCATTTCGGGACTATATCGCGATCATTTCTGGATAGTTTACAACGTCCGTCCCGGATCCCTTAAGGGTCATTTCGGGACTATTAGGTGATCATTTGAGGACCTTTCCGGCATCACTTATGGATGATTTTCGGTATCCGTTCGGGATCCCGTCGGAATCATTGCGGGACTTTTTCGGAATCATTTGGGATCCCTTCCGGCATTATTTCTGGATGGTTTTCGGGATTTGTCCGCGATCCCCTCTAGGGGTCGTTTCGTGACTTTTTCTGTTTTATTTCGGGATCATAATCAATGCGGGACTTTTTCGGAATCATTTGGGATCCCTTCCGGCATCATTTCTGGATGGTTTTTGGGATTTGTCCGGGATCCCGTGGGGGTTATTTCGAGACCTTTTCGGGGCTAATACGGGATAATTTGGGGATCCTCTAGGGGTCGTTTCGTGACTTTTTCTGTATTATTTCGGTATCATTTTGGGACCCTTTCAGCATAATTTCTTGATGGTTTGCCGGATCCATCAGGGTCATTTCGGTATCATTTTGAGATCATTTGGGGACACTTCCGAGATCATTTCTGGATCCGTCCGGAATGCCGTAAGAGCCATTTCGGGTTTTTTGTTACTTTTCCGGGATATTTTTTGCACCCTTCCGGGATCATTTCTGGATCTGTGCGGGATCCCATCTGGGTCATTTCCGGACTATTTCGGGATCATTTTGGGATTCTTCCGGAATTATTTCTGTATGGTTTTCGCGATCGGTCGTGGATCCCCTCGGATCGGAACTTTTTCTGGAGTATGTCGGGATAATTTAGGGACCCTTTCTGGATATTTTCTGGATGGTTTTTGAGATCCGCCCGGGAGCCCGTCAGGGTCATTTCGGAACCTTTTCGGGATCATTTTGGAACACCTTCAAGGATCATTTCTGTGTGGTTCTCTGGATACGTCTAGAATCGTGTCGCTGTCATTTCGGGTTTTTTTGAGACTATTAGAGGAACTTTTGGAGACCCTTTCGGGGCATTTCTGGATGGTTTTCGGGATCCGACCGCGATAGCGTGGGGGTCATTTCGTAGCTTTTTCTGGATAATTTCGGGATCATTTGGGATCCTATCAGGTTATCAGCTCATTTAGTTCTTTTTTTTACTCAATTACAAAAATAAAATGCATTAGACAGAAAACAAAATTTTAAACAGATAATAAGCAGGCTAATGCGAATAGCCCATATATTTAAATTTCTCCTTGCGGACGGGGCCGCGGGTAAAGGCTAGTATATTATAAATGGCAAAGTTTGGATGTTAAGATGTTTGGATGTTTGTCCAGACGTTTGTCTTTGTGACTCAATCACGCAAGAACGGCTGGACCGATTTGGAAGAAATTTTGCACACATATAGCCAATAGTCTAGAAGGATCTACTAGCTATATATTTTTCAAAAGGGGCGTGGTCGCCGCCCCCTAGGAACAGTTATAATTTAATTATTATATTTTTTCGTCTTTGCGACTGAATCACGCCAGAATGGCTACACGGATTTTGATGAAATTTGGGACACAGACAATAGCCTACTAGCGAAATTTTTTCCGAACATGGAAAGAGGGGTGGGGTCCCACGACCCCTTCGAGCAATTACTTTTTAATAATTTTTACACATTATAACTTTACGTATACTGGCCTTCACCAATATCACAGACTCAAGGGGTCAAATAAGTCGAGGGCTTACAAAGTAAGCAATGACACCCTCTGCCACCCCCCCCCCCCCCCTTTATCACCCCTCTGTTGTAAAATCTATAAATTGTTATAAATCAATATAAATTGTCTCCTAAATCAATAGTTTTTGGTATCTGGCACATAAAGATCGAGATCTAGACAATTTTGGAGGAACGATCAGTGGTCCTCTCCTTCTACTCCCGCCATCTGCCCTCCTTCAATTGTTTTTATTAGCACGCTTTTATTAGCTTTACCTGTATGTTTCAATGTAACTTTTCATTCGCTCCAATGCGCCTGCTGCCTTATTAACATGGTTTTATAATTAGCTTCACCTTATTTGTAATCCCGTAAGGGTCATATCGAGACCCTTCAGGCTTCATTTCTGGTTGGTTTTCGGGATCGGTACGGGATCCCGCCGGGGTAATTTCGGGACTTTTTCGGGACTATTTCGGGATCATTTTGGGACCCTTCCGGGATCATTTCTGTATAGTTTTCGCGATCCGTCCGGGATCCCGTCGGGGTTATTTTGGGACATTTTCGGGACTATTCCGGAATAATTTCGGGACTATTTCGCGATCATTTGGGGACCTTTCCGGCATCATTTCTGGATGGTTTTCGGGATCCGTCCGGGATCCCGTCGGGGTACTTTCGGGATCATTTGCGTACCTTCGAGAGATAAATTCTTGATGGTTTCCGCGATCATTACGGGACTTTTTCGTGGTTATTTTGGGTCCCTTTAGGCATCATTTCTGGATGGTTTTCGGGATCCGTCTGGGATCCCGTCGGGGTCATTTCGGGACTTTTTCGCGACTAATACTTGATCATTTGGGAACCCTTTCGGCATCATTTCTGGATGGTTTTCGGGATCCGTCCGAGATCTCGTTTGGGTCATTTGGGGACTTTTTCGGGACAATTTGGGGGCTCTTCCGGCATCATTTCTGGATGTTTTTCGGGATCCGTCCGGGATCTCGTCGGGGTCATTTGGGAACTTTTTCGGGATCATTTGTGGGCTCTTCCGGCATCATTTCTGGTTGGTTTTCGGGATCCGTCTGCGATCCCGTCGGGGTCATTTCGGAACTTTTTCGCGACTAATACGGGATCGTTTGGGAACCCTTCCGGCATCATTTCTGGTTGGTTTTCGGGATCCGTCTGGGATCCCGTCGGGGTCATTTCGGGACTTTTTCGCGACTAATACGGGATCATTTGGGAACCTTTTCGGCATCATTTCTGGATGGTTTTCGGGATCCGTCCGGGATCTCGTCGGGGTCATTTGAGTACTTTTTCGGGATCATTTGGGGGCTTTTCCGGCATCATTTCTGGATGGTTTTCGGGATCCGTCTGGGATCCCGTCGGGGTCATTTCGGGACTTTTTCGCGACTAATACTTGATCATTTGGGAACCCTTTCGGCATCATTTCTGGATGGTTTTCGGGATCCGTCCGAGATCTCGTCGGGGTCATTTGGGGACTTTTTCGGGACAATTTGGGGGCTCTTCCGGCATCATTTCTGGATGTTTTTCGGGATCCGTCCGGGATCTCGTCGGGGTCATTTGGGAACTTTTTCGGGATCATTTGTGGGCTCTTCCGGCATCATTTCTGGTTGGTTTTCGGGATCCGTCTGCGATCCCGTCGGGGTCATTTCGGAACTTTTTCGCGACTAATACGGGATCGTTTGGGAACCCTTTCGGCATCATTTCTGGATGGTTTTCGGGATCCGTCCGCGATCCCATCAGGGTAATTTCGGGACTATTAGGGGATCATTTGGGGATCTTTTCGGCATCATTTCTGAATAATTTTCTGGATCCGTCCGGGATGCCGACGAGGTCATTTCGGGACTATTTCGGGATCATTTGGGATACCTACCGGCATCGTCTCTGGATAGTTTTTGGGATTCGTCCGGGATCCCGTCGGGGTCTTTTCGGGACTTTTTCTCGACTAATACGGGATCATTTGCGGACCCTTTCGGCATCATTTCTGGATAGTTGTCGGGATCCGTTCGGGATCCCGTCACGGTCATTTCGGGACTATTAGGGGATCATTTGAGGACCTTTCCGGCATCATTTCTGGATAGTTTTCGGAATCCTTTCGGGATCCCGTCAGGGTCATTTCGGGACTTTTTCGGGATCATTTAAGGATGGCTTTCAGGATTCGTCCGGGAATCCGTCAGGGTAATTTCTGGACTTTTCCGAAACTATTTCGGGATAATTTTGGGACCTTCCCAAGATCATTTCTGGATGGATTTCGGGACCTGTCCGGGATGCCGTCAGGGTCATTTTGGGACTATTAGGTGTGATTTGAGGACCTTTCCGGCATCACTTCTGGATGGTTTTCGGTATCCGTTCAGGATCCCGTCCGAATAATTGCGGGACTTTTTCGGGATCATTTGGGGTCCTTTCCGTCATCATTTCTGGATGGTTTTTGGGATTCGTCCGGCATCCCGTCGGGGTCATTTCGGGAATTTTTCTCGACTAATACGGGATCATTTGCGGGCCCTTTCGGCATCATTTCTAGGTAGTTGTCGGGATCCGTTCGGTATCCCGTCAGGGTCTTTTCGGAACTATTAGGAGATCATTTGAGGACCTTTCCGACATCATTTCTGGATAGTTTTCGGGATCCTTTCGGGGTCCCGTCAGGGTCAATTCGGGACCTTTTCGGGATCATTTAAGGATGGCTTTCAGGATTCGTCCGGGAACCCGTCAGGGTAATTTCTAGACTTTTTCGAGACTATTTCGGGATCATTTTGGGACCTTCCCAAGATCATTTCTGGATGGATTTCGGGATCTGTCCGGGATGCCGTCAGGGTCATTTTGGGACTATTAGGTGATCATTTGAGGACCTTTCCGGCATGACTTCTGGATGGTTTTCGGTATCCGTTCAGGATCCCGTCGGAATCGTTGCGGGACTTTTTCGGAATCATTTGGGATCCCTTCCGGCATCATTTCTGGATGGCTTTCGGGGTCATTTAAGGATGGCTTTCAGGATTCGTCCGGGAACCCGTCAGGGTAATTTTTGGACTTTTCCGAGACTATTTCGGGATCATTTTGGGACCTTCCGGCATCATTTCTGGATGGTTTTTGGGATTCGTCCGGCATCCCGTCGGGGTCATTTCGGGAATTTTTCTCGACTAATACGCGATCATTTGCGGGCCCTTTCGGCATCATTTCTAGGTAGTTGTCGGGATCCGTTCGGTATCCCGTCAGGGTCATTTTGGACTATTAGGAGATCATTTGAGGACCTTTCCGGCATCATTTCTGGATATTTTTCGGGATCATTTGGAGTCCCTTCCGGCATCATTTCTGGATGGTTTTGGGATTCGTCCGGCATCCCGTCGGGGTCTTTTCGTGACTTTTTCTCGACTAATACGGGATCATTTGCGGACCCTTTCGGCATCATTTCTGGATAGTTGTCGGGATCCGTTCGGGATGCCGTCAGGGTCTTTTCGGAACTATTAGGAGATCATTTGAGGACCTTTCCGGCATCATTTCTGGATATTTTTCGGGATCCTTTCGGGGTCCCATCAGGGTCATTTCGGGACTTTTTCGGCAACATTTAAGATTGGTCTTCAGGATTCGTCCGGGATCCCGTCAGGGTAATTTCTGGACTTTTCCGAGACTATTTCGGGATCATTTTGGGACTCTCCCAAGATTATTTCTGGATGGATTTCGGGATCTGTCCGGGATGCCGTCAGGGTCATTTTGGGACTATTGGTGATCATTTGAGGACCTTTCCGGCATCACTTCTGCATGGTTTTCGGTATCCGTTCAGGATCCCGTCAGAATAATTGCGGGACTTTTTCAGGATCATTTGGGGTCCCCTCCGGCATCATTTCTGGATGGTTTTTGGGATTCGTCCGGGATCCCGTCAGGGTCATTTAGGGATGAGTTCGAGATCCCGTCAGGGTCATTTCGGGACTACATCCGGATCATTTCTGGATGGTTTACGGGATCCGTCCAGGATCCCTTAAGGGTCATTTCGGTACTATTAGGTGATCATTTGAGGACTTTTCCGGCATCACTTCTGGATGGTTTTCGGTATCCGTTCAGGATCCCGTCGGAATCATTGCGGGACTTTTTCGGAATCATTTGGGATCCCTTCCGGCATGATTTCTTGATGGCTTTCGGGATTTGTCCGGGATCCAGTCGGGGTTATTTCGGGACCTTTTCGGTGCTAATACGGGATCATTTGGGGATCCTCTAGGGGTCGTTTCGTGACTTTTTCTGTTTTATTTCGGGATCATTTGGGGACCCTTCCGGCATAATTTCTTGATGGTTTGCCGGATCCATCAGGGTCACTTCGGGACCATTTTGGGATCATTTCGGGACCCTTCCGAGATCATTTCTGGATCCGCCCGGGATGCCGTAGGAGCCATTTCGGGATTTTTTGTTACTTTTCCGGGATAGTTTTTGGACCCTTCCGGGATCATTTCTGGATCTGTGCGGGATCCCATCTGGGTCATTTCCGGACTATTTCGGGATCATTTTGGGACCCTTCCGGAATCATTTCTGTATGGTTTTCGCGATCCGTCGTGGATCCCCTCGGAGCCATTTCGGAACTTTTTCTGGAGTATGTCGGGATATTTTAGGGACCCTTCCTGAATATTTTCTGGATGGTTTTTGATATCCGCCCGGGAGCCCGTCAGGGTCATTTCGGAACCTATTCGGGATCATTTTGGAACACCTTCAGGGATCATTTCTGTGTTGTTCTCTGGATACGTCTGGAATCGTGTCGTTGTTATTTCGGGTTTTTTTGGGACTATTCCGGGAACTTTGGAGACCATTTCGGGGCATTTCTGGATGGTTTTCGGGATCCATCCGCGATAGCGTGGGGGTCATTTCGTAGCTTTTTCTGGATAATTTCGGGATCAAATGGGATCCTATCAGGTTATCAGCTCATTTAGTTCTTTTTTTTACTCAATTACAAAAATAAAATGCATTACACAGAAAACAAAATTTTAAACAGATAACTTGATAAGCAGGCTAACGCGAATAGCCCATATATTTAAATGTCTCCTTGCGGACAGGGCCGCGGGTAAAGGCTAGTTTTAATATAAAACAAAGTTATCTTTAAAAATTAAAGATATTTGCAAAGCAATAATGATTAAACGGTCATACGGCTGTGTGGAAGTAAGTATTTCGGAAAAGGTGTATCACCCAAAGAAGCATAGCTATCGCACAGCAAAGATGTATAAAAAATAATACATAAATTACCCCCTATTATGCGAATAAATTAAAATAAATTTTTTTTTTTTTAATATTTACATATGTAAAGTGCAGGTTCACCGCTTCATATTTTTCATCTTTTATATGGATACGCTTATTATATTCTTGCCATGATTTTATGCGGCAATGTTGCTGTTGAGGTTGAAGATTTCTAGTTTGCCCTCTTATGGCACAAATTCGCACTGACACGTCGATGTCAAAATTTGCATTTGTTGATATTTTTCTTTCTTTAAAGAGCATATTTGCGCTAATTTTATAATGTAATATACAAAAGAAGGTTGCGAACAGTCTTTCGAGAATAGTATGGATGAATTAAATAGCCTTATTGCTAAAAACAGCTAGAATTTAGTTAATTCTAGCAATTATTTAATTCCCTTTTTTGTCTCCCGTTTTCTGAAAGCTGTAAAAGGGCAGCACTTTTGACAGCCGACAACTTTGCCAGCCCTTCGTATTCGATTGTATTCGCCATTCGTATACGTAAATTTGTATTTATAAATATTATAAATAGATATATGTATATGTTCAATGGCAGCTGACACATGTCCATATGTACATATATTTAAATGCAGCCATGCAACCACCCCCAAATCCCAATGAAAACGCTTAATTCGTATTGTTGCGAATAAAATAATTACATTTTTATTTATTATAAGTACATACATACATATGTACTTTATGCAATGTATGTCAATTTTAGTGACCAATAATATGGTTTGCCGTCGGCAAAACGCAAATCTTGTAGATCTCCGTCTGATTAATGAAATTGATTGAAGTTTTTTAAATGTTCTTTTATTTTAAGTATTATAATTTGAGAGATCAGAACTATTTTCAATTGAAAATATTTTTATATCTATCAAAACTAAATATCAAAGAAAAGTATATTAAAATATTTGAAATAAATTATAAACATATTTAGGTATTTGAAAGTTGATATATGTACAAGTGTATATTGTTGTATACAAATTATATAATTTATTATATATTTGTTGCATAAATATCGTGCCTGCTATGTTGCATGAAATTACATTTTGAAACCATGTAAATTTTGGTTGCCATTGTTAAGATTTGCCGTCGGCAAAATGCAACACCTCCCCTTGATTAAGTAAATCTTAATATCGTATAATTTATTTATTTAAGTTAAAATTTTCAATATTGCATAAATATTGAACATAAATTGTGCATAAATATTCTAGTAATTTGTAAAAAAATATTAACATGCTATTTTGCATGAAATCGCATTTTGTAAGCATTTGGACAAAGTTAACAAAACTTCAAAAAGCTCAAATGCAGAAAATAACTCAATGTCTAAATGTCACTCATTTTGACTTATTCTCTACTTAATTTTCGTCAGGCGAAACAAAAAATATGAGACAAGAAATTACGAAAAATAGGAAGAGACGGAATGGCCGAGCCCATGAAATAGGTACATTGGGAAATTGCAATTCTGCCCGACATTGTCATCTGGTGTCTCTTATTATCTATCCTCTTTGGTGGAACGTTCGTTTCGTAACAGATAATGAGGCCCTAAATTATTTATTTTAGTTGCTTACAAGTTTACTCACAAATTGTCTACCCAGAACTATATGGTGTCCGATAAAAGGTACATGAAATTAATACACACATAATTCAGGCGGTAATCCCTTGTAACTATATTTGATATTAAACCAAATAATAAAATATTTATCTTTTAAAATTTAAAAAATATTACTTTTATTGAATTGAAGTTATCATAAAGTAATAATCAAAAATTTTCAAGTTAAAAAGAAAACTTAAATAAAATTTTTTTTTTAAATTTAAAGTACAAAGTACAAAGTAGTTAACACTATAGTAACCATGTAAATATCACAATATTTGATAGTAAAACAAACAGTTCAAACAACTTGGTATTTGGTTCGAAAAATAGTCGGCCTCTTTCAATTCGATTTCTTGGGCAACAAAAGTATTGCTTTACTCCCCTTAATTCAATATTCAGTCTGTATCGAATGGAGTTATTACCAAAATACTTTTTATAAGTGTTTACAGGAAATCATAGTCAAGTAGTATCGAGGAGACTTTGTACCAGGAAGTCGCGCTCTAGTATTAGCGTTTCATACAGCGGAAGTTTTCCAAGAAAATGTTACTGCTGCTAATGAAGGACTTTTCAATTACTACAATTTAGGCTTAGGATTTAGTGTACAATTGAATTCCTTTAGCCTTTCCAAATGGCAAAATGAAGAGGCGACGGCGTTGTTGAATGGCGAGAAGATTTAAACAAAAAAAGAAGTAGGACGGCAAATCTAAAAAATGTATATTCAATAACTCCAACTATCCCGTAATACTCCAGGCATTAGTCGTAGACTGGATAAATTAAAAAACATAAATACACAAATAGGAAGAGAGCACTGGACTAGTATCACTGTAAAAGCAAAATAAAATTCTTGAAAACCTCTTTTTAAGCCTTTCAGAGCTTAGGAACATTATATCAGGGTATTATCTCAAAAAACGTTATCGATATAGTTGGACTTGGGCCTTTTTTCCACAATTTTCATTGGTTTATTCGTAGGCTAAGGAATCAAAAAAGCTCAAAAGGTATAATTGTTTTTTGAATGCTTGAGCTCTCTCTGTCGTCACTCACACCTTTTTCGATTTGACAATTTTTCAATACAACAAGTGCAAGGTATGCACCTTTATAGGAACCCGGTGTTGATTTCAACAAAGAAAACAAAAAACACATCAGTCGGTTGCCTCCTCTTTCGAAGATGAATATGAAGAATGTTTTAAAGAAAGTGGACTAAAGGACCGTAACCTGTTAAACCGGACTCAGCCTTTCCATCCGGGCAACTTTTTTAAA
Organism: Eurosta solidaginis; assembly: GCF_040869045.1. NCBI lineage: Eukaryota > Metazoa > Arthropoda > Insecta > Diptera > Tephritidae > Eurosta > Eurosta solidaginis. Next base: position 228,103,594 of record NC_090322.1, on the reverse strand, counting down.
ATTGTTTAAGCAGATAGATGGACTGCGGACACGTGGTATTTCACATTGCGATCAGTTGTAATAACTTTTCGAACATCACACCGGAAAATGACTGACAGAGTTTTTATAAAAAAAGATTTCTATTCTAAAACCTTTGTAGCTTTTTACGAAAAGCACGAAAAAAAAATTGTAAAAAGTGGTACGGATAAAAAGTCATAGCCAATTTGAGCCGAACGGGGAGCCAAAGTGGAAAAAGGACTTATAAGTTGAGAACAAAATGTGTGCGACAAGAACGATGAATCGGACTTTAGTCACCGAAATATATATTAAATTGGCATATATGAAAAACTGTTGTTCTATTTTTGACGAATTCGGCTTTAGGGATTAAACTAAGGACACACTGAGCGGCGCTCCACTTTTTTGCCTATTTGGCTATTTGATCAACATTGCCACTAATGGCCGCGCCAAAGAGGATAGATAATAAGAGACACCAGATGACAATGTCGGGCAGAATTGCAATTTCCCAATGTACCTATTTCATGGGCTCGGCCATTCCGTCTCTTCCTATTTTTCGTAATTTCTTGTCTCATATTTTTTGTTTCGCCTGACGAAAATTAAGTAGAGAATAAGTCAAAATGAGTGACATTTAGACATTGAGTTATTTTCTGCATTTGAGCTTTTTGAAGTTTTGTTAACTTTGTCCAAATGCTTACAAAATGCGATTTCATGCAAAATAGCATGTTAATATTTTTTTACAAATTACTAGAATATTTATGCACAATTTATGTTCAATATTTATGCAATATTGAAAATTTTAACTTAAATAAATAAATTATACGATATTAAGATTTACTTAATCAAGGGGAGGTGTTGCATTTTGCCAACGGCAAATCTTAACAATGGCAACCAAAATTTACATGGTTTCAAAATGTAATTTCATGCAACATAGCAGGCACGATATTTATGCAACAAATATATAATAAATTATATAATTTGTATACAACAATATACACTTGTACATATATCAACTTTCAAATACCTAAATATGTTTATAATTTATTTCAAATATTTTAATATACTTTTCTTTGATATTTAGTTTTGATAGATATAAAAATATTTTCAATTGAAAATAGTTCTGATCTCTCAAATTATAATACTTAAAATAAAAGAACATTTAAAAAACTTCAATCAATTTCATTAATCAGGCGGAGATCTACAAGATTTGCGTTTTGCCGACGGCAAACCATATTATTGGTCACTAAAATTGACATACATTGCATAAAGTACATATGTATGTATGTATGTACTTATAATAAATAAAAATGTAATTATTTTATTCGCAACAATACGAATTAAGCGTTTTCATTGGGATTTGGGGGTGGTTGCATGGCTGCATTTAAATATATGTACATATGGACATGTGTCAGCTGCCATTGAACATATACATATATCTATTTATAATATTTATAAATACAAATTTACGTATACGAATGGCGAATACAATCGAATACGAAGGGCTGGTAAAGTTGTCGGCTGTCAAAAGTGCTGCCCTTTTACAAATTTACGTATACGAATGGCGAATACAATCGAATACGAAGGGCTGGTAAAGTTGTCGGCTGTCAAAAGTGCTGCCCTTTTACAGCTTTCAGAAAACGGGAGACAAAAAAGGGAATTAAATAATTGCTAGAATTAACTAAATTCTAGCTGTTTTTAGCAATAAGGCTATTTAATTCATCCATACTATTCTCGAAAGACTGTTCGCAACCTTCTTTTGTATATTACATTATAAAATTAGCGCAAATATGCTCTTTAAAGAAAGAAAAATAGCAACAAATGCAAATTTTGACATCGACGTGTCAGTGCGAATTTGTGCCATAAGAGGGCAAACTAGAAATCTTCAACCTCAACAGCAACATTGCCGCATAAAATCATGGCAAGAATATAATAAGCGTATCCATATAAAAGATGAAAAATATGAAGCGGTGAACCTGCGAAATTATGCACTTTACATAAATATTAAAAAAAAAAAATTTATTTTAATTTATTCGCATAATAGGGGGTAATTTATGTATTATTTTTTATACATCTTTGCTGTGCGATAGCTATGCTTCTTTGGGTGATACACCTTTTCCGAAATACTTACTTCCACACAGCCGTATGACCGTTTAATCATTATTGCTTTGCAAATATCTTTAATTTTTAAAGATAACTTTGTTTTATATTAAAATACTTTACCTTTTTCCTTCGTTTTACATTTGAAAAGCTTTGTGTAGTAACACCGCACCTAAACCATACATTGCATTCACTTGGTAAAGTGAACATCTCAGCTAAACCTTGCTTGCATATTTCTAAATAAATATCTGAAATAAAGTAACGTAGCTTCATATGCGCGGTTTAGTGAAAGCCCCTAATATGAAGTCAAGTTGGAAATTATAAAAATCACAAAATTGGACTTTTGATGACTTTGTAAGAATGCTGTGTTGCAAAATTTCATCATGAAGTTTTTGGAAGTAAAGAAGAAGCATTTTTATGAATCAGCATTCAAGAGGAAGCATCTTTATGAATGAAATGTTTGGACAAAGAGGATAGATAATAAGAGACACCAGATGACAATGTCGGGCAGAATTGCAATTTCCCAATGTACCTATTTCATGGGCTCGGCCATTCCGTCTCTTCCTATTTTTCGTAATTTCTTGTCTCATATTTTTTGTTTCGCCTGACGAAAATTAAGTAGAGAATAAGTCAAAATGAGTGACATTTAGACATTGAGTTATTTTCTGCATTTGAGCTTTTTGAAGTTTTGTTAACTTTGTCCAAATGCTTACAAAATGCGATTTCATGCAAAATAGCATGTTAATATTTTTTTACAAATTACTAGAATATTTATGCACAATTTATGTTCAATATTTATGCAATATTGAAAATTTTAACTTAAATAAATAAATTATACGATATTAAGATTTACTTAATCAAGGGGAGGTGTTGCATTTTGCCAACGGCAAATCTTAACAATGGCAACCAAAATTTACATGGTTTCAAAATGTAATTTCATGCAACATAGCAGGCACGATATTTATGCAACAAATATATAATAAATTATATAATTTGTATACAACAATATACACTTGTACATATATCAACTTTCAAATACCTAAATATGTTTATAATTTATTTCAAATATTTTAATATACTTTTCTTTGATATTTAGTTTTGATAGATATAAAAATATTTTCAATTGAAAATAGTTCTGATCTCTCAAATTATAATACTTAAAATAAAAGAACATTTAAAAAACTTCAATCAATTTCATTAATCAGGCGGAGATCTACAAGATTTGCGTTTTGCCGACGGCAAACCATATTATTGGTCACTAAAATTGACATACATTGCATAAAGTACATATGTATGTATGTATGTACTTATAATAAATAAAAATGTAATTATTTTATTCGCAACAATACGAATTAAGCGTTTTCATTGGGATTTGGGGGTGGTTGCATGGCTGCATTTAAATATATGTACATATGGACATGTGTCAGCTGCCATTGAACATATACATATATCTATTTATAATATTTATAAATACAAATTTACGTATACGAATGGCGAATACAATCGAATACGAAGGGCTGGTAAAGTTGTCGGCTGTCAAAAGTGCTGCCCTTTTACAAATTTACGTATACGAATGGCGAATACAATCGAATACGAAGGGCTGGTAAAGTTGTCGGCTGTCAAAAGTGCTGCCCTTTTACAGCTTTCAGAAAACGGGAGACAAAAAAGGGAATTAAATAATTGCTAGAATTAACTAAATTCTAGCTGTTTTTAGCAATAAGGCTATTTAATTCATCCATACTATTCTCGAAAGACTGTTCGCAACCTTCTTTTGTATATTACATTATAAAATTAGCGCAAATATGCTCTTTAAAGAAAGAAAAATAGCAACAAATGCAAATTTTGACATCGACGTGTCAGTGCGAATTTGTGCCATAAGAGGGCAAACTAGAAATCTTCAACCTCAACAGCAACATTGCCGCATAAAATCATGGCAAGAATATAATAAGCGTATCCATATAAAAGATGAAAAATATGAAGCGGTGAACCTGCGAAATTATGCACTTTACATAAATATTAAAAAAAAAAAATTTATTTTAATTTATTCGCATAATAGGGGGTAATTTATGTATTATTTTTTATACATCTTTGCTGTGCGATAGCTATGCTTCTTTGGGTGATACACCTTTTCCGAAATACTTACTTCCACACAGCCGTATGACCGTTTAATCATTATTGCTTTGCAAATATCTTTAATTTTTAAAGATAACTTTGTTTTATATTAAAATACTTTACCTTTTTCCTTCGTTTTACATTTGAAAAGCTTTGTGTAGTAACACCGCACCTAAACCATACATTGCATTCACTTGGTAAAGTGAACATCTCAGCTAAACCTTGCTTGCATATTTCTAAATAAATATCTGAAATAAAGTAACGTAGCTTCATATGCGCGGTTTAGTGAAAGCCCCTAATATGAAGTCAAGTTGGAAATTATAAAAATCACAAAATTGGACTTTTGATGACTTTGTAAGAATGCTGTGTTGCAAAATTTCATCATGAAGTTTTTGGAAGTAAAGAAGAAGCATTTTTATGAATCAGCATTCAAGAGGAAGCATCTTTATGAATGAAATGTTTGGACTTTTGCAAGAAGCTATGTTGCAACATTTCTTTCTTCCTCACGAATTTATTTCATTTGCAAATAAGTAAAAATGATACAGATTTTAGTGGTTGGTTGAAGGAATGTATGTATGTATGTTGCATGTTAGAAGAGGGGTTAGTGCGGTAGAGGTATATTAAACGACATTTGTACAAATATGTGCAAATGTTTGTTGGTTTTGCCTTTGTTAACGATTTTGTAGTTTGGATATTTTTTGATAAGTCAATATGAGTTTAGTTAGGTGTATGTACATATGTAGGTATATGAATGTGTTTCCATTTGTAATTTAGGTTGCATTTTGCTAAACTTGAAGAAATTGTATACTTACTACAAAACTTATAGGTAACCATTGAATGAAAAGATTTTTTTTTATGTTTTGAATTTAATTATTATTTCGATAATAAAAATTTAACTTACATCTTAGCATAACGTATAATATATAAATTTGTAGCGGAATTACGAAATTGCCACCAAAAAGCGACAACTTCTCACACAACTTAACCTTTAAGAAAGGTATCATGATCATAAGAAAATGCTCAATAAACTTTTTCTTTTCTTCTATATGTATTTTCTCATTCTATTATTCATTTCCTTAATTTCATTTATTATCAATAACAAAACTAAACTTACATACAATTTTAAAAGAAAATTATCCATATTCATATAAATAAAAATTATTTATAAAGTCTTTTAAAATTATAACTGAAACTTTCTTAAGGAATTGAATATGAAGAAGGAAAATAACATATTTCATAATAAAAAATTTTTAAATTTGCCTTGAAAAAAGAAAATAGAAAATTTCTTCAGTGTTTTCTTGTTATCTGGATACCTCGCTTAAACGTTAAATATTTATATTTCACCTGTATTGGAAAGCATTATTTAGCTATTTTTGTAATTTTGGATTAAGTATATGAGCCGTTTTCTTCATGATTAGCCGTGAGAAAACGGACTTTAATGTTTTTCAATACTAGGCTCTGATGCTACCCAAAGTTAAAAGTTAGTAGCTACCAACCGCTACTTGGTTGCACCCGAGATGAGGTCGGACCAAAGGTCAGCAACCTACTCGCACAGTCCCTGAATGCCAAGGACCACATTAACCCGCCAACTGGGCTCTGGATGCGGCATGCTAAAAGGGTGGGAGGGAGATTACGGCGAGCGAAGCATATGGTGAAAAAATAGAAATGAATGAAAGTTATGAAATGAATAGAAAGTTAATGCTGGATCTGCCCTTGCATTTCTGCAGCACCCAGGAGCGGAGCACTTCCTTAATGAAGGCATACTTGAATTTTGTTAAAAGTTATTTTATTAATTTTTTTGATTTTCACAAAAGTCTAAATCTTTTCACAATTTAATTTTGTTCAAATGTATGTATGTATATTTTTTTTTGTTAATTTTTTTGATTTTCACAAGTCACAATTTTTTCACACTTTAATTTTTTTCAAATGTATGTATGTATGTTTTTTTTTGTTAATTTTTTTGTTTTTCACAATTTTTTCACAGTTTCATTTAGTTTAAATTGATTTAAAATTTATTTTAAAAATTTTTTCAGTTTTATTTTGTTCTAATTTATTTAAAAATTTTTTTTGTAAATTTTTTTTTTGATTTTCACTATTTTCACAATTTTTCACAGGTTTTTATTTGCGCATAAATATAAGATTAGCTTCTACTTCGAAGTTTTCTGTATATTAAATGTTCATTGGAATTTTACCAATTTTGGCGCAATTTTCTTCCGATAATTTCCATAAAATAAGAGGTTAATAACTTTATTGCTGGAATCCAAATACATATACATTTATATAATATTGTATAGATTTTAAAAACACATATACAATATATATATAATACATATATAAATTTTGGAAAAACTTAATACACTTGCATAATTCCTTTTAGTTTCTTTTATCACACACAAATTCTTTTTGAAATTATATACCACGATTTCAAACTTCACTTAACACTTTACAAAATTTTTCACAATTTTCTTAACTTTCTGCACAATTTTCCGAAACAATTTTTTCTAAAATTTTTGTTTATATTTCCACTTTTTTGCACAATTTTCCGAACTAATTTTTCTAAAATTTTTGTTTATATTTCCACTTATTTCCACTATTTTGAGCATAAACAACACAAACTTTTCACAACACAACACAATCTTCTTATCACTCATTTAAGCTCAAATGAACAACTTCTTTTTTTGAAGATATCTTATTTTTATGGCAATACTTAACTTCACTTAACTTTTTTATCCTTTTTTACACAATTTCATAAACTTTTTACACAATTTTAATCACTTTTTTTTACTAATTTGCACAGAATATTTACGTGTTTTTATTTCTTCACTTTTTATCCTGTGCTTTTTTTACATTTTCATTTACACTGACATTTCATATTCTCACTCAATTTATGTTTTAGCTCAAACACAAAAATTTTTGCACAATTTCTTGATTTTAAGCCAGTATTTCACTTCACTTCACTTTTTTATATCTTTTTACACAATTATATTAAATTTGTACACTATTTATTTGCCTTTTTATTCACTTTTTACACTATTTTAACACAAAAACACAATGTTAACTTTACACTCACTGAGTTAATTCTTCACTGCATTTTACCAAATCTTCGCGGACAGGCACAAAGAGGAATGGCCGAGCCCATGAAATAGGTACATTGGGAAATTGCAATTCTGCCCGACATTGTCATCTGGTGTCTCTTATTATCTATCCTCTTTGGTTTGGACTTTTGCAAGAAGCTATGTTGCAACATTTCTTTCTTCCTCACGAATTTATTTCATTTGCAAATAAGTAAAAATGATACAGATTTTAGTGGTTGGTTGAAGGAATGTATGTATGTATGTTGCATGTTAGAAGAGGGGTTAGTGCGGTAGAGGTATATTAAACGACATTTGTACAAATATGTGCAAATGTTTGTTGGTTTTGCCTTTGTTAACGATTTTGTAGTTTGGATATTTTTTGATAAGTCAATATGAGTTTAGTTAGGTGTATGTACATATGTAGGTATATGAATGTGTTTCCATTTGTAATTTAGGTTGCATTTTGCTAAACTTGAAGAAATTGTATACTTACTACAAAACTTATAGGTAACCATTGAATGAAAAGATTTTTTTTTATGTTTTGAATTTAATTATTATTTCGATAATAAAAATTTAACTTACATCTTAGCATAACGTATAATATATAAATTTGTAGCGGAATTACGAAATTGCCACCAAAAAGCGACAACTTCTCACACAACTTAACCTTTAAGAAAGGTATCATGATCATAAGAAAATGCTCAATAAACTTTTTCTTTTCTTCTATATGTATTTTCTCATTCTATTATTCATTTCCTTAATTTCATTTATTATCAATAACAAAACTAAACTTACATACAATTTTAAAAGAAAATTATCCATATTCATATAAATAAAAATTATTTATAAAGTCTTTTAAAATTATAACTGAAACTTTCTTAAGGAATTGAATATGAAGAAGGAAAATAACATATTTCATAATAAAAAATTTTTAAATTTGCCTTGAAAAAAGAAAATAGAAAATTTCTTCAGTGTTTTCTTGTTATCTGGATACCTCGCTTAAACGTTAAATATTTATATTTCACCTGTATTGGAAAGCATTATTTAGCTATTTTTGTAATTTTGGATTAAGTATATGAGCCGTTTTCTTCATGATTAGCCGTGAGAAAACGGACTTTAATGTTTTTCAATACTAGGCTCTGATGCTACCCAAAGTTAAAAGTTAGTAGCTACCAACCGCTACTTGGTTGCACCCGAGATGAGGTCGGACCAAAGGTCAGCAACCTACTCGCACAGTCCCTGAATGCCAAGGACCACATTAACCCGCCAACTGGGCTCTGGATGCGGCATGCTAAAAGGGTGGGAGGGAGATTACGGCGAGCGAAGCATATGGTGAAAAAATAGAAATGAATGAAAGTTATGAAATGAATAGAAAGTTAATGCTGGATCTGCCCTTGCATTTCTGCAGCACCCAGGAGCGGAGCACTTCCTTAATGAAGGCATACTTGAATTTTGTTAAAAGTTATTTTATTAATTTTTTTGATTTTCACAAAAGTCTAAATCTTTTCACAATTTAATTTTGTTCAAATGTATGTATGTATATTTTTTTTTGTTAATTTTTTTGATTTTCACAAGTCACAATTTTTTCACACTTTAATTTTTTTCAAATGTATGTATGTATGTTTTTTTTTGTTAATTTTTTTGTTTTTCACAATTTTTTCACAGTTTCATTTAGTTTAAATTGATTTAAAATTTATTTTAAAAATTTTTTCAGTTTTATTTTGTTCTAATTTATTTAAAAATTTTTTTTGTAAATTTTTTTTTTGATTTTCACTATTTTCACAATTTTTCACAGGTTTTTATTTGCGCATAAATATAAGATTAGCTTCTACTTCGAAGTTTTCTGTATATTAAATGTTCATTGGAATTTTACCAATTTTGGCGCAATTTTCTTCCGATAATTTCCATAAAATAAGAGGTTAATAACTTTATTGCTGGAATCCAAATACATATACATTTATATAATATTGTATAGATTTTAAAAACACATATACAATATATATATAATACATATATAAATTTTGGAAAAACTTAATACACTTGCATAATTCCTTTTAGTTTCTTTTATCACACACAAATTCTTTTTGAAATTATATACCACGATTTCAAACTTCACTTAACACTTTACAAAATTTTTCACAATTTTCTTAACTTTCTGCACAATTTTCCGAAACAATTTTTTCTAAAATTTTTGTTTATATTTCCACTTTTTTGCACAATTTTCCGAACTAATTTTTCTAAAATTTTTGTTTATATTTCCACTTATTTCCACTATTTTGAGCATAAACAACACAAACTTTTCACAACACAACACAATCTTCTTATCACTCATTTAAGCTCAAATGAACAACTTCTTTTTTTGAAGATATCTTATTTTTATGGCAATACTTAACTTCACTTAACTTTTTTATCCTTTTTTACACAATTTCATAAACTTTTTACACAATTTTAATCACTTTTTTTTACTAATTTGCACAGAATATTTACGTGTTTTTATTTCTTCACTTTTTATCCTGTGCTTTTTTTACATTTTCATTTACACTGACATTTCATATTCTCACTCAATTTATGTTTTAGCTCAAACACAAAAATTTTTGCACAATTTCTTGATTTTAAGCCAGTATTTCACTTCACTTCACTTTTTTATATCTTTTTACACAATTATATTAAATTTGTACACTATTTATTTGCCTTTTTATTCACTTTTTACACTATTTTAACACAAAAACACAATGTTAACTTTACACTCACTGAGTTAATTCTTCACTGCATTTTACCAAATCTTCGCGGACAGGCACAAAGAGGAATGGCCGAGCCCATGAAATAGGTACATTGGGAAATTGCAATTCTGCCCGACATTGTCATCTGGTGTCTCTTATTATCTATCCTCTTTGGTTTGGACTTTTGCAAGAAGCTATGTTGCAACATTTCTTTCTTCCTCACGAATTTATTTCATTTGCAAATAAGTAAAAATGATACAGATTTTAGTGGTTGGTTGAAGGAATGTATGTATGTATGTTGCATGTTAGAAGAGGGGTTAGTGCGGTAGAGGTATATTAAACGACATTTGTACAAATATGTGCAAATGTTTGTTGGTTTTGCCTTTGTTAACGATTTTGTAGTTTGGATATTTTTTGATAAGTCAATATGAGTTTAGTTAGGTGTATGTACATATGTAGGTATATGAATGTGTTTCCATTTGTAATTTAGGTTGCATTTTGCTAAACTTGAAGAAATTGTATACTTACTACAAAACTTATAGGTAACCATTGAATGAAAAGATTTTTTTTTATGTTTTGAATTTAATTATTATTTCGATAATAAAAATTTAACTTACATCTTAGCATAACGTATAATATATAAATTTGTAGCGGAATTACGAAATTGCCACCAAAAAGCGACAACTTCTCACACAACTTAACCTTTAAGAAAGGTATCATGATCATAAGAAAATGCTCAATAAACTTTTTCTTTTCTTCTATATGTATTTTCTCATTCTATTATTCATTTCCTTAATTTCATTTATTATCAATAACAAAACTAAACTTACATACAATTTTAAAAGAAAATTATCCATATTCATATAAATAAAAATTATTTATAAAGTCTTTTAAAATTATAACTGAAACTTTCTTAAGGAATTGAATATGAAGAAGGAAAATAACATATTTCATAATAAAAAATTTTTAAATTTGCCTTGAAAAAAGAAAATAGAAAATTTCTTCAGTGTTTTCTTGTTATCTGGATACCTCGCTTAAACGTTAAATATTTATATTTCACCTGTATTGGAAAGCATTATTTAGCTATTTTTGTAATTTTGGATTAAGTATATGAGCCGTTTTCTTCATGATTAGCCGTGAGAAAACGGACTTTAATGTTTTTCAATACTAGGCTCTGATGCTACCCAAAGTTAAAAGTTAGTAGCTACCAACCGCTACTTGGTTGCACCCGAGATGAGGTCGGACCAAAGGTCAGCAACCTACTCGCACAGTCCCTGAATGCCAAGGACCACATTAACCCGCCAACTGGGCTCTGGATGCGGCATGCTAAAAGGGTGGGAGGGAGATTACGGCGAGCGAAGCATATGGTGAAAAAATAGAAATGAATGAAAGTTATGAAATGAATAGAAAGTTAATGCTGGATCTGCCCTTGCATTTCTGCAGCACCCAGGAGCGGAGCACTTCCTTAATGAAGGCATACTTGAATTTTGTTAAAAGTTATTTTATTAATTTTTTTGATTTTCACAAAAGTCTAAATCTTTTCACAATTTAATTTTGTTCAAATGTATGTATGTATATTTTTTTTTGTTAATTTTTTTGATTTTCACAAGTCACAATTTTTTCACACTTTAATTTTTTTCAAATGTATGTATGTATGTTTTTTTTTGTTAATTTTTTTGTTTTTCACAATTTTTTCACAGTTTCATTTAGTTTAAATTGATTTAAAATTTATTTTAAAAATTTTTTCAGTTTTATTTTGTTCTAATTTATTTAAAAATTTTTTTTGTAAATTTTTTTTTTGATTTTCACTATTTTCACAATTTTTCACAGGTTTTTATTTGCGCATAAATATAAGATTAGCTTCTACTTCGAAGTTTTCTGTATATTAAATGTTCATTGGAATTTTACCAATTTTGGCGCAATTTTCTTCCGATAATTTCCATAAAATAAGAGGTTAATAACTTTATTGCTGGAATCCAAATACATATACATTTATATAATATTGTATAGATTTTAAAAACACATATACAATATATATATAATACATATATAAATTTTGGAAAAACTTAATACACTTGCATAATTCCTTTTAGTTTCTTTTATCACACACAAATTCTTTTTGAAATTATATACCACGATTTCAAACTTCACTTAACACTTTACAAAATTTTTCACAATTTTCTTAACTTTCTGCACAATTTTCCGAAACAATTTTTTCTAAAATTTTTGTTTATATTTCCACTTTTTTGCACAATTTTCCGAACTAATTTTTCTAAAATTTTTGTTTATATTTCCACTTATTTCCACTATTTTGAGCATAAACAACACAAACTTTTCACAACACAACACAATCTTCTTATCACTCATTTAAGCTCAAATGAACAACTTCTTTTTTTGAAGATATCTTATTTTTATGGCAATACTTAACTTCACTTAACTTTTTTATCCTTTTTTACACAATTTCATAAACTTTTTACACAATTTTAATCACTTTTTTTTACTAATTTGCACAGAATATTTACGTGTTTTTATTTCTTCACTTTTTATCCTGTGCTTTTTTTACATTTTCATTTACACTGACATTTCATATTCTCACTCAATTTATGTTTTAGCTCAAACACAAAAATTTTTGCACAATTTCTTGATTTTAAGCCAGTATTTCACTTCACTTCACTTTTTTATATCTTTTTACACAATTATATTAAATTTGTACACTATTTATTTGCCTTTTTATTCACTTTTTACACTATTTTAACACAAAAACACAATGTTAACTTTACACTCACTGAGTTAATTCTTCACTGCATTTTACCAAATCTTCGCGGACAGGCACAAAGAGGAATGGCCGAGCCCATGAAATAGGTACATTGGGAAATTGCAATTCTGCCCGACATTGTCATCTGGTGTCTCTTATTATCTATCCTCTTTGGCCGCGCCGCGCAGTGCTGCTACCGCTAAGTGTGAATTGCTCAATAAGAATATATGCAAAGAATATTTTGCGGCGTAGTGCAGTGCAGCTCAGTGTGTCCTTAGCTTTAGTCGAACATAATTTGAATTTCAACTAAAATTGAGGCAGATTATATGTAGTGAAAAGTGTTTTGCTATTAAATTTATATTTATGTAGTCTACTTTTAGGCAGTTCATACTAGAGTACAGTTAGAGAAAACACGTACACTGAAAGAAAAAGACTAGTAAATTCATCTCAACCGAAATTTCTGCCAATTTTTATCCATTGCAACAAGATGTTAAATCAACTGAGCACAAATCGTTGATTCGTATTTGACCGTTTTAGTAGTCAAATGAACAAAAAAAGTTGTTGCGACAGCTTTGTATGAAAGTACCTATGTTGCCATATATGTACGTGCGAAAGTACCTATGTTGCCATACAATACATACATACATACGTAAATATGTGAATACATAAATACACATGCTTGCTACATATACATACATATGTACGCACTTACTAAAAAAAAACAATAAATGTAAGGGGCGATAACCTCCGAAGAGATCTAAGCCGAGCTTCTCTTCCAATTTGAGTCGTGATCCTCTTGAGTTTTCCTACAAATTGGCCGGACGGGACCTACATGTTTTATGCCGACTCCGAACGGCATCTGCAAGGCAGATGAGTTTTCACTGGGAGCTTTTCATGGCAGAAATACACTCGGAGCGCTTGCCAAACACTGCCGAGGGGCGGCCCCGCTTAGACAAATTTTCTTCTAATTGAAAAACCTTATTTCTAAAATTTTTATGTTGCTTTGCCTGGGGTGCGAACCCAGGGCATACAGTGTGGCAGGTGGAGCACACTACCATCACACCACGGTGGCACTTACTAACCGAACTTCAGTTGGGCGCACATGAAATATGCTGGCACACATTAAACATGATGCACTTTATTACTATGTTTTATTAAACACACTTTCACCAAATTTTATATTTTATAATTTATCTAATTTATAGTTTTGAACTTCGCTTTGCAAATAGAAATGAAAATAGTAGTCACAAAACTGTTTCTCAATTCTTTCAGTTGCAGCTCAGCTCATTCTCAATTTCTTCCCTCGCATGTAATTGCCACACTTGATTGTTTCGAACAAAACTTGTGTATAAATGTTTGACATAACATTTTAAATAGGGAACTTGTAAGTTATATGAAAGTAAACAATCAAATCGCAGGAAGGTAATTCACCACTGGAGTAACTTTACATGTAATTCGGCAAGCTTAATTTTCGTAACACTTTAAGTTGAAACGATTTCAAAACAACTCAAACTTTTATGTTGTCGGAAACATCAACATTAAAAAGGATGTTTTTTATTATCTTATTAGATACGTTCGCGTGAGTGAAAATTCGTAAAAACTTAAACAAAATGGTACTAGCTTTGGAAAAATCCTGTTCGTTCAAACAAAACTTTTGCAACAAGAGGGCGCAATTTTGCATTTCGCTTGGAGGAGAAGTTGCAAAATTGTACCCGATAAATAGGTGTCCCGGTATCTCATAAGTTTTTGCACAGTAAATTCAAAAAAGGGTTTTCGTTTTGTGTTGATAACTGAAAAACTAGTTTTTTTGTGTTCCCATTTTGTGTGTTTTTTCGATTCGGTGGGTTTCTTATTTTGATGGTTTTTTTTTTCACAAGTGGCACCATCGTCATAAGTACAAAGTAGAGAGAGCAGTGAGTGTAAAATTCTCTTTGAAATTTGCTCATGTATTGACTGTTGATCGCTGTTGGAATGACCAGTGAGATCAGTTGTGTTAACAAAAAAACCAGTTAGATTGATTAGGAATCTGCCAATTTTACAGAATTTTGTTAACTTAAGAGCGACAATTCCTCTTCTGTTGAAATGACTAAACTAATTTGTTCGCTTGACAAAGAACTCGGTCGAATTAACCGTAATTCGATCAATTTCACCGAAATCTCCGTTAAGTCAAGAACAAAAGAACAAATTTGTTGATTTTACTACCACCATTTCTTTCAGTGTATGTAATGAAGCACCTAAAAATAGAAACCACTCAATTTCCATATCCGTTTTATAAATAATTTTTTACTTTATTATTTTAATTTGCCCAGCTGGCTAACACTCAAAGCTAAAAGTCTACATACAACAACAATTATAATTCATTAATAAAAATAGGCTTTATTTGACCAATATGTACTGTAGTGCAAGTCAAAAGCCTCCACTAGTACAACCCGACGTTTCGCTAATTATCTTAGCATCCTCAGGGATGAACTTCATTTATTCCAATTATTTTTCCAATTTCAATCAACAACAACATTATAACATGTAAATGAAAAAATCATAATTTGGAATTAAATATATATAAACCTTACTAATTAATATCACAATTATATATCGAGCACTTACAATTTTTGTATACGTTAATAAGTCTATCTTAAATATTGCACTAAACGTCGTCATCAATATATTTTAATTTAAATTAATTTATTTTAAAATTATGTTGATACCCGTTTGTTTGGGTACACTTGTCAAATATGGTTGTTTAGTTGGATTTTGATACATGTGTGTTTGTTTGTATGTAAGTTGTTTCATATGCATAACAGATAAGCAGAAGAAATGTCATCTGTGTCTCCTTTTCTTTTCACTGTTCTGTTTCTGTTTTGTAGTATCCTTGAACTCTCTATTGTGAATCTAACCTTTTCGCGTTTCCCTTTGTCTAAGATTTTCGCGTTGTGGAGATCAGCTGTATGACCGGTTGTGTGGTACGTTGCGATAATGCCGTGCTATTTTTGCTTTTCCTTATATCCGTGTCGTGTTCTTTTAGACGAACGCCTAATGCGCGTTTTGTTGTACCTATGTATATTTTATTGCATGTTTGGTTATCACGTCCTTTACATGCTACTTCATTTTTTTTTTCGTTTACATGTTATAATGTTGTTGCTGATTGAAATTGGAAAAATAATTGAAATAAATGCAGTTCACCCCTGAGGATGCTAAGATGATTAGCGAAACTTCGGATTGTACTAATGGAGTCTTTTGACTTGCACCACAGCACATATTGGTCAAATAAAGCCTATTTTTATACCTTTCATGAAAATGAAATGGTATATTAATTTCGTCACGAAACCCAAAATTGTAAGTCCTTAAAGGAAAATAGATAGACCCACCATTAAGTATACCGAAATAATCAGGATGAAGAGGTGTGTTGATTTAGCCATGTCCGTCTGTCCGTCTGTCTGTTTGTATGCAAACTAGTTCCTCAATTTTTGAGGTGTCTTGACAAAATTTGGTGAGCGGGTGTATTTGGGTGTCCGATTAGACATTTGTCGGAACCGGACGGATCGGACCACTATAGCATATATCCTCCATACAACCGATTTTTCAGAAAAAGAGGATTTTTGTCATATCTTCCTCAATTTAACAGATTGAAGCTTCAAACTTCACCATATACTTTCGTATATTGCACATATTTTTGCCTGAAAAAATTTATGAGATCGGTCGTGTATATAGTATATATCCCCCACAACCGATTGTTCAGATAAGAAACTTTTCGTAATTACTGCCCTATTTTACGAGCTAGGAGGCTTCAAATTTCACCGAATGCTTACGTATATAGCATATATTGTTGTCCGAAAAAATCATAAAGATCGGTGGTATATATAGTATATATATGGTGGTATATTTAGTATATATATATTTTTCGCAATTTTAGCATCATTTTAACAGCTAGAAGCTTCAAATTTCACCGAATGCTTACGTATATAGTATATATTGTTGTCTAAAAAAATCATAGAGATCGGTTGTATATACAGTATATATCTCATACAACCGATTGTTCAGATAAGAAACTTTTCGCAATTTCTACCACATTTTAACTGCTATAAGCTTCAAATTTCACCGATTGCTTACGTATATAGTATATATTGTTGTATCAAAAAATCATAGAGATCGATGATATATATAATATATATATGATGGTATATATAGTATATATATATAGTATATATATATATTTTCGCAATTTTAGCCCCATTTTAACAGCTAGAAGCTTCAAATTTCACTAAATGCTTACGTGTATAGCATATATTGTTCTCTGAAAAAAATCATTGAAATCGGTGGTATATACTTTATATATCTCATACAACCGATTGTTCAGATAAGAAACTTTGCGCAGTTTCTGCCCCATTTTAACAGCTAGAAGCTTCAAATTCGCCAAATGCTTACGTATATAGCATATATTGTTGTCTGAAAAAATCATAGATATCGGTGGTATATATATTATTTACCCCATATAAACTGTCATTTTTGCCCCTTATTTACGGCTAGAAGCTTACAAATTCATCAAATTTCATCAAATAGTTACGTTAACGTCATATATTGTTGAAATACGTGATTCGTAGTCATATTTTTTACAAGCAGACCACAAAAAACCTGAAAATTTGCATCCTCACACAAAGTAGCTACCTGTTTTTATACCTTTCATGAAAATGAAATGGTATATTAATTTCGTCACGAAACCCAAAATTGTAAGTCCTTAAAGGAAAATAGGTAGACCCACCATTAAGTATACCGAAATAATCAGGATGAAGAGCTGAGTTGATTTAGCCATGTCCGTCTGTCCGTCTTTCCGTCTGTCTGTTTGTATGCAAACTAGTCCCTCAATTTTTGAGATATCTTGATAATATTTGGTGAGCGGATGTATTTGGGTGTCCGATTAGACATTTGTCGGAGACTGTCGGATCGGACCACTATAGCATATATCCTCCATACAACCGATTTTTCAGAAAAAGAGGATTTTTGTCATATCTTCCTCAATTTAACAGATTGAAGCTTCAAACTTCACCATATACTTTCGTATATTGCACATATTGTTGCCTGAAAAAATTGATGAGATCGGTCGTGTATATAGTATATATCCCCCACAACCGATTGTTCAGATAAGAAACTTTTCGTAATTACTGCCCTATTTTAAGAGCTAGGAGGCTTCAAATTTCACCGAATGCTTACGTATATAGCATATATTGTTGTCTAAAAAAATCATAGAGATCGGTTGTATATACCGTATATATCTCATACAACCGATTGTTCAGATAAGAAACTTTTCGCAATTTCTACCACATTTTAACTGCTATAAGCTTCAAATTTCACCGATTGCTTACGTATATAGTATATATTGTTGTGTTTTTGCTCGGCAAAAAAGCCCAAATAAAAGTGGTAAACACGCGAGGAAAAAATTCCATCGGTGCAACGTAAGTTGGTATAGGCTGTATCTTTGTATACAGCCCGGTAAAAGACCAAACCTGCGCTGGTAAGCGAATCGATTTATATTTTAAAAATCTTATATTTTCCTATATAACATAAAGAAAAGAGCGCGAAACTGTGACCCACATAATCAGCTGTGTGTGGTGGGTTTAGCGAGCCTTCTCTTCTCTTTGTATCCAATCCTTCGCCCCACAAGCGAGACGAAGATATATGCGTAGAAGCTTGCATCAAAATCGATGCAAGCTTTTGACTTCGCGAAGCTTCTCACCACAAGTGAGCTTTTCAAATAAGCTCTTTTAAATTAAACAAGGCCTCTAGCTATAGGGTAAATGAGGCATATATAACATACCATAATATGATAAACATCTAATATTACCTAAAAATTAAAGTAAATTAATAAAATAAAATAAAATAAAGTAAAATCAACTAAAATTCGGTAAAATAAAGCGAAAAAAAAAAAAAAAAAAATAAGTAAATAAAGAAACAAATAACCAAAAATATAACTAAATAAATTAAAATCATAAATATAATGGAAAATAAGTACAAATATAACATAATAATAATATAACTGAAAAGAATAAGAAGAAGGGCAATATGAGAACACCACCAATTGTCCCTGTTGAAATAAACGAAGACAGCAGTATGAACCCATTCGCCAGGAGGTCAAGACTTGCGCAGTCGCCTCCACGTTCCGCTCCACCCATTAGTGCTTCTTCGCAGAGACTGAGCGAATCAGAGCCAGTGGCGGAGGGCGGATCAGACGAAGAAAATGCTTTCCAGTGCCTCGGAAAGCTCATTAAGGAGATGAAGGAGTTTGTAGGAAGTGGAAAACGCACCATTAACCAAAACCTTCGGGATTTGGTCAAGGCTATTGCGATCTCCTACGAGCAAGCCACGGATGCGCTCAAGAAGACGAGTAATTCTCGCTGGGAAGTGAAGCAGTCACAGACTACCCCATCTCTGGCACAAAGCGTGCAACAGAAGTCTACAAAACGTGGCCGTGAGTGCGCATCCGGGGGTACGCCATCGCCGCAGGTGCGACCAAAGAAGAAAAAGAACGCGCAAAAGACCTCAGAAGTCGTAAACGCACCAACGAAGGAAGTAACAGAGTTAGTGAAAGAAGCAGAAAAAGGAGGAGCTTGGGCGACGGTTAAAAAGCAAAAGCGCCCGAAGCAGAAGCCAGCCCGCCCCGACGCAATCCTGATCAAAAGCTCAGGTGATTGCTCATACGCGGATATCCTTAAAGCGGTTAAAAATGAAGAGTCACTAAGAGAAATGAACACAATGGTTCGTAAGATCCGCAAGACTGCTAAAGGAGAACTCCTCTTCCAACTCAGTAGGCAGTCGGACAATGACACTGCAAAACTTGAAGCAGCTGTAGGACAAGCTCTCTCAGGGAAAGCCGATGTCAAGTCCCTCAAGGAGGAGTCTCTGTGCGAAATACGCGATATAGACGAAGTAACGACGGTTGAAGAGGTCTGCCAGGCGCTGAACACACAGCTTGCAGGTTTCAATGCTAAGCCGTCTTGTGTGCGATCCTTGCGCAAAGCGTACGGCGGTACGCAGACTGCGACTATGTCTTTACCCACCGAGTTAGTTCGGGAACTTACGAGAAGTGGTAAAGTCCGAATCGGATGGGTCATATGCCGAGTCCGAGCAAAAGTTCAGCCGAAACGATGCTTTAACTGTCTCGAGTTCGGACACATAGCAAGAAACTGCGGCACCGAATCCAATCTCAAAGGCGTCTGCTTTAAGTGCGGGGGCCAAGGGCACGAGGCGAAATCATGCACTAACGCGCTTAAGTGCTTATTGTGCGCTAGAAGAGGGCTCAGCTGCACAGACCATCACACTGGTGGCTATAAGTGCCCAGTATATAAAGAAGCGGTCCAGAAACAAAGACCTTTATGAGATTATTGCAACTTAATCTTAACCATTGTGAAGCAGCCCAGGACCTTCTGGCACAAACAGTTTTGGAGTTGAAGATTGACTTAGCACTTCTTAGTGAGCCATACAGACGAAGACTGCGAATTGGATACAAGACGAATTGAGCAAGACTGCTATTTGGTCCTGCAGACATAATCCATTATATGCGGAATTAATACTTAAGGAACGAGGATTCGTATGCGGTAAGATTGATGGCATTTACGTTTACAGTTGCTATATACCACCTAGTACGCCGCTGGACGCGTTCGAAGAAATCGTCGGGAAAATAGCCATGGATGCGACGTTGCGGGAGCGTTTCGTCATCGCGGGAGACTTTAATGCATGGGCTATAGAGTGGGGCTCACAGAGAACATCTCCCAAAGGGAGGGCTCTGCTCGAAGCATTTGCATGCCTTGATGTAGCGCTCCTTAACATGGGTGGGCAAAACACCTTCTTAAGAAATGGGTTCGGCTCCGTAATCGACATAACGTTTGTCAGCGCCAATCTCTACAGGTTGGCTGAGTGGAAAATCAGTGATTGCTATACCCAAAGCGATCACTCAGCGATTGTGGTGGACATCAACCTCGAGGGGGGAGGGCGGCCCACTATACAGCCACCCCTAAAAAACAGAGGCTGGAATATCAATACTTTCGACCCCGACATATTCAAGCTAATGTTGACAACAGTCGAACATAGAGGAAGTGCTAACGACATGGCGAATAAATTAATGGCGGATATTAGAGCAGCATGCGATGCGTCAATGGCTAGAAAGACCAAGCGCAAACAACATTGTTCCACATTTTGGTGGAACGAGCGCATACACTCCCTAAGGAGAGAGTGTATTCAGGCTAGGAGGCGCTATCAACGAGCCAGAGGGAGACCGGGATTTCTAGAGTGCAGAGCTACCTACAAAAGAGCGCGACTCGCACTTAAGAGAGCAATAAAAGATAGTAAGCGCGAATGCTTTCTCAAGCTTTGCGATGACGTCGAGAATGACCCTTGGGGCACAGCTTATAAATTGGTTTTTAAGAAATTGAAACACAAAGGAGAGGCGATGCCAACATGCCCCTCTTTTCTCAGAAACGTGGTAGATACTTTATTTCCCACGCAAAGGGAGCTAGTGTCTCCCACATCAGGCGCCGTACTATACTCATTTGACGAGGTTACCGTCGTCGAGGTCCTTCAAGCGGTGAATAGACTGCAAGACCGCAAGTCTCCTGGCCCAGACGGGGTACCAAACAGAGCACTCAAACTAGCTCTCACTTATAACACGCCAACATTTGCGGAACTATTTAATGCATGCTTGGCTGAGGGGACATTTCCTACAATATGGAAACGACAAAAGCTGGTCCTTCTGCCAAAGTTTGGTAAAAATACGGCGGAACCATCTAGCTGCAGGCCCATTTGCCTGCTCGACTCCGCCGGTAAGGTTCTTGAGCGAGTCCTCTATAATCGACTCGAAAAAGAAATTTGAAGATGTGGGTGGTATTTCCGATAACCAGTTTGGGTTTAGGAAAGGAAGATCCACCATCCAAGCTGTGAACATGGCGAAGGAAGTGGCCCAAGAAGCCATAAGTGGCACCCGATGGCTCGAAGGCTCTAAGGAATATTGCCTCATCGTTACTTTAGATGTAAAAAATGCCTTCAACACTGCCAATTGGGCAAAAATTCTAGACACGCTGGAGCAGATAGGCATATCCCTTTACCTGCGTAGGATCATACGCAGCTACTTTGAAGGTAGAGTGCTGGAATATGAAACGGCTGCTGGAGTAGAAAAGCTTCACGTCACAGGCGGTGTTCCTCAAGGCTCCGTGCTCGGTCCACTGCTTTGGAATATTATGTACGACGGAGTATTTCGACTCAAGGTACCCAATGGGGTGAAAATTATCGCCTTCGCGGACGATATCGCATTGGTAATCACCGCCAAGCACCTAGGCGAAATATGCGCCAAATCTAATACAAGCATAGCGATGGTTCAATCGTGGCTTACGAAAAATGGACTGCAGCTGGCGGAACAAAAAACAGAGGCTGTACTCATATCAAGTAGGAAAAGGGTGGAGCAGGTCACTATAAGAATCGGCCGCCATGACATCGACACGCTGCCTGCAATAAAATACTTGGGGGTTGTGATAGACAGGAGGTTGTCATTCAAATCCCACTTAGAGTATGCCAATGGAAAGGTAGCAAAAACCGTAGCAGCATTATCTAGGATAATGATAAATGCAAGAGGACCAAAGCAACGACGGCGTCAACTTCTGGCTGGCGTTGTAAAAAGCCAAATACTTTACGGGGCTCCTGTTTGGCATCAGGCCACGGAGTATAAATCATACTTCCGCGGGGTAAAGTCGACTTACCGCCTGTGTGCACTACGCGTCTGTAGCGCCTTTAAAACTGTCTCTGACGACGCAGCACTAATCATCGCAGGAATGTGTCCTATAGACATATTAGCAAAAGAAGCAGCGACGATTTATCGGGATCAAAGCTCAAGTAACGGAGCACGAGAGCGAAGCGTGCAGAACTGGCAGCTCAGGTGGAATGCCTCAACAAATGGTCGTTGGACACACCGATGTATCCCAGATATTAACATATGGATATCTAGAAAGCACGGCGAGGTGGATTTCTACCTCACACAGTTTCTGAGTGGTCACGGATGCTTTAAGGAATATTTGCACCGATTCAATCACGAGCCTAACAACATATGCGATCACTGCGGCGGCGATACAGTAGAAGATGTTTACCATGTATTTTTCGAGTGTCCTAGGTTCTATAGCTCGAGATGCAAACTGTGCAGAATATTTGGAGAGGATTACACTCCTGAAACAATTGTTGGATGCATGCTACAAAGCAAGGTAAAATGGTCAGCGGCGTGCGATGTAATAGCGGAAATAATGAAGTGTCTACGAAGTCTTGAAAGGCTACGGCGCAGCAGCGAACATTGAACAGTCGAGTTGTGTGGGTGGATAACAAATTGCTAAGGTGGAGGGGATCGAGCTGAGCACGTATTGAATGCAAGGCCTCCGTACAATTAGCGGCGTGAGAATGATAACATAAGAAAATACCGTAATATATTTAGGTAAATGTAATAGCAAACCAGGCGACGGATTGGAGACAAGGCCTCTTCAACCGTTCGAATACTGCCCCAGGTGAAGGAATAAAGCACGGATTGGAGACACGGCCTCTTCAACCGTGCGACCAAAAGCAGTCTACATACACGCAACAACAAACCTACGGATTGGAGACAAGGCCTCTCCAACCGTAGAAACAACGAGTATGAGGGTAAACGTCTCACACGGAATCAGAGTTTATACTCGGATTGGAGAGAAGACCTCTCCAACCGGAGGAAGTACGAGGAAAGCCCCGTTACGTATTGTGGAAAAAAAAACAAAAAAAAAAAAAAAACAAAAAAAAAAAAAAAAATTTCTATTTATACATATATAATTTATTTACACATATATACATATGTAAAAAACAAAATCCTACAATACAAGTAGTCGAACGCACAAGCATGCCACAAGCACTATATGCACAGTGTTTAAGGTAGGCTTGCAAATATTCGTAGAAGTGGTATGCGTCAAGCACATTCAGGTAGTAAGCAGGGCGTGTCAGTCCCAGCGTTAACCATACCGCGGCACTATCTAAGTACAGCAACGTGACCCCGACAGACGTAGAGCTTAGTGCTCAACCTACCTCCCGACGGAATACTTGACGGTAGTACCGGGGGGTAAATGGTACTCAGACGGTAGGAGGTTTAGTGCGGTTAAAGTCCCACACTGACTATGAGGCTTTCGATGCTTCCTCCTCGTAAAACAAAAAAAAAAAAAAAAAATATTGTTGTGTCAAAAAATCATAGAGATCGATGATATATATAATATATATATGATGGTATATATAGTATATATATATAGTATATATATTTTCGCAATTTCTTCCCCATTTTAACAGCTAGAAGCTTCAAATTTCACCAAATGCTTACGTGTATAGCATATATTGTTCTCTGAAAAAAATCATTGAAATCGGTGGCATATACTGTATATATCTCATACAAACGATTGTTCAGATAAGAAACTTTGCGCAGTTTCTGCCCCATTTTAACAGCTAGAAGCTTCAAATTTCACCAAATGTTTACGTATATAGCATATATTGTTGTCTGAAAAAATCATAGAGATCGGTGGTATATATATTATATACCCCATATAAACTGTAATTTTTGCCCCTTTTTTACGGCTAGAAGCTTACAAACTCATCAAATTTCATCAAATAGTTACGTTTACGTCATATATTGTTGAAATACGTGATTCGTAGTCATAGTTTTTACAAGCAGACCACAAAAAACCTGAAACTTTGCATCCTCACACAAAGTACCTACCTGTTTTTATACTCAGTTGAGCAGAGCTCACAGAGTATATTAACTTTGATTGGATAACGGTTGGTTGTACAGGTATAAAGGAATCGAGATAGATATAGACTTCCATATATCAAAATCATCACTATCGAAAAAAAATTTGATTAAGCCGTGTCCGTCCGTCCGTCCGTCTGTCCGTTAACACGATAACTTGAGTAAATTTTGAGATATCTTGACGAAATTTGGTATGTAGATTTCTGGGCGCTAATGTCAGATCGCTATTTAAAATGAACGATATCGGACTATAACCACGCCCACTTTTTCGATATCGAAAATTTGAAAAATCGAAAAATTGCGATAATTCATTACCAAAGAGGGATAAAGCCATGAAACTTGGTAGGTGCGATGTAATTATGACGCAGAATAGAAAATTAGTAAAATTTTTGACAATGAGCGTGGCACCGCCCACTTTTAAAAGAAGGTATTTTAAAAATTTTACAAGCTGTAATTTGGCAGTCGTTGAAGATATCATAATGAAATTTGGCAGGAACGTTACTCCTATTACTGCATGTATGCTTAATAAAAATTAGCAAAATCGGAGAACGACCACGCCCACTTTTAAAAAAAATTTTTTTTAAAGTGAAATTTTTACAAAAAATTTAATAACTTTACAGTATATAAATAATTATGTCATCATTCAACTCCAGTAATGATATGGTGCAACAAAATACAAAAATAAAAGAATATTTCAAAATGGGCGTGGCTCCGCCCTTTTTCATTTGATTTGTCTAGGATACATTTAATGCCATAAGTCGAACAAACCAATCCTTGTGAAATTTGGTAGCGGCTTAGACTCTAGGACGGTAACTGTTTTATGTGAAAAAGGGCGAAATCGGTTGAAGCCACGCCCAGTTTTTATACACAGTCGCCCGTCTGTCCTTCCGCTCGGCCACTAACACGATAACTTGAGCAAAAATCGATATATCTTTACTAAACGCAGTTCACATAATTATCTGAACTCACTTTCTATTGGTATAAAAAATGAAAAAAATTCCATAATTATAAATAATATAACTTTAGAAAAAAACTTTGTAAAATAGGTGTGACACCCACCATATTAAATAAAAGAAAATGAAAAAGTTCTGCAGGGCGAAATCAAAAGCCCTTGGAATCATGGCAGGAATACTGTTCTTGGTATTACATATATAAATAAATTAGCGGTACCCGACAGATGATGTTCTGGGTCACCCTGGTCCACATTTTGGTCGATATCTCGAAAACGTCTTCACATATACAACTAAGGGCCACTTCCTTTTAAAGCCCTCATTAATACCTTCAATTTGATACCCATATCGTACAAACACATTATAGAGTCACCCCTGGTCCACTTTTATGGCGATATATCGAAAAGGCGTCCACCTATAGAACTAAGGCCCACTCCCTTTTAAAATACTCATTATCACCTTTCGTTTGATACCCATAATGTACAAACGCATTCTAGAGTCAACCCTGGTCCACCTTTATAACGATATCGCGAAAAGGCGTCCACCTATAGAACTAAGGCCCACTCCCTTTTAAAATACTCATTAGCACCTTTTATTTGATACCCATATCGTACAAATTAATTCTAAAGTCACCCCTTACTTACTTATTTAATTGGCGCTTAACCGTCTAAACGGTCACCCCTGGTCCACCTTTATGGCGATATCTCGAAAAGGCGTCCACCTATAGAACTAAGGCCCACTCCCTTTTAAAATACTCATTATCACCTTTCGTTTGATACCCATAATGTACAAAGGCATTCTAGAGTCAACCCTGGTCCACCTTTATGGCGATATCTCGAAAAGGCGTCCACCCATAGAACTAAGGCCCACTCCCTTTTAAAATACTCATTATCACCTTTCGTTTGATACCCATATCGTACAAATAAATTCCAGAGTCACCCCTGGTCCACCTTTATGGCGATATGTCGAAAAGGCGTCCACCTATAGAACTAAGGCCCACTCCCTTTTAAAATACTCATTAACACCTTTCGTTTGATAACCATATTGTACAAACGCATTCTAGAGTAATCCCTGGTCCACCTTTATGGTGATATCTCGAAAGGCGTCCACCCATAGAACGAAGGCCCACCCACTTTTAAAATACTCATTAACACCTTTCATTTGATACACATATCGTACAAATTAATTCTAGAGTCACCCCTGGTCCACCTTTATGGCAATATTTCGAAAAGGCGTCCACCCATAGAACTAAGGCCCACTCCCTTTTAAAATACTCATTATCACCTTTCGTTTGATACCCATAATGTACAAAGGCATTCTAGAGTCAACCCTGGTCCACCTTTATGGCGATATCTCGAAAAGGCGTCCACCCATAGAACTAAGGCCAACTCCCTTTTAAAATACTAGTTAACACCTTTTATTTGGTACCCATATCGTACAAACTAATTCTAGAGTCACCCCTGGTCTACCTTTATAACGATATCTCGAAAAGGCGTCCACCTATAGAACTAAGGCCCACTCCCTTTTAAAATACTCATTAACACCTTTCATTTGATACCCATATCGTACAAACGAATTCTAGAGTCACCCCTGGTCCACCTTTATGGCAATATCTCGAAAAGGCGTCAACCCATAGAACTAAGGCCCACTCCCTTTTAAAACACTCATTAACACCTTTCGTTTGATACCCTTATTGTACAAACGCATTCTAGAGTCACCCCTGGTCCACCTTTATAACGATATCCCGAAAAGGTGTCTACCTATAGAACTAAGGACCACTTCCTTTTAAAATACTCATTAACACCTTTCATTTGATACCCATATCGTACAAATAAATTCCAGAGTCACCCCTGGTCCACCTTTAAGGCTATATGTCGAAAAGGCGTCCACCTATAGAACTAAGCCCCACTCCCTTTTAAAATACTCATTAACACCTTTCATTTGATACCCAAATCGTACAAACAAATTCTAGAGTCACCCATGGTCCACCTTTATGGCGATATCTCGAAAAGCCGTCTACCTATAGAACTAAGGCCCACTCCGTTTTAAAATACTCCTTAACGCCTTTCATTTGATACCCATATCGTACAAATAAATTCCAGAGTCACCCCTGGTCCACCTTTATGGCGATATGTCGAAAAGGCGTCCACCTATAGAACTAAGCCCCACTCCCTTTTAAAATACTCATTAACACCTTTCATTTGATACCCATATCGTACAAACAAATTCTAGAATCACCCATGGTCCACCTTTATGGCGATATCTCGAAAAGCCGTCCACCTATAGAACTAAGCCCCACTCCGTTTTAAAATACTCATTTACACCTTTCATTTGATACCCATATCGTACAAATAAATTCCAGAGTCACCCCTGGTCCACCTTTATAGCGATATGTCGAAAAGGCGTCCACCTATAGAACTGAGCCCCACTCCCTTTTAAAATACTCATTAACACCTTTCATTTGATACCCATATCGTACAAACAAATTCTAGAGTCACCCATGGTCCACCTTTATGGGGATATCTCGAAAAGCCGTCGACCTATAGAACTAAGGCCCACTCCATTTTAAAATACTCATTAACACCTTTCATTTGATACCCATATCGTACAAATAAATTCCAGAGTCACCCCTGGTCCACCTTTATGGCGATATGCCGAAAAGGCGTCCACCTATAGAACTAAGCCCCACTTCCTTTTAAAATACTCATTAACACCTTTCATTTGATACCCATATCGTACAAACAAATTCTAGAGTCACCCATGGTCCACCTTTATGGCGATATCTCGAAAAGGCGTCCACCTATAGAACTAAGGCCCACTCCCTTTTAAAATACTCATTAACACCTTTCATTTGATACCCATATCGTACAAATAAATTCCAGAGTCACCCCTGGTCCACCTTTATGGCGATATCTCGAAAAGGCGTCCACCTATAGAACTAAGGCCCACTCCCTTTTAAAATACTCATTAACACCTTTCATTTGATACCCATATCGTACAAATAAATTCTAGAGTCAGCCCTGGTCCACCTTTATGGCGATATCTCGAAAAGGTGTCCACCTATAGAACTATGGCCCACTCCCTCTTAAAATACTCTTTAATACCATCCATTTGATACACATGTCGTACAAACACATTCCAGGGTTACACGAGGTTCATTTTCCTACATGGTGATTTTCCCTTATTTTGTCTCCATAGCTCTCAACTGAGTATGTAATGTTCGGTTACACCCGAACTTAGCCTTCCTTACTTGTTTTATTTTATATTTATCTTAAAAATCATTTAGGTATGTAGATCTGTTCACTATATATTTCTTATCTTATACATCCGATTATTCGGAGATTACGAACGGGATAAGATTATTGTTCAGCCCCTTTCATGAAAGGTATGAAGTCTTCGGCACAGCCGAAGACAGTCCCGTTCTTACTTGTTATTAATTAATTTGGAAAAACGAATTGACGGGCTACAAAAAGTTTAACAATTATAATTCGTTTACTTTAAAACACTCACACAAATGTAAATGCATAATGCTTTTCAAACGATATCGCGGTGAAAGAGGGAGATCTAATAGTAATACTGTTTTTTATTCAAGTCTAAAAATTTTTTTATGTAAATCTTTACAGCTTTTTTATGCCATTCATACAATTTAAACATTTTTTGCTTTCATTTTGCAATTTTTTTTATAATTATTGTTTTTGTTAACAAAAACCTTTACTTTAGCTAAGTAAGCGCGATAGCTTTTTGTTTTGTTGAATTTTGGTGGTTTTTGCCATGGCTCAATTATATGGTTGTCTCACCTCATCAGCTTATTTTATTTATTTCTTTGCATGGTGGTCAAAATGAGATGGCAACTCAAAATGAAACCAACACATTGGCAATATTTTCTTACACATACAAAGACTGCTAAGTTTTATGTTTTATGTTTCCATACCATACCATTCGCACCAACGCCAATACACAGATTTTGACAATTTGAGCAGACATATTTTGTTATTGTACAGATGAGCCAACCATATAATGAACCATAGTTTTTGCCAAAACTTGTAAATTTTTAAATAAATTTAAAGCATTTTCTTAATGTAAAAATATGATATGATCAAATAATTATAGATTGTTTTTGTATATATATAAATATATATCTATACAATATGTTTACATATATCTAGCGCATTATTCGTCTTATTGGCAAGTTCGCTGTCTGAGAACTCTATCTATGTATATATTACAGGCGCTTCCAATTGATTATATATATCGCACATCAAGACGAAAACAGCGACCAACTCAAAAAATCTCGATGTTCACATAACGCGAAGAACTGTCTACCTCTCCCAAAAATTTTTATACTCAGCTGAGCAGAGCTCAAAGAGTATATTAACTTTGTTCGCATAACGGTAATCCGTAACGGCATAAACTACTCGAGATAGATATAGACTTCTATATATCAAAATGATCTGGGCGAAAAAGGAAATTCATTTAGCCATGTCCGTCCGTCCGTCTGTACGTCCGTCCGTAAACACGATAACTTGAGTAGATTTTGAGGTATCTTGATGAACTATGGTATGTAGGTTCCTGAGCACTCATCTCACATCGCTATTTAAAGTGAACGAAATCGGACAACAACCACGCCCACTTTTTCGATATCGAAAATTTTGAAAATCCGAAAAAGTGCGATAATTCATTACCAAAGACGGATAAAGCGATGAAACTCGGTAGGTGCCTGGACCTTATTACGCAAAATAGAAAATTAGTAAAATTTTGGACAGTGGGCGTGGCACCGCCCACTTTTAAAAGAACGTAATTTAAAAGTTTTGCAAGCTGTAATTTGGCAGTCGTTGAAGATATCATGATGAAATTTGGCAGGCGCATTACTACTATAACTATATATGTGCTACATAAAAATTAGCTAAATCGGAATACGAAAACGCCCACTTTAAAAAAAAATTTTTTAAGTCAAATTTTAACAACAATTTAATATCTTTTCAGTATATAAGTAAATTATGTCAACATTCAACTCCAGTAATGATATGGTGCAACAAAATTTAAAAATAAAAGAAAATTTCAAATGGTCCAAATCGGTTGAAGCCACGCCCAGTTTTTATACACAGTCGACCGTCTGTGCTTCCGTTCGGCCGTTAACACGATAACTTGATCAAAAATAGATATATCTTTACTAAACTTAGTTCACGTACTTATCTGAACTCACTTTATCTTGGATAAAAAATGGGCAAAATCCGACTATGACCACGCGCACTTTTTTGATATCGAAAATTACGAAAAATGAAAAAAATGCCATAATTCTAAACCAAATACGAAAAAAAGGATGAAACGTGGTAATTTGATTGGTTTATTGACGCAAAATATAACTTTAGAAAAAACTTTGTAAAATGGGTGTGACACCTACCATATTAAGTAGAAGAAACTGAAAAATTTTTGCAGGGCGAAATCACAAGCCCTTGGAATCTTGGCAGTAATACTGTTCGTGGTATGACATATATAAATAAATTTGCGTTACCCGACAGATGATGTTCTGGATCACCCTGGTCCATATTTTGGTCGATATTTCGAAAACGCCTTCACATATACAACTAAGGGCTCCCTTTTAAAACCCTCATTAATACCTTTAATTTGATACCCATATCGTACAAACACAATCTAGAGTCACCCCTGGTCCCCCTTATGGCGATATCTCGAAAAGGCGTCCACCTATAGAACTAAGGCCCACTACGTTTTAAATAATAATTAAAACCTTTCGTTTGATACCCATATCGTACAAACGCATTCTAGTCACCCCGGGTCCACCTTTATGGCGATATCTCGAAAAGGCGTCCACCTATAGAACTAAGGCCCACTACGTTTTAAAATACTCATTAAAACATTTCATTTGATACCCATATCATACAAACACATTCTAGAGTCACCCCTGGTCCCCCTTATGGCGATATCCCGAAACGGCTTCCCCCTATAGAATTATGGCCCACTCCCTTTTAAAATACTCTCTAATACCTTACATTTGAAACCAATGTCATACAAACACAATCCAGGGTTAACCTAGGTTCATTTTGCTAAATGGCGATTTTCCATTATTTTGTCTCCAAAGCTCTCAGCTGAGTATTTAATGTTCGGTTACACCCGAACTTAGCCTTCCTTATTGTTGAAGATAAAGATATTGCATGCGGGAACTTCAGTGGAAAGCAGCGCAGCTTCACAAAATTCTAGTAGGACACTTTCACCACACCAAAAACTTTAACACAATTTTTAACATAATTTAAGCACACAAAATACACTGATTGGAGTTTTAGAGAGCAAAAGTTACAATTCTGAACATATAAGCTGAATAAAAAGTGTACAAATAATTGTTAAATAGCAAATACAGACAGTGGTAGTTTAACAAATTCTGCTGTGGTAAGTGGTGAATGTGACCTACTAGAATTTTGTGAAGCTTGACTCACACTATTTTTCGTCCCTGCAACATCTCTATCTTAAAATTGTCTCTGCCTCTCCCATATTAGAGACATACGCCATCACCGCCGCCGAATGTCAAAAATATCGGCGCAGCGGCGGCTGCGTTCCGCCCATTACTATATTTTCTACTCTTCTAAGACTGTCTAGGCCATTTATTGTTCATCTAGAAAATTGGTCTGATAATGCCAAAAGGGGTATCAAGGGAGGTGTATCACCCACTGTGTGTTATACAAATCCAATTGCGAAATTTAACACTTTCTAATCGTTCGAAAGTTATTTGAGAAAACATACGCTTTCAATGCCAGCTTAACACGGATTTCGCATCACCGAATTCACCAAGTTATCAAAACAAAACATTTAAAGTAAAGTTATATAATAAATTTAAATGCTCACCTCGCATTATTTGTTCAAAAAATTAATAAAGAACAGTGAATTTACATAAAATGCCCCAAGTCGAACATGCTTCCAAATTGTTCTCAAATTGTTGAAAAAGCGTTTCGGGTAAAAGGTGCCGATTTTTTCAAAAATTTTATATCCCGAAAGAATAAGCGAAATCAGTGATGCAAAATCCTTATTAGGCTCCAGTGGTTTAAATTCTTCTTTGAAATGATTCTCACCTCATACTTAAGTTGAAGATATACGCACGTATGAGAAGGGTTTGAAAAATCACTTTATTTTATTAACTATAAAATAGGTTCTGAAATCTTAATTTTGATTTTCACACTTCATTATTCAACACCCAAGTCTCCCGGTTTGACATCTCTTAATGGCGGCCCCATCCCCAACTAGTCCTTTGGAGTGTACCACATTGGATATAGCCTATCAACCATGTTTAAATATGACCTACACGTGACTTATCCTGTTACAAATGTGAATACGTAGGCACACATTTTAACCAGGTTAGGCTTTGTCCTTCGCAAGAACACTCAAAATAAAACAAAGAAACTTACGCTTTTGTGGTGTGTACTCTTAGCATGCGGCTATTAATTAATTTTTTTATACTCAGTTGAGCAGAGCTCACAGAGTATATTAAGTTTGATTGGATAACGGTTGGTTGTACATATATAAAGGAATCGAGATAGATATAGACTTCCATATATCAAAATAATCAGGATCGAAAAAAAATTTGATTGAGCCATGTCCGTCCGTCCGTCCGTCCGTCCGTTAACACGATAACTTGAATAAATTTTGAGGTATCTTGATGAAATTTGGTATGTAGATTCCTGAGCACTCATCTCAGATCGCTATTTAAAATGAACGATATTTGACTATAACCACGCACACTTTTTCGATATCGAAAATTTCGAAAAACCGAAAAAGTGCGATAATTCATTACAAAAGACAGCTAAAGCGACGAAACTTGGTAGATGAGTTGAACTTATGACGCAGAATAGAAAATTAGTAAAATTTTGGACAACGGGCGTGGCACCGCCCACTTTTAAAAGAAGGTAATTTAAAACTTTTGCAAGCTGTAATTTGGCAGTCGTTGAAGATATCATGATGAAATTTGGCTGGAACGTTACTTCTATTACTATATTTACGCTTAATAAAAATTAGCAAAATCGGAGAAGGACCACGCCCACTTTCAAAAAAAAATTTTTTTTAAAGTAAAATTTTAACAAAAAATTTAATATCTTTACAGTATATAAGTAAATTATGTCAACATTCAACTCCAGTAATGATATGGTGCAACAAAATACAAAAATAAAAGAAAATTTCAAAATGGGCGTGGCTCCGCCCTTTTTCATTTAATTTGTCTAGGATACTTTTAACGCCATAAGTCGAACAAAAATTAACCAATCCTTTTGAAATTTGGTAGGGGCATAGATTTTATGACGTTAACTGTTTTCTGTGAAAATGGGCGAAATCGGTTGATGCCACGCCCAGTTTTTATACACAGCGTCCATCTGTCCTTCCGCATGGCCGTTAACACGATAACTTGAGCAAAAATCGACATATCTTTAATGAACTTAGTTCACGTGCTTACTTGAACTCACTTTATCTTCGTATGAAAAATGAACGAAATCCGACTATGACCACGCCCACTTTTTCGATATCGAAAATTACGAAAAATGGAAAAATGCCATAATTCTATACCAAATACGAAAAAAGGGATGAAACATGGTGAGGTAATTGGATTGTTTTATTGACGCGAAATATAACTTTAGATAAAACTTTATAAAATGGTTGTGACACCTACCATATTAAGTAGAAGAAAATGAAAAGTTCTGCAGGGCGAATTAAAAAACCCTTAAAATCTTGGTAGGTATTACATACATATATAAATAAATTAGCGGTATCCAACAGATGATGTTCTGGGTCACCCTGGTCCACATTTTGGTCGATATCTGGAAAACGCCTTCACACCACTCCCTTTTAAAACTCTCATTAATACCTTTAATTTGATACCCATATCGTACAAACTCATTCTAGAGTCACCCCTGGTCCACCTTTATGGCGATATCTCGAAACGACGTCCACCTATGGAACTAAGTATTACTCCCTTTTAACATACTCATTAACACCTTTCTTTTGATACCCATATTGTACAAACAAATTCTAGGGTCACCCCTGCTCCACCTTTATGGCGATATCTCGAAACGGCGTCCACCTATGGAACTAAGGATTACTCCCTTCTAAAATACTCATTAACACCTTTCTTTTGATACCCATATTGTACAAACAAATTCTAGGGTCACCCCTGGTCCACCTTTATGGCGATATCCCGAAAATGCGACCACCTATACAACAACAACCACTCCCTTTCAAAACCCTCATTAATACCTTTAATTTGATACCCATATCGTACAAACATATTCTAGAGTCACCCCTGGTCCACCTTTATGGCGATATTTCGAAACGGCGTCCACCTATAGAACTAAGGCCCACTCCCTTTTAAAATACTCATTAACACCTTTCGTTTGATGCCCATATTGTACAAACAAATTCTAGTGTCACCCTTGGTCCACCTTTATGGCGATATCTCGAAATGGCGTCCACCTATGGAACTGACGATTACTCCTCTCCCTCTATGACCACTTCAGTTGCGCGTCGAGAAATTCATGTGAAAACTCCTCGGAGTGCTGATATTAACTCAGATCATCCTAACTTTAGTTCGATCCAGCCACAAACGAGATTAGGCACTTCTAAACTACACTTACGGCTGAGCTTTTGAAAAGACTCTTGGCTTTCTCTTAGTTCGTAAGTTCTCTTACAGTATAGACATCATCGCATTCAGTGTATCTTTAATCGGTTCAAACTCCGTTTGGAAGACGCAAAACTATCTCTAGTTCTAACTCCTTGCAAAAATCCTCTACATACCTTCCCAGCCAACGTCGATTCTTCTGTAAAGCAGCTAACTTGTCCACTTCCCCAGATGAGTCCAACTCCCCAGTCCTCATACAAGAAAATTAATGAGTAACTGACACAATGGGGCAGTTTTCGGCATATAATAATTTGTCATGTCTGGGACGGAATCTAATTCGGTAAGAATCGTAGTGTGGCCGAAGTCACAAATCCCCTACAACGTATCACGAAACTTGATCAAAGATCGGGCCGCAGCCGCCTCGTGTGTAATGTTTAGCGTGGCACCAAAGACAAGGCAGGTGTTGTTCTAATAGCGCCGCTTATAAAAACCAGCGATATCCGTTGCCATCAACATTATGGACATGCTCGCCGCGTCCAGTGCGCTCCGCTACAGCAGCATCTCATAGAGCATAATTGACTTAACTTCTATCTCATAAAGTAGAACTTGTGAGAGTCCTCACATCTAATAGCTTCTCTGCAGCAGTAACCTTGACCATGGTTGACCTCTTGGTTTTTAACCATCAGACGAAGAGTAGTTCTCGTTGACCTGTCCTTACAATATGCCTGTTATTTTGTCAACAGTCCTCCTATCCATGTCTCATACGTGTTGAGAGCACAATGTGCTACGGAATGTCGACTCCTGATGTAGAGATAAATGAAATGGTGGAGGGCTTTTGGGAGCTACGACGAGAGATTGATTTTTCTGAAGTCCTCCTAAGTGACACGCTCCAACGGGATTTTAAAACGACCGTCGTTTTGAAACGAACGTCTTTGGTCATGTTCACAGTTTAAAAAATTAGTGCAAATGATGATCAACAAGCGGAACCCTTATTTGACGGCTGGCTTATTATTTAATAAAGGCTTCTTAATGTCGGTGGGTCCTCTTTAACCCGTTTTGTTAGTAATCGAAGAGATCCGTCAAAGTTTGTGGACTACAATTCCTGACACTTTCCTAGCAAATCCCCTTATTAAATTGGTTTGGCTATTGATTATTTGGGTAATAGTCTAGTTGAGGGGTCGACTGCTAATACGCTACCAAAAATATCGAGTGAGGTGTCAAAAGAAGCGTATTAATCTCGGGAACAATAATCCGATGGCGGAAAAGAAAAATTTTATCTCTGTCTGGAGATATTTGCAGTTGAAGTTGGCGATTTCCATGTGGTTGTTGTTGTGTTCATACCCACAAAAAAAATTGTGCATCACCGTGGCGGTAGCCACGGTTATACCACACACTCGGACTTGGCATGGCGTAGCCCAGGGTTATTTTTTATAAGCGCGGCCGAAGGCCGCCAACGCAGAAAGGTGTTCTGCGCAAAAATACTATGGATCCGACCCCCGGTTTCGGAGGTACCCGTGGGTCTTTTTTCGGTTTTTCGTTAATATCTTTTTAACGCGTTAAAATTTTTATTTTCCGCCATCGGATTATTAATACTGATGTCAAGACGCGTCGTTTGACACCTCTCTCGATATTTTTGGTAGCGTATTAGCAGTCGACCCCTCAACTAGACTATTACCATTATTTGATACACATGACGCAATTAGTAAATCTAAGGCCTTGATCTTGTGTAGGAACACGAACACTATCAGAGATTGTGTATTTTAAGTATGTGTAGATCTCCATTTTATGTTATTTTGCTTGACAGCGATTATCATCTCATCAGGACTACTGTTCGGTACATTGTAAATTTTACCAAGTAGCGCAACTAACAGCTGATCGGTGAAAATTCGCACATTCACACGCACAGTTCTCGACTCACTTTCAAAAAAAAACTTTAGATTATTTAATTCAAATTTTAAAGTGAGATAATCCATATAAATTTATATGTATCCGGAATATATATGGCGTTTTTGTTGTTATTAAAACAATAGTTTTGTTTATATTAAAGCTTTTATCATTTTTTTTAACTTTGAAAAAACTCCGAACACCATTCCTTCATTATATGACATTCGACTGCCTAGTCCACTGCCTTCCACTCTATTCTCAACATAACCTCTACTTAAGCTGCCAAACTATATAGTAAACAATGGTTCGGTGGTACTAGAAATCATAGTACAGGTTTACAAGTATGATAGGTATGAGAGGGAAACAATTCCTTTCTCTTTCTAACATACTGCCGTTTGACGTTTGTTCCACGCAGGTTCCACTGAGTTCCACAATAGCAACGCAGGGAAACAAAAAAGGAAGCGGAATATCAGATATGGGTTTGTGTGATGGTAGATTTTTTTTAACGAATTTAGTATGAAAATCTAGTGCACCTATATGGGTCCTACAGAAATTATACAAAAGTCTTGAATTGGAGTATCTGAGGACGCGTAGTTATTCCAGTATTAAGAATACAAACACGGGTGCCAAGTTTTTCTGCCCGTTCAAAAGTTCTACGCGAAAAACAGTTTGAAACCGAGGTCGACTGCAATAACCCGTTCAAAAACGTAGAAAGAGAAATGAAAAGACGCGTTTTGTCCTGTTATCAATAGTCCAAAGGCGAAAAAGTATTCGAATTATTGCAAGCGATACTTCCACCAACGGTTTTGGTCATGTTTTAGCAATCGTCCCCGGTAATAAAGTATCACAAATTGTTAATTAAAATTGTCCAAAACATGTGGATTTTAAAGAGAGATGTAATTAAGCGCTCGTTTGAAAGTAAATAAGGATATTTCTTTGCAATTTTACAATAAAAATTTTACACAGTTTTCGTTAGCTGTTACTACACTTTTCTTGGACCTAAGAAGTACAACAGTGCCAAATAGCATCCACACAAAAAACGAACAAGAACAAGCATTTTATCAGGTGAGCGTGGCTGTGTATGTGCGCCCTGCTACATATCCTACTTGTAGACCTGTAATATGTTAGAAACACTGAGAATGGCAAATACGAACGTGTATGAAATGTAATGTCAAAACGTATATGCACATGGTTGTATTTATATGCACGAAAATGCCTTAAAATCGCATGAAATTGTTAAAATAAAGTTCAAAAATAATTGTTAAAAACTTTAATATAAATAAAAAGATTATTTTAATAACAACAAAAACGCCTTATATATTCTATATATATAGCAATTGGTAAAGATTATCTCACATTAAAATTTAAGCTAAATAATCTATTTTTTTTTTGAAACTGAGTCGAGAACTGTGCGTGTGAATGTGCGAATTTTACCGATCAGCTGTTAGCTGCGCTACTTGGTAAAATTTACTATGCTACGTTCACTGCCTGTACTGCTTGTTATTGGTCTGCCACGCAGATCATGCTGTCGGCTAATGTTTGTAAATAAATAAAACATTAACAAGTAAGGACGGGTTTGTCTTCGGCTGTGCCGAAAGCTTCATACCTTTCCTACTTTCATACCATATCATACTTGTAAATCTGTACTATGGTTTCTAAATTCGTAAACAATGACTGCTGATATTCTGTGTGATTTTTCGAAAAAATTTATTATTTTTGTGAAATTTTTTACTTAATCTGTGGTATTGTGGTGGTCAAAAAGCTTTTGTGCAAAAATACTTAGCCTCACAACGCGACATGGTATTTCGTAATGTCGAAGTACTTATATGTATATGTATTTGATGTGGAAGCTTGCATTTGAGAACACGGTTGCCACTTAAGTCCGTTCCCTTCCTCCCCTATATGGTCTGCTGGTCCCTTTTTCTCAATATTGGTTCTTTTTCAACACGGTTTTGGTACTTTTATTTCTTTTTCACTGAAACAAAAATTCAAAACACTGCTAAAAAAATTGCCGCTAATCTATTATCCACATATAATTTTCAATTTACTCCAATGGAATTCTTACCACGAAAATTGCTCTATCAATAAAATGTAGCAGAACAATGGCATTTCACTTGGGAGATAATTTAGGCGAGGCATTAAAAATGAAGTGTTGAATGTTCGGACAAACACATTGTCATTAATTTTTGATGAAACAACGCTCTTATCAGAAAAAGACTTGTTTTAGTGTAAAATGAAAGCATCTATAAAAATAGCATTAACACAATTGCTTAGTTTCATTTACGATTTATTAAGGTTGCCACAACGCAAATTTTTTAACCGTTCCTTACTAAAACCTAACTGCGCTATACATTTTATTTCATTGCAATCAAGCAAAACTAGGTTCACAACGTTAGATTGGTGAAAGATATAGTCTTATCCTAAATATCTGAAAAATGTGATACCTGAAGGTACACTTTATGTTTATAGTTTGTGCAGTTTGAACTAAAGCCAAGTGTCTCCCTTATTAAAATTTTATATAGGACACCCCTGAAACATCCTACAATTTTCCCTTTTTACAACAAATGCGATACTCTAGTACCTTACGAATTGTTTGTATACCAATAAAATAAAACTAAAATTTGGTCCTTTTTTTCGAGGTCTGATCCTTTTTTCGATAAATTTTGGTCCCAAATGACAACATGGTGTGGCAACCGTGTTTGAGAATGCACGTGATAAGGTTGCATTTTTTCGAACAAAATTTATTTTTTAATAATGAAATAGTAGTATGCAAGCGACTGTCATAGTAGTAGACATGTACATGAATATTATGAACAAAGTTTAAAGGTAAAAAAAATGTCTTTGAAATATAATCTAAGAGAAGATGGCGTGTATTAGGCACAGCATAAGCAATCTTGAGGTGTAGAGAGCTCTTAGCTGTATGCCATATTTTGCAGGCGTCTACGAAGCTACGCCTCTTGTGTATATTGCCTAAGTTTAACTTTTTAGGAGATCTAACATTTTTAATTAATATTGATATATAACACCTAAAGCAAATACGCTTAAGGTGACTTTTGCGTCGTTTAGACCATTGTGAATGATGACTAAGTGTGTTATCTTATCTGTCAACTGCCTGACAGGCTGTTCACTATGGCTACTTTTCAGCGTTTTGACAGGCTGTTCAATATGGCGGCGCCTATCTTCAGCGGGTGATAGAAAGAGATACAGAATGAGACAGCGATAGTCATTTACAAATCAGGTGATCCAATCACTTTAGAATTTTGACGTTTATGCAGAAGATATCACACTTAGTCATCATTCACAATGGTTTAGGTACTTGCGTTGCGTCTACATTTGACTTTGAACACACGTGCTTTAATTGCTTCAATCCATAAGCAACGCGCCGCCAACGTCAAAGCAACACAGAAATAATTAAAAACTTACATTCTTCTTGAGGTTTTTTGCATTTTAGAGAAAAAAAAAACCGATTTTCTATCGCAGTTCAACAAAATAAAAAACGCAATTTTGTATTCATGTCGATTTCGTGATCGATTAGGAGAGACGGTGGAACATATCCTCCTGGAACGCGACGCAATCTGATGAGGGCAAAATAGATTAACGGTCGCAGTGCAATCCCCAATAAATTTTCTATCTTCATGTTATAAAAATAAATGTATTTCATTTTTCCTCATGTGACAGGGGAACTTTTAACGTCCTTTATTTTAAAGTAACCCTTATTTGACGAATCAGTGGACGATTTCTATCAAATAAAGTGTTTGTTAGCGTTCACCGAAGATGGTGAAAAGGGCCCTGGAATTGTTAGCTTATATAGCCAAACAAAGTTATGCATAAGCAAAATTAATCAGCACAAAACGAATAGTTAGAAAAAATTTTAAATATAATGCATATGTATAAAATGCATGCAATTTATGAAATCATTTTTGTTATATAAAATTAGTTTGACATATCAGATTTGTCAATATTATGTTAGTCCTGCTACTTTTAACACATTTATAATATTTAAGAAGTAAGAAACATGATTAATGCTTACACTAATACGTGCTTCATTTATTTTCATTGAGGAATAAGTTCGTAAAAATAAAAAGCACGTTTTTATAAAGTGCATGTGAAGCTCTATAGATAAAATGAGTAATAGAAGGAACATTGGTTTATATATTACATTTTTAAAATGAAAATCTCCTGCTAAAAAAGTAATAGAATGAACATTGGTTTGTACATTACATTTTTAAAATGAAATTTTCCTGCTTAAAAAGGAGCAAAACCTAACTACATTTTTTAATTTTCGTACTTAACTACACTACCTTTTGTGATTCAGGGTTTCGGGCAAATTTTGAAAAAACTCCGAACATCAATTCCTTCATTATATGACATTCGACTGCCTAGTCCACTGCCTTCCACTCTATTCGCAACATAAGCTCTATTTAAGCTGCCAAACTATATAGTAAACAATGGAACGTAGAAAATCGAGTGGCGCACCACCACCGATTGTCACTCAAGAGCCGCCAAG
Source organism: Eurosta solidaginis (assembly GCF_040869045.1). Classification (NCBI taxonomy): domain Eukaryota; kingdom Metazoa; phylum Arthropoda; class Insecta; order Diptera; family Tephritidae; genus Eurosta; species Eurosta solidaginis. The sequence continues at coordinate 228,062,115 of NC_090322.1, read as the reverse complement.
TGCTGTCGGCACCATAGTACAGGTCTACAAGTAGGATATGTAGCAGAACGCACATACACAGTCACGCTCACCTGATAAAATGCTTGTTCTCGTTCGTTTTTTTTGTGGAAGCTATTTGGTACTGTTGTACTTCTTAGGTCGAAGAAAAGCGTAGTAGCAGCTAACGAAAATTGCGTAAAATTTTTATTGTAAAATTACAAAGAGATATCCTTATTTACTTTCAAACGAGCACTTAATTAGCATCATCTCTCTTTAAAAGGCATATATTTTGGTAATTTTAGTTAACAAATTGCGATACTTTATTACCGGGGCGATTGCTAAAACACGACCAAAACCGTCGGGGGAGGTATTACTAGACGCGTTTTTGCTTCGCTTGCAATAATTCGAATACTTTTTCGCCTTTGGACTATTGATAACAGGACAAAACGCGTCTTTTCATTTCTCTTACTACATTTTTTGACGGGTTATTGCAGTCGACCTCGGTTTCAAACTGTTTTGCGCGGAGAACTTTTGAACGGGCAGAAAAACTTAGCAACCGTGTTTGTATTCTTAATACTGGAATAACAACGCGTCCTCAGATACCCCAATTCAAGACCTTTGTATAATTTTCTGTAGGACCCATATAGGCGCACTAGATCTTCATACTAAATATTTTCAAAAAAATTTACCATCACAGCAACCCATATCTGATATTCCGCTCCCTTTTTTGTTTCCCTACGTCGCTTTCCACGACAGCAACCCCGGTAATTTTGACACTTCGTTCAGTGTCAAACGCATGTTCCACGCAGGTTCCACTGAGTTCCACAATAGTTTGACACTGACCGAAGTGTCAAACGGCAGTGTGTTAGAAAGAGAAAAGAATTGTTTCCCTCCCATACATATCATAATTGTAAACCTGTATTATGGTCGGCACTTCAGATGAGGATAAAGAAAACGCTGGACAAGAAGTGAGCGCACGTTCACGTTCGCAAAGCATACAATTGACGAAGTGCAAATTCGGTTCTAAGGGTACGCTACGCTCGGGGCATAGTTTTGATTTGCAGGTAAATATTTGATCATGGATATTTAAAATCATTGGTGTGTTTCACTAAAAAAATGCTTGCTTAAAGTGTGTAATTTATGACATTATACACGAAGTACGAAGCTCGTTTGTGTTTACATGAATGTCTTATATGCTTAGCTGACTTTTCGTTTTGCGCTTTAAACGGCATGGTCGTTTGAATATCTTGAGGGGTGAGGAAATATGACATTGAGCTATGAGAATTATGGATAGGAACATTTCTAGCATAGTACAGGTTTACAAGTATGATATGTATGAGAAGAAAACAATTCCTTTCTCTTTCAAACACACTTACACTAGTGTCAAAATTACCGGGGTTGCTGTCGTGGAAATCAACGCAGGGAAACAAAATAGGGAGCGGAATATCAGATACGGGTTGCTGTGATGGTAGATTTTTTTTAACGAATTTAGTATATGGGTCCTACAGAAATTATACAAAAGTCTTGAATTGGAGTATCTGAGGACGCGTAGTTATTCCAGTATTAAGAATACAAACACGGGTGCCAAGTTTTTCTGCCCGTTCAAAAGTTCTACGCGAAAAACAGTTTGAAACCGAGGTCGACTGCAATAACCCGTTCAAAAATGTAGAAAGAGAAATGAAAAGACGCGTTTTGTCCTGTTATCAATAGTCCAAAGGCGAAAAAGTATTCGAATTATTGCAAGCGATACTTCCACCAACGGTTTTGGTCATGTTTTAGCAATCGTCCCCGGTAATAAAGTATCACAAATTGTTAATTAAAATTGTCCAAAACATGTGGATTTTAAAGAGAGATGTAATTAAGCGCTCGTTTGAAAGTAAATAAGGATATTTCTTTGCAATTTTACAATAAAAATTTTACACAGTTTTCGTTAGCTGTTACTACACTTTTCTTGGACCTAAGAAGTACAACAGTGCCAAATAGCATCCACACAAAAAACGAACAAGAACAAGCATTTTATCAGGTGAGCGTGGCTGTGTATGTGCGCCCTGCTACATATCCTACTTGTAGACCTGTAATATGTTAGAAACACTGAGAATGGCAAATACGAACGTGTATGAAATGTAATGTCAAAACGTATATGCACATGGTTGTATTTATATGCACGAAAATGCCTTAAAATCGCATGAAATTGTTAAAATAAAGTTCAAAAATAATTGTTAAAAACTTTAATATAAATAAAAAGATTATTTTAATAACAACAAAAACGCCTTATATATTCTATATATATAGCAATTGGTAAAGATTATCTCACATTAAAATTTAAGCTAAATAATCTAGTTTTTTTTTGAAACTGAGTCGAGAACTGTGCGTGTGAATGTGCGAATTTTACCGATCAGCTGTTAGCTGCGCTACTTGGTAAAATTTACTATGCTACGTTCACTGCCTGTACTGCTTGTTATTGGTCTGCCACGCAGATCATGCTGTCGGCTAATGTTTGTAAATAAATAAAACATTAACAAGTAAGGACGGGTTTGTCTTCGGCTGTGCCGAAAGCTTCATACCTTTCCTACTTTCATACCATATCATACTTGTAAATCTGTACTATGGTTTCTAAATTCGTAAACAATGACTGCTGATATTCTGTGTGATTTTTCGAAAAAATTTATTATTTTTGTGAAATTTTTTACTTAATCTGTGGTATTGTGGTGGTCAAAAAGCTTTTGTGCAAAAATACTTAGCCTCACAACGCGACATGGTATTTCGTAATGTCGAAGTACTTATATGTATATGTATTTGATGTGGAAGCTTGCATTTGAGAACACGGTTGCCACTTAAGTCCGTTCCCTTCCTCCCCTATATGGTCTGCTGGTCCCTTTTTCTCAATATTGGTTCTTTTTCAACACGGTTTTGGTACTTTTATTTCTTTTTCACTGAAACAAAAATTCAAAACACTGCTAAAAAAATTGCCGCTAATCTATTATCCACATATAATTTTCAATTTACTCCAATGGAATTCTTACCACGAAAATTGCTCTATCAATAAAATGTAGCAGAACAATGGCATTTCACTTGGGAGATAATTTAGGCGAGGCATTAAAAATGAAGTGTTGAATGTTCGGACAAACACATTGTCATTAATTTTTGATGAAACAACGCTCTTATCAGAAAAAGACTTGTTTTAGTGTAAAATGAAAGCATCTATAAAAATAGCATTAACACAATTGCTTAGTTTCATTTACGATTTATTAAGGTTGCCACAACGCAAATTTTTTAACCGTTCCTTACTAAAACCTAACTGCGCTATACATTTTATTTCATTGCAATCAAGCAAAACTAGGTTCACAACGTTAGATTGGTGAAAGATATAGTCTTATCCTAAATATCTGAAAAATGTGATACCTGAAGGTACACTTTATGTTTATAGTTTGTGCAGTTTGAACTAAAGCCAAGTGTCTCCCTTATTAAAATTTTATATAGGACACCCCTGAAACATCCTACAATTTTCCCTTTTTACAACAAATGCGATACTCTAGTACCTTACGAATTGTTTGTATACCAATAAAATAAAACTAAAATTTGGTCCTTTTTTTCGAGGTCTGATCCTTTTTTCGATAAATTTTGGTCCCAAATGACAACATGGTGTGGCAACCGTGTTTGAGAATGCACGTGATAAGGTTGCATTTTTTCGAACAAAATTTATTTTTTAATAATGAAATAGTAGTATGCAAGCGACTGTCATAGTAGTAGACATGTACATGAATATTATGAACAAAGTTTAAAGGTAAAAAAAATGTCTTTGAAATATAATCTAAGAGAAGATGGCGTGTATTAGGCACAGCATAAGCAATCTTGAGGTGTAGAGAGCTCTTAGCTGTATGCCATATTTTGCAGGCGTCTACGAAGCTACGCCTCTTGTGTATATTGCCTAAGTTTAACTTTTTAGGAGATCTAACATTTTTAATTAATATTGATATATAACACCTAAAGCAAATACGCTTAAGGTGACTTTTGCGTCGTTTAGACCATTGTGAATGATGACTAAGTGTGTTATCTTATCTGTCAACTGCCTGACAGGCTGTTCACTATGGCTACTTTTCAGCGTTTTGACAGGCTGTTCAATATGGCGGCGCCTATCTTCAGCGGGTGATAGAAAGAGATACAGAATGAGACAGCGATAGTCATTTACAAATCAGGTGATCCAATCACTTTAGAATTTTGACGTTTATGCAGAAGATATCACACTTAGTCATCATTCACAATGGTTTAGGTACTTGCGTTGCGGCTACATTTGACTTTGAACACACGTGCTTTAATTGCTTCAATCCATAAGCAACGCGCCGCCAACGTCAAAGCAACACAGAAATAATTAAAAACTTACATTCTTCTTGAAGTTTTTTGCATTTTAGAGAAAAAAAAAACCGATTTTCTATCGCAGTTCAACAAAATAAAAAACGCAATTTTGTATTCATGTCGATTTCGTGATCGATTAGGAGAGACGGTGGAACATATCCTCCTGGAACGCGACGCAATCTGATGAGGGCAAAATAGATTAACGGTCGCAGTGCAATCCCCAATAAATTTTCTATCTTCATGTTATAAAAATAAATGTATTTCATTTTTCCTCATGTGACAGGGGAACTTTTAACGTCCTTTATTTTAAAGTAACCCTTATTTGACGAATCAGTGGACGATTTCTATCAAATAAAGTGTTTGTTAGCGTTCACCGAAGATGGTGAAAAGGGCCCTGGAATTGTTAGCTTATATAGCCAAACAAAGTTATGCATAAGCAAAATTAATCAGCACAAAACGAATAGTTAGAGAAAATTTTAAATATAATGCATATGTATAAAATGCATGCACTTTATGAAATCATTTTTGTTATATACAATTAGTTTGACATATCAGATTTGTCAATATTATGTTAGTCCTGCTACTTTTAACACATTTATAATATTTAAGAAGAATATTTAAGAAGTAAGAAACATGATTAATGCTTACATTAATACGTGTTTCATTTATTTTCATTGAGGAATAAGTTCGTAAAAATAAAAAGCACGTTTTTATAAAGTGCATGTGAAGCTCTATAGATAAAATGAGTAATAGAAGGAACATTGGTTTATATATTACATTTTTAAAATGAAAATCTCCTGCTAAAAAAGTAATAGAATGAACATTGGTTTGTACATTACATTTTTAAAATGAAATTCTCCTGCTTAAGAGGGAGCAAAACCTAACTACATTTTTTAATTTTCGTACTTAACTACACTCCCTTTTGTGATTCAGGGTTTCGGGCAAATTTTGAAAAAACTCCGAACATCAATTCCTTCATTATATGACATTCGACTGCCTAGTCCACTGCCTTCCACTCTATTCGCAACATAAGCTCTATTTAAGCTGCCAAACTATATAGTAAACAATGGAACGTAGAAAATCGAGTGGCGCACCACCACCGATTGTCACTCAAGAGCCGCCAAGTGCTGTCGGCACCATAGTACAGGTCTACAAGTAGGATATGTAGCAGAACGCACATACACAGTCACGCTCACCTGATAAAATGCTTGTTCTCGTTCGTTTTTTTTGTGGAAGCTATTTGGTACTGTTGTACTTCTTAGGTCGAAGAAAAGCGTAGTAGCAGCTAACGAAAATTGCGTAAAATTTTTATTGTAAAATTACAAAGAGATATCCTTATTTACTTTCAAACGAGCACTTAATTAGCATCATCTCTCTTTAAAAGGCATATATTTTGGTAATTTTAGTTAACAAATTGCGATACTTTATTACCGGGGCGATTGCTAAAACACGACCAAAACCGTCGGGGGAGGTATTACTAGACGCGTTTTTGCCTCGCTTCCAATAATTCGAATACTTTTTCGCCTTTGGACTATTGATAACAGGACAAAACGCGTCTTTTCATTTCTCTGTCTACATTTTTTGACAGGTTATTGCAGTCGACCTCGGTTTCAAACTGTTTTGCGCGGAGAACTTTTGAACGGGCAGAAAAACTTAGCATCCGTGTTTGTATTCTTAATACTGGAATAACAACGCGTCCTCAGATACCCCAATTCAAGACTTTTGTATAATTTTCTGTAGGACCCATATAGGCGCACTAGATCTTCATACTAAATATTTTCAAAAAAATTTACCATCACAGCAACCCATATCTGATATTCCGCTCCCTTTTTTGATTCCCTACGTCGCTTTCCACGACAGCAACCCCGATAATTTTGACACTTCGTTCAGTGTCAAACGCATGTTCCACGCAGGTTCCACTGAGTTCCACAATAGTTTGACACTGACCGAAGTGTCAAACGGCAGTGTGTTAGAAAGAGAAAAGAATTGTTTCCCTCCCATACATATCATAATTGTAAACTTGTACTATGGTCGGCACTTCAGACGAGGATAAAGAAAATGCTGGACAAGAAGTGAGCGCACGTTCACGTTCGCAAAGCATACAATTGACGAAGTCCAAATTCGGTTCTAAGGGTACGCTACGCTCGGCGCATTGTTTTGATTTGCAGGTAAATATTTGATCATGGATATTTAAAATCATTGGTGTGTTTCACTAAAAAAATGCTTGCTTAAAGTGTGTAATTTATGACATTATACACGAAGTACGAAGCTCGTTTGTGTTTACATGAATGTCTTATATGCTTAGCTGACTTTTCGTTTTGCGCTTTAAACGGCATGGTCGTTTGAATATCTTGAGGGGTGAGGAAATATGACATTGAGCTATGAGAATTATGGATAGGAACATTTCTAGCATAGTACAGGTTTACAAGTATGATATGTATGAGAAGAAAACAATTCCTTTCTCTTTCAAACACACTTACACTAGTGTCAAAATTACCGGGGTTGCTGTCATGGAAAGCAACGCAGGGAAACAAAATAGGGAGCGGAATATCAGATACGGGTTGCTGTGATGGTAGATTTTTTTTTAACGAATTTAGTATGAAAATCTAGTGCACCTATATGGGTCCTACAGAAATTATACAAAAGTCTTGAATTGGAGTATCTGAGGACGCGTAGTTATTCCAGTATTAAGAATACAAACACGGGTGCCAAGTTTTTCTGCCCGTTCAAAAGTTCTACGCGAAAAACAGTTTGAAACCGAGGTCGACTGCAATAACCCGTTCAAAAATGTAGAAGGAGAAATGAAAAGACGCGTTTTGTCCTGTTATCAATAGTCCAAAGGCGAAAAAGTATTCGAATTATTGCAAGTGAGGCAAAAACGCGTCTATTAATACTTCCCCCAACGGTTTTGGTCATGTTTTAGCAATCGTCCCCGGTAATAAAGTATCACAAATTGTTAATTAAAATTGTCCAAAACATGTGGATTTTAAAGAGAGATGTAATTAAGTGCTCGTTTGAAAGTAAATAAGGTTATTTCTTTGTAATTTTACAATAAAAATTTTACACAGTTTTCGTTAGCTGTTACTACACTTTTCTTGGACCTAAGAAGTACAACAGTGCCAAATAGCATCCACACAAAACACGTACAAGAACAAGCATTTTATCAGGTGAGCGTGGCTGTGTATGTGCGCCCTGCTACATATCCTACTTGTAGACCTGTACTATGTTAGAAACACATGGCAAATACGAACGTGTATGAAATGTAATGTCAAAACGTATATGCACATGGTTGTATTTATATGCACGAAAATGCCTTAAAATCGCATGAAATTGTTAAATAAAGTTCAAAAATAATTGTTAAAAACTTTAATATAAATAAAAAGATTCTTTTAATAACAACAAAAACGCCTTATATATTCTATATATATAGCAATTGGTAAAGATTATCTCACTTTAAAATTTAAGCTAAATAATCTAAAGTTTTTTTTTGAAACTGAGTCGAGAACTGTGCCTGTGAATGTGCGAATTTTACCGATCAGCTGTTAGTTGCGTTACTTGGTAAAATTTACTATGCTACGTTCACTGCCTGTACTGCTTGTTATTGGTCTGCCATGCAGATCATGCTGTCAGCTAATGTTTGTAAATAAATAAAACATTAACAAGTAAGGACGGGTTTGTCTTCGGCTGTGCCGAAATCTTCATACCTTTCATGAATGGAGCTGAGCAATAATCTTATCCCATTTGTAATATCGGAATAATCGACTGTATAATCGATAATTATATAGAACAGACGTACATACTTAAGAGATATTTTCGATAAATATAAAATAAACAAGTAAACCGAACATTACATACCCAGCTGTGTACTTGAAAAGCTGTTGTTTGCTTTGTGTGGTTAACAGTGTTATAAGGCTGCGCAATAGTACAAATGTATATTATACTGGGTCGATTTATTAACCGATATCGCGCCATCGATTTTTCGATAGGATTTTGGCTTAGGAAAAAAAGTTCAACTACGCATACCAAAAAAATAACTTTCGAGCCTTGGAAATTTCCTTTTTTTGACTTTTTTCGACTTTGATTTTTCATTTGATTGTAAAATTTTCATGTATACCCTTTCCGACTCAAAAATGTTCGCTAAAAACGTTTTTTGAAAACTGTGATGAGCTCATACAATAAAACCTAATAATCCAATTGCTATTATTGCATAAATTATTCCTAAATAACCAAAGGTTTCTTTTTTTCCTGATTCTTGTCTAATAATATGTGAAATTATTCCAAATCCAGGTAAAATTAAAATATAAACTTCTAGATGACTAAAAAATCAAATTATCTAGATAATTTGTAGATACGACAAAAACCGAATTTTGCTTACCCAGCAAACATTTAAAAGATATTTCTCCAGAGAAATATATATCTAGTTCCGGAGGTTATATCCAACATCATTATCTAGTTATTCTTAAACCAGATAGTTCTCTAGTTGATATCCAGCTTCATTCTCTAATCGCTATCCATCCCTTGAGAAATCTTGTAAAATTTATAGTTATCTCGAATTGATCTCCAACGTCATTAGCTTTTCAAATTATTATCCAACATTTGAGAGATTTTGAAAAATTTACAGTTCTCAAATGAATATTCGACATGTTTCACCAGTTGATATACTACATTTGATATCGAGTTGAGGTTAAGTTGAAAAAAATTTTCAAGGTGGTACCACCGCAGCCAACATCTATTTATATTGAGAAATAAACACCTGATTGATAGCAGTAAAGAAGCGTATGCTTGTTGGGTATATTCGACACCATTTGGAACGAACGCAACTCACCGATAAGTTAACTAGTATTTAACCCTGCCAGATCGGCCGCTTAAGCTCAGCTTAAACTTCAGTTGAATTAGGCTGAAAAACTGCAGAATAAGTTTAAGCGTAGTTTAACTGACAAACTGAGTTGAACTTGTACTGAAAACCCGGGTCTAAGCCATGTCCGTCCGTCCGTCTGTCCGTCTTTTAACACGATGACTAGAGCTAATATTGAGATATCTAGACCAAATTCGGTATACGGGCTTATCTGAACCCAAAATGGATTGGTATTAACGATATCGAAAATTTAGAAAAATGGAAAAAATTTGAAGAAGAAAATTTGGAACTTTAACATGCCTTACGGCCGTTGAAGACATTACATTGAAATTTGGCAGAGACATTACCCTTGCCATATTATACAGACTGAGTGAAGAGAATAAAAATCAATGCTATAAGTCGAACAAAAATCTCCCAATCCGAACGAAGTTTGGCATAAAAATTTGTTTCATAGCTACAACTTTTAAACTGCATTTTTACCCGCTCAAGTTCATAAGTGGTAGCCTCTGTATCCTTTTTACTACCTTTATATTAAGTCCCTTTCATGTTTGTCACTTCATTTCTATACGATTTTTTGACCCACGGAAAAGTCTTTTTCGGTAACTTCCCTAGCAAGACACTTGATACCTAGAACATAGTACAGATCTGGGGGGCATTATAATGCAGGTAAAAAAATCGTTAGGTGGCGCACGGATCGAGATATATAGAAAATTTATTTTAAAATGGAAATTTTGCGATCGAGTTAAATCTAACTTCTCGGTGATCCAGAGACTTGAAAGTTAGCACATAGTTTGCGATCGAGTGCACTGCAATTCCCCCAGGTGGCAGACGAATCGAGATAGACGAAAACCCCTGAAAAATGCAGGGTATCTTGCGATCGATTTTTAAGTAACTTCCCTGTGGCAATGAAATATTTGATCGGATCGAGATATAAGAAAATTAATTTTAATTTGGGAATCTTTCAGTCCATTTTTAACTAACTTCCTGGATATCTATAGACTTGAAACCTGAAATATAGTTTAAAACTCGGTGACAGTGCAATGTTTGATCAAAAGATTTGAGCTACGTAACGCACAAGTCGAACTATTTAGAAGATTAGGCCATACCTTCATGGCTAGCCTCTTGAGTGTTGCAAGCGTTGTAGAATTCCACCTCGTTGAAGGCCCAACTCAATGCAAGTTCTTGCATACTTTTAGGCGTACGCGAATTTCACCACGATTCCTTTAGACTTTCAGGCATATGCGAATTTCGGGGTGGAATTCTATTGTTATGATGCGAGGTGGAATTCTGTTTTTTTGCCAGTGTTGTCAGCGAAAATTCCACTAATTCTCTTAAATCTTGGGAATTAACTATGAGGATTATCTTCAAGTTAATTCCGATCATGGCATTTACTTTCGGACTTTCGTTCGTCTATCAGCCGCTAAACCCACTATTCTTTATTATGAAGCTTCTTATACTTTGATTTTCTTTGGTGAATTGTTGGGAGCAATAACCTAACTAGTGGCGAATCACGGGTTCTGGTGAATAAAATATTAGTGGTGGTGATGCACCACAGCCAAGAAGTAATTCTCTAAACAAATTATGTTGTTACTAGACTTTAAAATTTTCTAAAATCTGCCGGCACAAAATTGACACAAATCGTATGACAACCTTATTGAAAAAGCTAATTCAGCATTTATTATATAATTATAATTTATAATTTATTTTAAAAAAACCAACATCCAGATTTTTCTTTATCAGGCAATTCTCTTATGAAACCCAGAACTTTTGGATCAGCTGCATTTATATAAAGTTTCGATTTTCCGTAATTCCCAAGAATCGAAAATAATCCCACCGCACAAAGTTGTCCATTTACGATGCCCGGTGCTCCACGATGTGCAATACACGTTGCACAGTCATCTTTAACACAGTACGTATTTTTTCCTTTGGAGTAAGCCACACATTTCTGTGGTTCTACTATAGTACAGCTATGTTTTACGAAGTCCAAACGCGTTCGGTAGAGTCCTGATGTTCGAGAAGTCCATTCACTAATTTGCATCGTTTTGCCCACCGAAAGTTGCTTTTCGCAAAGTGGTATTGGCTTCACTCCATCATTATTTTCAAAGGCTGCCTTCAGTATAATTCCAGCTATATCCGTATTGCTTTTTCTGCGTTTTAAATTATTTTGATAAAATACTTTCTTCACTTTGCGATGTGGTCCGCGGAAGTAGTATGCATTAGTTATATTAGCTGCAACCTTCATTACATTTGTTTTTACACCTTTCAGGCATATCGCAGCTGTGATCACTATTTGCATAGTCACTAATGACCCAGCGCAATGATATTTTTCCCTATTAAGTAATGCTACCAAATAACGCCCATCGTCAGTTTCTGAATTTATATGGGTCAAAAGACAGATAAGCACCACAACCAGAATCGCGAAGTAATTGCTTAAATTCATTTCTGTTTCTGTTTTTTTTTCGCTGCTTGCTAAGAAGTATAAAGTAACTATAGCAAGAAAAGTTTTGTCGGCGCTATTTATATAAAGCGGTGAAGCTCGATGAAATTTTCGGGTGCACGGTTAGAAATCTGCGCCTAAATTTTTACCCCTGAATCGGTTTAAACACTTTTTGGAACATTTTGCTACTAAATTGGAAACCTTTCAATTTAATATTGTCTTTTAATTTTATTCAATTTCAATTTAAAACTTGTTTAAACACTAAGTTTAAAATTTAAAAATTGTTTTGAAACAAAATCAAAAAATTTCAAAAAATACAAAACTTGAAGTCACTTCTGGGTTTGAAACAAAAGCAAAAGGTTTCAAAAACTGAATAAATAATAGTTTAAAAAAACTAAAAAACACGCTTTTATAGCTAACCGAACTAAAAAATAGAAAATAATTTTCAATTAAAAAGAGTTTATATAACAGTAGTAGAAGGTCAAACAATCATTTATAATTAATCACCTCAAAATAAAATTATAATAAAATTTAAGTTATTAACAGAATAATTTAATTCATATTAAAAAGCTTGGGTGCATTTGACTACATTTCATATCTTTCCTCTCAAATAGTTGCCAATAGAATGATTGTAACATTCAATATCAAGCACCCCATGCTTTTAACTGTGAATTAAATTATTCTGTTAATAACTTAAATTTTATTATAATTTTATTTTGAGGTGATTAACTATAAATGATTGTTTGACCTTCTACTACTGTTATATAAACTCTTTTTAATTGAAAATTATTTTCTATTTTTTAGTTCGGTTAGCTATAAAAGCGTGTTTTTTTTGGTTTTTTAAAAATATTATTTATTTTTAAATTTGCGGCCACCGTGGTGTGATGGTAGCGTGCTCCGCCTGCCACACCGTATGCCCTGGGTTCGCACCCCGGGCAAAGCAACATCAAAATTTTAGAAATAAGGTTTTTCAATTAGACGAAATTTTTTCTAAGCGGGGTCGCCTTCGGCAGTGTTTGGAAAGCGCTCCGGGTGTATTTCTGCCATGAAAAGCTTTCAGTGAAAACTCATCTGCCTTGCAGATGCCGTTCGGAGTCGGCATAAAACATGTAGTTCCCGTCCGGCCAATTTGTAGGGAAAATTAAAAGGAGCACGACGCAAATTGGAAGAGAAGCTCGGCCTTAGATCTCCTCGGAGGTTATCGCGCCTTACATTTATTTTTTTTTAATTTTTTAGTTCAAGTAATTTTAAAAGTTTTAGTCGAGAGTGATGAAACCTCGAAACGCCAGCGGTCCATGGATGAATCCAACCCCACGGCACCGAAAAGGACCAAGACGCAGGGAGGCTGGACGCGGTCTTTCGCCGAAATTGCCAAGGGTCGGCAGATCATTGGCATTATAGACGAGAGCAGCGAAGATGACAGGATCACGAAACAACAGTGGAAGTGGATCGAGGCCGCGCTCGCTAGGGTGGCCGTTAAGGTTAAGAAAGACAACCCTGGTCCACCGCCAACTTACACCGTTGCGGGGTGGTTCCAGGGCAATATCAAGCTAATTTCCTGTGACGACGCCAGGTCGGTAAACCTCTATAGGGCCGCCGTCACGCTGATAGGGGTGGTATATCCGGGCGCGCGCCTCCAGGTAGTGGAGGCGCGTGATATCCCCTCACGACCAAGGGGTAGAGCCTGGGTTCCAGTGACGCCAACGGACCCAGCTGACATCCTGGAGCTGCTCCAGGAGTACAACCCGCCACAGGTTTGGAAGTCAACCCGGATAAAACCGAGCTTGTCTCTTCACGAGGAGGTAAAAAGTACCAAATCTTATACCGCCAAGAATTAGGGATACGTTCTTAGCGTTTAGCGATCAAGTCAAGTATTTGGGAGTCATTCTGGATAGGAGGTTATTATGGAGTGACCATATAGTGGAGCGATCCAAGAAGGCAGCAGCAGAGCTGTTCGCCTGCAAGAGGGCAATTGGCACCTCCTGGGGATTCTCCCTTAAGGTGACCTACAGGATTTACACAGCCATTGTGCGCCCGATTCTTCTTTACGGTGCCTTGGTCTGTTGGCCTGCACTATCTAAAAGTACCTATTTTAAAATGCCTCAAAAGGTGCAACGGAGTTCGGAGCTCTGCATTACCGGGGCTCTCGGCTCCACTCCAGATTCCGTTACATACATACATGGATACATAGATACATAGATAGATACAGGCCAAGCTAATAAAAGCGTGTTAAAAAGGGCTCCAGTATGCTCTTTCATAGATGTGCCATGCATCCCCTTCTATCATTAATAAAGGAATGCGTTTTTCGCATTATGTGCAAGGTTTCAAATCTATGGCCATTTGGGGTGGTCATAAGTTCAATTGACCTTATGTCCGTTAACCTTATGTCAGCCCACCATCACATTATTGCATTGCCATCGAGCCTTGATACGTGTGCAAAGTTTCAATCAAACTTATGGCCATTCAAAGTGGTAATAAGGCCAATTGACCTTATGGCTCCACCATCACATTAATTCATTGTCATCGAGCCTTGATACGTGTGCAAAGTTTCAATCAAAGTGGTAATAAGGCCAATTGACCCTATGGCCGTTGACCTTATGTCACCACACCATCACATTAACGCATTGTCATCGAGCCTTGATACGTGTGCAAAGTTTCAATCAAACTTATGGCCATTCAAAGTGGTAATAAGGCCATTAATGCATTGTCATCGAGCCTTGATACGTGTGCAAAGTTTCAATCAAACTTATGGCCATTCAAAGTGGTAATAATGCCAATTGACCTTATGGCTCCACCATCACATTAATTCATTGTCATCGAGCCTTGATACGTGTGCAAAGTTTCAATCAAAGTGGTAATAAGGCCAATTGACCTTATGGCCGTTGACCTTATGTCACCACACCACCACATTAATGCATTGTCATCGGTCCTTGATACGTATGCAAAGTTTCAAATTAATCAGACTTATAGAAACCGGTGATAATTATGCTCAAAGATTCCGTTACATACAGGCCAAGCTAATAAAAGCGTGTTAAAAATAGAAGCTGGAATAGAAACGTCCGGTTTTAAGACTTATCATAAGGGTTTAAATTTGGTTCTGAAAATTCAAAAAAAATTTTATTTGTGAAAAATGTTGCAAATTATCGAATTTTTTCAAAAAATTTTGTTAAACATATAAGGTGTTATGAAAAGATTTCTAACACAGTAGGTAGAGCAACGCCTTAGGAAAATCCTATAGCTCAAAACTGGTGCGTTTGTAGTATGTACATTCGTAACCTCTACTAGTTCGCCCTCTATATCTTTTACATGCTTCCAACTGGCGTATTTAACATGGTGATGTCCTAGTTGGTTCGAGTTGTATTAACTTTTTTATAGTTCCGAACTGTATAAGTATTTCCACTAGTTGGTTTATTTGAACTATTTCAGTAGTCCCAAACTAGTGTAAAAATGACAGCTTAGTTGTTAATATTTGTACTAGGTGGTACTATTTCGATGTTGGAAGTTTGCGAAAAGAAATCATACTAATAGTCGAAATTACTTAAAGCTGGTAGCAATTATTTTTTATATAGCATATTTCTCAAATTAAATATGAAAAATAAGAACCCTAGCTGTCGATTTTATAACTGGGTAAAATCTTGTTAGTACCGAACTTGTAGTTATTTGGCAAATTAGATCTAGTTCCGAACCAGAAATGTGTATCACTAGTTACTGACTGAAAGCATTTCAGGGAACCGCCTACTATTTTTTTTTTATGACTTTAAGTGTAGACTTCTCCAGTTTCACATTGAAACCCAGTTCTATGCACTCATTTTCAGGTATAATCTATATTTTAAACAAAATTTGGTTTGTCACATGTCCAAAATGTTTCAGATGTAAGCTCAAACTTTTAACCGTGTGCCTGCCACAATCTCAAACTACTTATTGATAAAAAGCGGCCGCCGTGGTGTGGTGGGAGCGTGCTTCCCATACCACACCGAAGACCCTGAATTCAAGTTCAGGTCAAACATCAAAAACTCAAAACCAGTTTTTCAATTGGAAAAAAGTTTGTCTAAGCGCGATCGATCCACGGCAGTGGTTTGGCATACACGCCAAGCTTATTTCTAGTATGAAAATAAAACAAGTATCCTGCTAATTTGTAGGGAAAATCAAAATGAAGCAAGACCAAATTCGAAGAGAAGTTCGGCCTAGATCTTTTCTGAGATAAATTGCGCCAAGCATTTTAATAAATTTGTTTTTTTTTTAATTTTTTATGGTTAATGCGTCAAGAGTAAAGCAAATTCTAAAACAGTTAAACAAACAGCTTTTGTTCTACCAAAACAGCAAAGTCAATGTTGTTATGTTTATCCCAGCGAAATGAAATTAACGCGTAAATATTTTGCTATTCTTTTTCAAAGGATATTTTAGTTGTATTTAATTGTTCGTTTCTATATTTGTACAGTTGAATTGTGGTACAGTAGTCGCTCATAAATCAGAACCTTTAGTAATTAGAATGTCGAGAAATTAGAATCAACCTTTTCAATACGTTACACGATCTGAAATTAGAATCGAAAATTCTAATTTCTGAGCGTATTTTCTTTTTTGTTGCAAAATATATATAAAAAGGGGATTCCAATTTATTCATACGCTCGGTAGTCGTTAGATTTTCGTCACGGTTCTGTACAGTTTTTTGTTAGTTTTTGTGTGAAATTCGATGCGCGTGCACGAGTTTTGGTATTGTTTGTTTAAAAGTAATTCGCTGAAATGCCAAATAAATGTAAGAAAAATACTTTGTCCTTGGAAACCAAAGTTCAGATCTTGGAAAAGCTTGACAAAGGTGTTCAAGGGAAGCGGTTAGCCCTAGAATTTGATGTGGCGCCATCTGCAATCAGCTATATCAAATGGAATAAACTATCAATTTTTAACGCGTTTCTATCCTATCATGCGGCTAACAAAAAACATTGCACATCGCTGAATATTAGTAATGAAGTTTTTGTTTCATTTTTGGCTTTTTTAATGTGTTTCTTTCGATCTTTTATCTATTTTTAATGAAAAAATATATTTATTGTAATTGGAGTTTTTGTTTTTTGGATCTTGTGTTGATTTAGCGTATATATACATATCAGAGATATACGCCGCCGATAAACGCTGCCGCAGCCGCCGATTTTAGTAGTTTTTTGCACGCCGCCGCCGAATGTCAAAAATATCGGCGCGGCGGCGGCGTTCGTCGCGTTACTATATTTTCTACTCGTTTTCCAAGATGACCTACGCATGGACCATTATGCAGCTCTCTGAGCACGTCAAGAATTCTTTTCCTGGATACAAGTATCAGTTTCTTCTTGCATTGACCATCCTCACTCTCCCATAATCGATGCAAGCAACCGGATATCAATTATAAACTGTTCCACTGTGCCCAATATGACTTCGCAATGGGACTCTCTGCTGACCTCTCTATTTGGTCTTTCGTTTCGTTCGAGCCCTTGCATATCATGTGACAGGTCTGTATCTTCTAGCTGAAACTTCCTTAGTTGTTTCTTGTCCTATTCATCCGTACACGTTATAGTCATTAGCCGGACAGCTATAATGTCATCTTTAGCCTCGGCTTTTGAACATTGTTTGCATTCCAAACTACATGGTCTTCGTGACATTGCATCAGCATTTCCATGGGTACTACCTTTACGATTCTCAATGGAAAAGTCATAGCTTTGGAGTCGCTCAATCCACCATGCCAATTGCCCTCCCGGATTACGGAACAGCAGGACCCATTTCAGTGCTGCGTGATTTGTCCTGACGTGGAATCGCTGCCCGTAGAGGTACTTGTTTAATGCACTCTATCAATGACAACAGCTCTCTCCGTGTAACGCAATAGTTCCTCTCTGGTCTTCCAATTGAACGGCTGTAATATGCAACTACCTTCTCCTGTCCATCAACCAGTTGTAACAAAATGCCTTCTATAGCATATCCACTCGCATCTGTATCTAGAATAAACGTTGCTCCTGGAATCGGATATGCCAATGGGGCAATGCTTAGAAAGCCACTTCTTGCTCTTTCTTCCATTCAAAAGCTTTATTTTTTGTTGTTAGCTCGTGGAGGCTATGGGATACGCGCGAAAAATTTGGTACAAGTCGGCGGTAATATGTGCACAGCCCAAGGAAAGTTCTTAACTCATGAAGATTCTGTGGTCTTGCCCAATCCATCACTGCTTCAATCTTTTCATTTGCGGTGCAGTTGCCCTCCGTCGTTATTTTACGACCCAAGTAACTAACTTGCTTCTTGAACAGAGAACACTTTTTGGGAGTAAGTTTCAGACCACCACCAGCTATTCTTTGGAAAACCTCCTCCCAGTTCTTCAGATGTTCTTCGAAGTTCTTGCCCAATACGGTGATGTCGTCCAGGTACACCAATCATGTTTTCCAATGTAGTCCTTTCAGTACCTGATCCATGAGTCTTTCAAAAGTAGCTGGTGCATTACATAGTCCAGAGGGCTTTACTGTAAACTGCCAAAGACCATCTCCGACACTGGAAGTTGTTTTCTCCTTGTCTTCCTCCTTCTCCTCCACTTGCCAGTAGCCACTTTTTTAAGTCCAGTTTGGAAAACCATTTTGTGCCAGATAGCGAGCCCAGAGTGTCGTCAGTTCTTCGCAATGGGTAGCTATCCTTTTTCGTAACGTCATTCAACTTCCGATTAACAAGTACCACCGGTGAGCTCCATGGACTATCTGATGGTTCGATTACACCGCTGTCGCTCATTTCTTGTATGATTTGACGCACCACTTCCCACTTCGCCAGTGAAACACTACGAGGAGCTTGACGGATCGGCTTCGCATCTCCAGTATCAATTTGATGTTTCACAAGGTTGGTGCGGCCTAGTTTGGAGCCATCTTGGTCAAATATGTTTGCGTACTTTAGGATCAGCTGTTTTGCCTTACTCTGATAGTCTTCCTCTAGCCCCTCCGTCCATGTCCTGATGTCATTTGAAAGATTAGTCTTGCTAGTTGAAACGTTTTTCTGGAGCTGTTCACAGTTAATAACTATTTCAGATTCTTGGCATCTTTCCAATATAGCTCCTTTGGTCAGTTTGAACTCATTGAGTACTCTTACCGGAATACGTCCATCTTGTTTTGTCATAGCCAGGGTTTTTCCAACAAGTTTTATTTGTTTGCTGCTTCGACAACCCACAATTTGTTTGTCTCACAATCTCCATCAACCTTTGCCCTGATGACTGTTTCTGATTTTGATGGTATTTGCTGACTCTCTTCCACCAGCACTCGTTTACTGCTGTAGCCTCTCTCGTAGGTGAAATTAAGTGGCACATTCATGTTGTTATTACGCATCGTCTTGCTTTGCATATCGATTTTGATGCCTTGGTCGATTAAGAAGTCCACTCCAATTATGATTTCATCAACAATCTCTACCACTATAAAATTGTGTAGTATCGTTACTTTCCCAATTGCTACTTCTCCAATTACATGGGTGTCCTCTCCCGTGGCTGTACGTAATCTTGCTCCAAGCAATGGTCTTATCTTCTTGTTGAGTAAATCTGATCGAATGATGGAATGAGATGCACCCATATCTACAGTCAGTAAACGCTCCTTTCCATCTACATGTCCTCCGACAGTAAGATTGCACGACCTTCTTCCAATCTGCGAGATAAAGATTATGGGGCATTCAATTGCGGGTGCCAGCTGTCGCCGCTTGCGGCTGACTCGCTTTAGTTTAACGATTGAGTGGTCTTGGAGATTTGCTCATCTACTTCAGCTCTGCGTTTGCGACCACCCACATTGTTGAAACTATTAGGGTTGGTGTTGCAATAACGCGCAATGCTCCCTGGCTTTCCACACTTAAAGCATGGCTGCATCATTATTCCTCTGCTCCGTACCCTTCAATGCTTCCAAAATTGTGTCTACCCACTCTGGTATTTCTACTTCCACACGATGTATGCCTTTGCTAATAGAATCACTAACCTGATACTAATATCACTAAGCTGATACTGAGCAGCCACTCGTATGTACGTAAACAAATCAATCATCATTTACACACATATGTACATACAAGGCAACGAATAGATACTCACAAACCCATGTAATCATCAGCCGAACTAGTACTCATGCATACACCCGCCTATGGCTATAAGAGACACATAAACTACAAATAGGTATATACATATGTATGTATGTAGCTAATAACCAAACAAGGGATACAATTGTTCTGGAATACAGTTTCGCAAAATTACTAGACCTTAGAAGAAATAGATGAACGAGAAAACTGAGAGTATAAAAGCAGCGCAAACTGAGGAATCAGTAATCACTTTTGATTTAAGCACGCTATTGGTTGTGAAGTATAAGTGTTATTGTGCAGTACTTTCAAAGTAGTCTAATAAAGACCATTTTGCATTATTGAATATTGGAGTTATTTATTTAACAGTTTAGCGATTCGAACGTTAGCAGAAGGTTTGGAATAAGTGGAATTCCAAAATTCGCTACAATATATTTTATTTAATTTCGTGAAAATACTGTTGCATTGTAATCTTACACTTGAGTCCAGTCAAAGAACCACAAGTTCGTAACGATCATTTTTTCTTAAGTAATAGCATTTTTCGGTTTATAAAAAATTCCCAATTTTGCTGAGTACACAATGATTCTCAAGTTTAGCCACTGTTTCGTAACAACTCTTGACATTTTAGAGGTATGCTAGTTATCAGCATGAGCTCTAATGGTACTCAAGCCCTAATGCTTGTTGGGTATATTCGACGCCATTTCGCACGAATGCAAATCGCCGATAGGTTAACTATAGTTTAACCCTGCCAGATCGGCCGCTTAACTCAGCTTAAACTTCAGTTAAAGTAGACTGGAAATCTGCCGAATAAGTTTAAGCGTAGTTTAACTGACAAACTGATTTGAACTTGTACGGAAAAACCGGGCCTAAGCCATGTCCATCCGCCCGTCTGTTAACACGGTGTCTAGAGCAAATGTTGAAATATCTAAACCAAATTCGGTATACGGGCTTATCTGAACCCAAAATGGGTTGGTATTGACGATATCGAAAATATAGAAAAATGGAAACATTTAGAAATATGGGCGTGGCACCACCCATATTTAGAAAAAGAAAGTTTGGAACTTTAACATGCCTTACTGTCGGTGAAGACATTACATTGAAATTTGGCGGAGACATTATCCTTGCCAAATTATACAGACTGAGTGAAGATAATCAAAATCAATGCTATAAGTGGAACAAAAATCTCCCAATCCGAACGAAGTTTGGCATAAAAATTTGTTTCATGGCTACAACTTTTAAACTGCATTTTTACCCGCTCAAGTTCATAAGTGGTAGCCTCTGTATACTTTTTACTTCTTTTGAACGAAAATGAGTTCAGAATAGAACCATATACAATGTAGGGTGGGTCAATTGGTATGGACGAAACTTAACCCATATCGCGCGATCGATTTTTCAGTTACAGTTTTTGAAAAAACTTCTTCTATCTCTGCCCGTACTTGCAGGAGCTATTATAGTATTCTCATTACATAATGACTGAAACCATGTTAAAAATACTTCCGAGATATAACCGATCTCTTTTCTCGTCGGCCATGATTTACTTTTTGAAGTTTTTCCGCAATTTATTTATTAAAAATCAATATCCAAACCAAGGCGGATCCATACCAGGTGGTGGCAAAGCGAATTCAACCAATTCGCCATGCAGAAGAATGTCAAGTCAAAGGAACATTTTATTTGATTTCGATTAACTCACATATTAAAGTACATACAAGGCGCTGTGTGGACAATAATCAAGAAAAGGCAATTATCTGTTGGAATAACAACACCTGGTACTGAATTCGCCTTGGTCCAATCAAAGGAAAACAAAGAAATACACAAAATAAAATATTCAAATTTGTTTGTACCTTGTACATGTCTTTATCGTGATGCAAACCAAATTTAAAAACCGTTTTCGGAAAAATTCGAAAATTCGTGAAAATTTACTCAACTTTCGAACTTTATATTTGGAGTTCCCTGAAAGTTACGTAGAACAATACATTTTAGTGTATCAAAGTAAGCGTTGTAGGTAGGTCTCTTAAAATTTGCATTGATTTTTTGAAATTTTTTTTTTTCAAAAGATGTTTCAGATTTTCGTCCATATAAAAAAATATTTCACACTTTGTATGGTGGAGAATCTAAAACATCATCCGGAAAAGAATTGTCAAAAATCATTACAAGTTTTTAGAGACATATAAGATATTGCGGCCGTCGTGTTGTGGTGGTAGCGTGCACCGCCTACGGTTGCAGTTCGGTGTCGGCATAAAACATGTACATAGGTCCCGCCCCGCCAGCAAATTTGTAGAGAATATTAAAAAAGGAGCACGACGAAAATTAGAAGAGAAGCTCGGCCTGAACATCTTCGGGGATAAATCACGCCAAGTATTTATTTAAATTTTCATTCATAAGATATATGTATTTTGTTAGATTAAAATTGTTTGCTATACAAAGCTAAATGCGCACCCAAAACAATTCAGAGTGATCTAAATAAAAGTTTGAAATTTTCGTAAAATTTTCTAGAATTTTTCGCAAACATTTTTAAGACTGGTAATAAAACTCATAAAATTGTTTCCTTCAAATATCGAAAATAAAAAAGGTGTTTAATTGAAGAAATTTGATAACAATTACAACTGCTATTTTTTGTTAGAAAAGTGAAAAAGGTTTTTGTTCAAAAAAAAAAAAAAAAAAATAAAAAAAGAAACGATTCACACACGCAAGTATTTCTAGGATTTAACCCTTACGGGTACACATTTGTCTAGCCAGACCCCTTTAACAAAATTTTTTTTACAGAAATTATATAGCTACAATTCTGAGATCTTACGATATCTTCAAGCTTCAAATGAGCTGTAGCTTCGAAGCAAAAACTTAAAACATAATAATAAATATAAATTTTATTACTTAATTTATAACTTAACTGTACAAGAGAGGTCCAACCATATCTATGAAGTTATGAGTGCAACAATAACTAAATGACGTAGTTTTTTATGTGCCTTTACTTTGAAACAAAAAAAGTTTTTATACATAACAAGAGAAATGAAAATTGTTACAGTTTCAAAAAAACAATCTGGCAGCCTCTTTCAAAGTGTGCCTTAATATGGTCGCAAATCCCCTCTTTTTTGTTTGAAGGTATTTTTGGTTCGGTTGAACTGGGATCGGCCAGTTCAGGACCTCACATACACTGAATGAGTCCAAAGTGTGTGAAAAGTTACAACGCATAGCTTTGAATGCTGCTCAACACCATTAGCACATAAAATGAATAAACAAAATCTCTATACTTATGTGTCATTGAAAAAACATTTATGAACTAAGTCAAGTAAAAAAAAATATTATATTATTTATTTTAGTTTCTTTTATTTTACTCACAAACTGTCTACCCAGACCTATGGTGTCCGATATAAGGTACATGAAACTAATACAATCTTTAAAACTTTGTTATAATAGCGCTGACTACAATTAAGACGGCGACTACAAACCACAACGACAATAAAGCAAAGCTGGGCAATAAGCGTAAATAAGAATTGGTTACATGAATAGAAGGATTTGGCCAGTTATGGAACATTGAATACGGTCGAACTTTTTTTTTATAAAATGACTGGAATAGGAAGTATTTCCTATGCAGGCCTCATGTTCGTGCCTTTTTACAAGGAATTCGGGCGGTAATCCCTTGTAACCACGTAAATGTCATAATCTTTGATAGTAAAACTTGAAACAACTTGGCATTAGGCTCGAAAATTCGTTGGCCTCTTTCAATTCTTGGTCATCAAAAGTATTCATTTGCTCCCTTTAATTCAATATTCAACCAATATCGAATGGAGTTATTAGCAAACTACTTTTTATTAGTGTTTACGGGAAAATATAGTCAAGTAGTACCGAGGAGACTTCGTACCAGGGAGTCACGCTCTAGTATTAGCCTTTCATACAGCGGAAGTTTTCCAAGACAATGCTACTGCTGCTAATGAAGGAGTTTTCAATTACTACAATTTAGGCTTAGATTTAGTAGACAATTGATTTCCTTTAGCATTTCCAAATGGCAACATGGAGAAGCGGCGGCATTGTTGAATGGCGAGGAGATTTGAATAAAAAAAAGTAGGACGGAAAGCTTAAATTTGGAAAACGTTTATTCAATAACTCCAGCTATCCTGTGATACTTCAGGATAGGTTAGATTAGGCTGAAGTGGCTGCCTCCGCTGTGTCCCGTTGTGCTACCACGCGGGGGGCCCCTATTTCCCTACTTCTGAATAATGTTTAGAACCTAGTGAGGCTAAACCAGCGCGTTTGCCTGATGAAACGCAAGATGTCGTTTGTGTGTGCAGATTCAAGCTCCGCAAGACCCTCAAAGGAGTGTCTGTGGAAACATCGGTACCTGGTTTCTGACAGTGCGGGACAGTGGCGCAGATAGTGCTCTACGCTTTCTATTTCCTCCTCGTCCCTACAGCTGCGGCAGAAGTCATTTGTTTGTAGGCCCATACAGGCACCATGAGTGCACATGAGACAGTGAAATGTGAGAAGGCCCACTAGTGGGCTTATAGATATACGGCTTAATAGTATCACCGATTGCGATCTCTTTTCATCCAGCTTAGGCCAGATTTGCTTGGGTATTCTACATGTAGATTCCATGGCCCATCTGGCGTTTGCGTTATGCGTGAAAAGAGACCGCAAGCAGTGCTTGCAGGTGTTTAGAGGAGGGCTGCCCCAACCAGCGGAGGTTATTGTTTGCAGCTTGGTTCCTTCCCTAGCTAGCTCGTCCGCAGCGCAGTTTCCTGAAATGTCACAGTGTCCAGGAACCCATGTAATGCTCAGGTTGCATTTTTCAGCTAGCTTTTTGAGGGTTTCTCTGCACTTCAACGCCACTAGTGACGAGGTGTTGCTGCATTGCAGGGATTTTATGGCAGCCTGACTGTATGGGAAAATTGAAATACTTCAGGATAGGCTGGACAAATTAAAAAACAGAAATACACAAGTAGGAAGAGAGAGCTGGACTAATATCACTGTAAAAGCAAAATAAAGATTATTGAAAACCTATTTTTTACAGCTTTTCAGAACTTAGCAATATTATATCAGGGCATTATCTCAAAAAACGTTATCGATATAGTCGGACTTGGGTCTTTCTTCCACAATTTTTATTGGTTTATTCGTAGGCTAAAGATCCAAAAAATCTCAAAAGGTATAATTGTTTTTTGAATGCTTAAGCTCTCTCCGTAGTCACTCACACCTTTTTCGATTTGAGTTAGCTTTTTTCAATAAAACAAGTGCCAGGTATGCACCTTTATAGGTACCCGGTGTTGATTTCAAAAACGAAAACAGAAAAGAAAAAAGACATCAGTTGTTTGCCTCAACTTTCGAAGATGAAAATGAAGAATTTTTTAAAGAAAGTGGGACTATAGGACAGTAACCTGTTAAACCGGACTCAGCCTTTCCATCCTGGCAACTTTTTTAAAATTGTTTAAGGAGATATATGGACTGCGGACACATGACACTTCACATTGCGATCAGTTGTAATAATTTTTCGAACATCACACCGGCAAACTACTTCCAGAGTTTTTATAAAAAAATATTTCTATTCTTAAACCTTTGAAGCTTTTTACAAAAAGCACGAAAGAAAAAAATTGTAAAAAGTGGTACGGATAAAAAGTCATAGCCAATTTGAGCCGAACGGGGAGCCAAAGTGGAAAAAGAACTTATAAATTGAGAACAAAATGTGTGCGGACAACAACGATGAATCGGACTTTAGTCACCGAAATATATATTAAATTGGCATATATGAAAATCTTTTGTTCTATTTTTGACGAATTCGGCTTTAGGGAATAAACTAAGGAGCGGCGCGGCATGCAGCGTCAGCAGTGCTCCACTTTTTTTGCCTATTTGATCAACATTGCCACTAATAGCCGCGCCGTGTAGTGCTGCTACCGCTAAGTGTGAATTGCTCAATAAGAATATATGCAAAGAATATTTTGCGGCGTAGTGCAGTGCAGCTCAGTTGTGGTCTTAGCTTTAGTCGAACATATTTTGCATTTCAACTAAAATTGAGGCAGATTATATGCAGTGAAAAGTGTTTTGCTATTAAATTTATATTTATGTAGTCTACTTTTAGGCAGCTTGTAAAATCAGCGAGACTAGTACAGTTAGAGAAAACACGTATGTAATGAAGCAACTAAAAATAGAAAACACTCAATTTCCATATCCATTTTATAAATAATTTTTTACTTTATTATTTTAATTTGCTCAGCTGGTTAACACTTAAAGATAAAAGTCTACACACAACAACAATTATAATTCGTTTACTTTAAAACACTCACACAAATGTAAATATATAATGCTTTTCAAACGCTATCACGACGAAAGAGATCTAATAGTAATATTGTTTTTATTCAAGTCTAAAAATTTTTTAATTGAAATTTTTACAGTTTTTTTTATGCTATTCACACAATTAAAAATTGTTTTCTTTCATTTTCCAATTTTTTTATAATTTTTGATTTTGTTAACTAAAACCTTTGTTTTAGCTAAGTAAGCGCGATAGCTTTTGTCTTTTCGTTTTGTTGAATTTTGGTGGTTTTTGCCAAAACTTGTAAATTTTTTTAAAATAAATTTCAAGCATTTTCTTAATGCAATTTTTGAACATTAATTTCTTTTCCGAATAGAAGCGTGTATTTTTCTTTTTTTTGTATTTTTTTCTACAATTGTTTAGATTTTTTTCTGTTTGGAATTTATTTTTAAAAGTTGTCTCAAATTTTTGCGTCACTTTATTCACAGCTGTTTCATACTAAATACTCAAGTTTTTATTTTATTTTCTTTAATCAAATTTGCAATTTGAGTAACTTTGTTAATTTGCTAATAAATACAATTTGAACTTTGTTCCTTGTCATAGGTTTTTTGTTTTTTATGTTTACATGTATGCATGTGTGTGCATACATACATATGTATGTCATGTATATATATGTATGTATGTATATCATGAAAATTTGTATGTTTTTAATTTTACAACTACAATATCAAGACAACAATGTTGAAATATTTTTTTGTATTCTGAAAAAATCATTTTTGAAATTGCATTTAGAAATTAGGTTGATTGAAAAACCATCATACAACAGGATGAAACAGTCTTTCTTGCCAGGTACCTATAAGATGCAAATACAAAGTAGTATTTCAATGTATTTTCTGAAATAAAATAGTTTAGTTTGTTTACTTATTATTGAAAATATATAAAAATATGATCAAATAATTATAGATTTTTATTGTATATATGTACCTATATAACTATACAATATGTTTACTAGGGCGAGTCGATTTAGGGGGAGGGGGGGTCAAAGTGGGATTTTTCAAAATTTGCCCCTACCTGGGGGGGACATCAGAATTCGTTTTAGAGGTATCGTTCCTTCGGCAAATTTTCTTATTTTGATCCCTAGAATATGATTTTCACAGAGTAATGGGCGATTTTTTTGCTTCCCCACAAATCGACCCGCCCTAATGTTTACATATACCTGCGCGCATTATTGGTCCTATTGGCAAGTTCGCTGTCTGAGGACTATCTATGTATCTATTACAGGAGTTTCCAATTGATGATATATATCGCACACCTAGATGAAAACAGCTACCAACTCAAAAAATCGCGATGTTCACAAAACGCGAAAAACTGTCTACCTCTCCCATATTAGAGATATACGCCGCCGCCGCCGCCGAATGACAAAAATATCGGCACGGCGGCGGCGGCGTTCGGCCCGTTACTATATTTTCTACTCTTTTAAGACTGTCTAGTAGACTGGGTCGATTTATTAACCGATATCGCGCTATCGATTTTTCGATAAGATTTGGGCTCAGGAAAAAAAGTTCCACTACGCATACCCAAAAAAAAAAAAAATTTCCAGCCTGCGAAATTTCATCAATTTTTTCGATATTTTATGCTTTTTTTCATTTTAAAGGCTTCAAATCATTTTTTTGTATTTTTTTTTCGTGTCAATTGGCAATGCAAAATTGGTAAATGCAATTTTTTGAAAAAAAAAAATTCTTTTATGGAGATTTAGAAGAAATCTACTTTTTTTCGCAGGCTCGAAAATTATTTTGTTGGCTATGCGTAGTAGAGCTATTTTTCCTGAGCCCAAATCCTATCGAAAAATCGCTGGCGCGATATCGGTTAACTTTCGTCCATACAAATCGACCCAACCCACTGTCTAGGCCATTTATTGTTCATTTCGAAAATTGGTACGATATGTTCGAAAGGGGTATCAAGGGATGTGCATCACTGTCTGTTATACAAATCCAATTGCGAAATTTAACACTTTCTAACCGTTCGAAAGATTGTTGAGAAAACAGACGCTTTCAATGCCAGCTTAACACGGATTTCAAATCACCGAATTCACCAAGTTATTAAAACAAAACACTTAAAGAAAAGTTATATAATAAATTTAAATGCTCACTTCGCATAATTTGTTCAAAAAATTAATAAAGAACAATGAATTTAAATACAATGCCCCAAGTCGAACATGCTTCCAAATTGTTCTCAAGTTGTTAAAAAAGCAAGTTTCGGGTAAACGGTGCCGATTTTTTCAAAAATTGTATATCCTGAAAGAATAAGCGAATATCTGGAAATATAAAGCGAAATCAGTGATGCAAAATCCTTTAGTAGGCTCCAGTGGTTTAAATTCTTCTTTGAAATGATTCTCACCTCATACTTAAGTTGCATATTACATATATTCAACACGTATGAGAAGGGTTTGAAAAATCACTTTATTTTCTTCACTATAAAATAGCGTCTGAAATCTTAATTTTGCTTTTCACACTTCATTATTCAACACCCAAGTCTCCCGGTTTGACATTTCGTAAAGTTGGCGGCCCTACCCTCAACTAGTCCCATGGAGTGAATCACATTAGATATATCCTATCAACCATGTTTAAATATGACCTACACGTTACGGCTCCTGTCACAAATGTGAATACGTAGGCACATATTTTAACCAGGTGAGGCTGTGTCCTTCGCAAGAACACTCAAAGTGGTGAAGCAAAAGCTTTCTAAAGACAGTCGAACAAATGACCGGGTATTTTACTACCTTCAAGTAGGGTATAGTCGAACTAGTCTGTAAACTGAGCTAATGAACTCTTATATCATATGGACCGAAACGAAGATTATTGAAGTCAATGTCTCGAACACAAACGTCTCCAAATTTTAAAATTTTAATCCACGGTCCTTGTAAAGTTTAAACTATGTAGATGCGCCAATGATTATACAATTTTCACCCATGAGTTACGCAATGATACCCATTTAGACTGCTTATGATTTCGGGGGCGGCATCCTTGGCCGAATAGTTACTCCCTAACGTTTCAAGGTGATTTTTTGGTGTAGGTCTGAATAATAGCGCGACAAAAACATCCGTCAGAAAGCCTTCGGAACTACACCTAGAGCTTGTAGGAAAGTGACGTCGACGAAGTATGAGTATGCGGTATGCAGAAACTGACTGCTTGTTTTGTTTGTATGGCTAGTCTTCGCTGACTCCAATCATAACGAATAGGCACCTTTGATACCACATCCCATGAATTAACCAATGAAAATTATAGTAGGAAGGTATTTGTCCGGTTATATCGTTATCGCTTAGTTTAAATATTTCGTAAAATCCCTTTCTTATATCATTCTTGAGCTCTGAAAGGTTTTCGGTAAGGGGGTTTGACACAAACTTTATTTTACTTCTCTAGTGCCAATAGTCCAATGCTGCCAGCATGTTTTTTTATATTTAGCGAAATAGTATGTGCCATCCTATCTGAATAGCTTTAGACCTACCAAGAGTCCTATAATTTCACTGTAGCTCAAATCTCTGTAGAAGACACAGGAAAAATTACCGACATGTAACATACGTATGTATGTTTATTTCAATAAATGCTGGGTGGCATGAAGTTGGGCAACTCCACCAGATCCGTCAGTATTTATTGATCAGAAACCAAGTAAAGTATTACACCAGGTGACTCGCTCTCTATTTTTTTTAGCTTGATCTTGTACGCGGGATATAAAAATTTTGGGTATGGGAAAACGTAACGTCATCCCTGAATGAAGGGGCAAATCGGGTGTTTGGCAGTTTGAGAGCTGCAAATTTGAAATTTGTGGAACTATTTTGTCCACTTGAAATTTTGTATTAACCTAAACAAGACTAAGCAGCCATTCTTTACATTCTTTACCTCAGCAACCACTCCGTGCTCACAGTGTCCGCTTAAATAGTAACCGGAACTAAATTGACAACTCACAGAGCGATTTCGTTTAAGTTATTCGGGTATTCACGTTGGGCGAACATGACACAATATTTTCTTAATGTATTAATAATTGCAATTAAGTAAATAATTAACACGTTTTATATACTTCCCTTAGGTTAACTAATCTACATACTATTTTCTAATTATTGTATTATTATATGACTGTTCTAAAACAATGTACTTACTGATATTTATAATATATCAGAGTTTATAGAAAATTAAAAAATAAATGGCGTATTCTTATTGGCCTGGCTATCAGGTCATCATCTAATGTGTTCAAATTGTTTATTTATTAAAAAAAAACAAAAAACAAGCTATGTATGGGAAAAAATGTTCACCCTGTTAACTTGATAACCAGACCCACTTAAATACCCGTAATACCAATAAGGGAAGCCGGTGAAAGAGCAAAACGAACAACAGAAATTAGTCAATTTGATACGTTATTTGCCGACTGCGTTAATAGGGGTGTTCCATATGGCAGCGTATCCGGCTCATAATCTTCAACGTGTTTAGAAAGAGAAAAAGGATGGGACATAAATAGTAACCTTAAAAAGGAAGGGGTGAGTCATGTCGACTGGCAATCAACCAAGGAAAAACGGACCTTGTTCTTTTTACGCGAAAATACAAGGTCCCTTTTCACAACGCCCTCTTTTGGGAGAATACCGATGGCACTTTTTGCTAGGGTTAAGAATATGGACATCATATTGGACAGACGGCCGTCGCAGTGTGGTGGTAGCGTGTTATGCCTAGCACACCACGGATGCTGGGTTCGACTCCTTGGCAAAGTAACATCAAAAGTGTGGAAAAAGTTTTTCAATTAGAAAAAAGTTTTTCTAATCGGGGTCGCCCCCGAAAACACTCCGAGTATATTTATGTCATGAAGAGCTTTTCAGTAAAAGCTCATCTGCCTTGCAGATGTCGTTCGGAGTCGGCATAAAACATGTAGATACCGTCCCGCCACTTTGTAAGGAACATTAAAACGACGCAATTTGGAAGAGAAGCTCCGCCTTAATCTCCTGGGAGGTAAGTCGCACAAAGAATTTTTTATTTTTATTTGTATATTTTTTTGGACGGGAAACTATCCTGGAGAGAAAATATGGCTGATAGGGTTAGCAAGGCTTCGGTTGTCTTGGACCAACGGTAAGAGCTGAGGACTCTCATTGATGGTAGCTAAGCCAATTTTTCTCTATGGGGTAGTGGTATGCGGGGACGCACTTAGCACAGCGAAGTTGGTCGGGAAGGTTGGTGCAGGAGTTTTCTGTCAGAGTCCCGACGTAGGCCGCTAGTTTAAGTTGTCTTAACAGTGCAAGGTCGTCAAAGTGCTACTACAGTTACAGAATTCAACATCTACTCAGATAGCCATACAGCTATTAAAGTCCTTAGCTCAACTGTGGTGCGACCGAGGGTTTTGTGGAATGCCTGACCTCGCTTGCGATTGCGTAGAACTATTTTAACTATTAATATCATCTAGTTCCCGGGACATAGCAATATACATGGCACCTGCGCCGCGGAACTCCTATGTCTGTACGGAACACGGTGTATCCCTATCTGTGATGTGCTCTTCTTTAGATGGGTTCGAGTCAGTTAAACAAAAACTGGAAGTGTATAGCAAGCGGCTCGCTGAAATTATTGATTTCACCAAGACTTTATCTTTTAATGGTGATTGGGGTCTTGACGGCTCATTTTCAAGTGGAATTCCATGCGGTACGTCTCAATATATGAAAAACGAGACGATTTGAAATCATCGAAACACTTCATGCTCGGCAGTCCAGCTTTTTCCAGAGTTATGCCAAAGTATTTCGGTCTCGGCTTACTAGGGTCTCTGAAGGACTTATCCAGTGTCGAGATCGGTCTTATTCGAAACTCCATCATCGCCAAGCAACGGTTTTTTAAATAGCTACACCTGGGGTGGCTACCTTTCAGTTGGCAATTTTTATCAAAAAACGTAAGGATAAAACCAATCTTAAAATCCATGTTTGGGCTTTGAAATAAAAAATTGGCGTATCAAATTTTTTATTAAAATTTCTTTTTGCATGATGCTTTACTCTTGACACTCCGTAAGAAGGGTCGGTCATCTGTGAAAACCATTAAAAAATCTTAATTTACTTAATTTTTCGGTTTTCTTTTTCTTTTTTTTTAACGAAAATCCCTTTAAAAATTAAGGCCCAAGAACTTATGTTTTGACAGTGTTGTCAGGTTTATTTCTTTGTAGCTTTCCAATTTTGCTCCCATTTCTTCTATTTTCAACTAGTTTTATTCAATGTTCATTTTTCTTTTTTGAACGAAAAAATTTTTATTTATATTTTTTAATGAAAAAATTAAAATTTCAGTTGTCCTTTTGCGTCCATTATGGCAGCAAAATTTTCAACATGCGTTCTTTCGCCAACGCCAAAACGACGCAAAGGTCGCATGTATTCGGGCCTTTAGAATTAAATAAATACAATTTTTTAAAACAACTAAGCAGTTCGCAAGGTCTCCGATTCTAAGAGATAATTACAAAATATATTCGCTTTACTGTTTGTTTGTGTTTGTATGGACTTTCAAAAGTCTGACGGTATTTGATCTAAGCATCAGGTTTTATCTAACCAGTTGATCAGCATTAACGCGCTGCCTGTTAAGGTAAAGTCTCTTATACAATTAATTACGTCGTTTTGCACTCTCATTGACGACATACAATTTTTAATAATAATTTTACTTACCACGTGACACATTAGGCGTATTTTACGTCAATGTTTTATTATTATAATGATTTTCTTTTATGCATTCAAACCGATTTAATTCTGATACTGTACTAAATAATGCAATTAGTCGAATGCAAATGATTCCGTTAGTGTACAATGCTGAGCTCTTGCTTCATCACAATCAATCAATCCTCTATTAATACGGACACTAAATAAGACTGCGTTCTGTCATAAATAGTAGTTACACTATATAGGATTATTTAGTTAGGTAGTAGATATACAGTTATAGTGTTTTTTTTTGCTGATTTTATATTCTTATGCAGGTTATTAGGCCCTCTCTCTGCGAGGCAAACTTTGCTCATTGACTAATCTATTTACACTCTTCAAGATGTGGGGAGTTAGGTGCTGCATGTCTAAGCTAAATTCGGCTCGTGTTGACGCTGGACAAACATTGACGCGAGCGAGCGGTCCTGTGAGGGAACATAACTGACGTTTCGTTGATGAGCGCTAAGCTTCAGAGACTGCATGCCACTTTTTTGTTTTGATTTTTTCAAAATTTTAGCTGCCATATATCAAGAATTTATTTGGACGTTATAAGTTTTAATTTAAATTTATTAATTAAAATTTTTGTTCCAAAATTTCTTTTGTTGTATTCCGCTGCTTCAAAGCCAAGTTATATTTTTTACAGGCGCGCTATTTTGAATGTCAATCGTGTTTAGCCCAGCGATTTATTTTATTTTAAGATTATTTTTATTTAGTTTTTTTTTTTTTTTGTTTTCGTTTTTTTTTTTTAGTTTTTTGCATTTAGTGTAGACTTAGGTAGGTTTTTCGTTTCAGGTAACCGCTGCGTAAGGGCGACGATAATCCAGTTTCGTAGCTATTTTATGAAATTTGATTTTGTTGGTGTGATTTTTATGTCATGATTTTTTTTTTTTTTTTGTTATAAATGTTGCAAATATTTTAGCGATATTGGCGGTGGTTAGGTGCGCATAGAGAGGAGAAAGCGATAAAGAGTCGCAAAACACACGCGCACAGTGGATGTGGTTGTGGATGATGATGAGAGCAGGAGCAGGAGCAGGAACAGGTGATTAATATATTTTATATGCACCGTTTGATGACGTATATAAGAAGACATAAAGAAAAGATTTGATGAGTAAAAAGCATAAATGCTGACTTTTGTATATATGTATGTATGCATATTTTTCATTAAAATTATATGATATAATATATACACATAAATACGTTATAGTCTAATAGACGCCAATTATGTGTAACAAATGATCCAATTATTGTATTTTGGTATAACAATTACTAACATAAATTCTTACAGCTAATTTAATTGAAAATAACCAATTTGAGTATTTTGTGTTTTAATTATTTAATTTTGTTTTGGTTTTTTAAATAATTTATTAGTTTAACCTTTAAAATAAAGTTTTATACCCAGCTGTGCTATATATATTTTGTGTAAATAGCAATATTTGCTTCCTCTAATGTAGGGGCATGCACACTCGCTCAGTTA